>NC_091408.1:3245500-3545600 GCF_032191515.1 Phaenicophaeus curvirostris
AGTTGTCTTTAACCAGGGTAAATAGACTCTCAGGTTCCTAGCCAGTCACTGAGTGTGGGCTCTGGAATTCTTTGTTCTGCTGCTCACTTGCATAATGCTTGGGAGTACTCTATATGTATAAGCTAGAAATCCGGAACAGTCCAGAACTCATCAAGGAAGGTCCCTTCTCCAGCAGTGTGTCCGAGTGCTTTGCTCTGTGCAACTGGGAGCTATATATCCCCTGTGAAGAATGATTCCTTCACCCTTCCCTCAGAGAACAGCTGTAGGTGGGTGTTTTAAGGGCAGCACCGTGGCTGATGGCCGTGATCTACGTGTGTAAATGGCATGGGACCATTTCAAGAGGTGTGCAGCGTAAGGAAGCCTCAATGCCAAAGCGAACCGTGCTGTCTGTTCGGTGCCTCTCTCTGATCACACCTGTCTGTGTGTTTTGTCTTTGTCACCAGGTGAAGAGGCGGCTGTATGGCAGTGCCTAACTCTCTTAGAAGAAGCGTTGTCTCATAGTCCTTCTAATGCTCAGTTTAAATTGCTGCTTATTCGAATCTACTGCAGGCTTGGTGCATTCGAACCTGTTGCAGAGCTCTATTCCAGCCTTGATGCAAAACACATACAGCACGACACCATCGGGTGGGTAGTATATACTGAGAATAATCAGTGATGGTGACCCTCCAGTAACCAGTCCTGAGATCTTCGGTTCCCCTTGCTACTGAAAACTAGCAAATTATCAGAATTTGACGCAGTGCTGTGCAAAAATGTTTTGGAATTACACAAGATGTATCTGCTGAATTATACTTCCTTTCTCATGGAGTATCTTTCCTGTGTGATGTTGGGCTTTGGGGATTATTGACTACAGGGAATCTGAAAAACTTGTGAAATGTTGTATCTTGATGCCAGTCATAGCTTGGTGTTCTGGCGTCGTTGCGCAGCAAGGCTTGCGAGCACTAGTTAAAACACACACCAACTGGCCATGCCTTGGTTAGTGTGTTTGTGGGTATCTAAGTAAAGTTCTTGCACACTAAAGGGGATGGAGGAACTCCAAGCCCCCCCATGCTGTTTATAAAAAAATGAAAACTCCTTCCATTACTGTTAAAAGGTTAAATTTTAATGTGAGTGTTGTGATTGCCATCTATCAAATCTCCAGGTCTTTAATGAAAGCTGGACTGTGCTGCAGTTGGCTGTTCAGAGCTGTGTTTGAAATGCAGGATTCCCCAGGTTGTGTGCGGATATCTGACTCGTGCTGTGTTGTGTTGCAGCTACCTTCTGACGCGCTATGCAGGGTCACTGGGCCACTACGCTGCTGCATCCCAATCCTGCAATTTTGCACTCAGGTTTTTCCACTCCAACCAGAAAGATGTAAGTTGAAAGAAGCCTCCATTGTAATGTCAAGATGCCTTAGAGAAGTCTGTGCTCTGTGTGAGCTTACAGAAATGTAGTGGTTAATAGCACAAAGGAATTATTCCGTCAGCTTTGTTTATAGTAAGAGTTGTCTCTCCTGTGTTTTTCATTACAAGAGTTTGTGACTTACTGTTATGTGGGGTTTGCTTTAGCTTTCTAATTATAAAAGCCAGTTTTAATGCTCTTAAAAAAAAAGAGTATAATTACTTTTAAATTAATGGATTGTGATTTTATGCTGTAATTTAAGTGAAGTGTCATGTGGTAAATAAGTCCTGATATCACCTTATTTCCAGCGTTTTGGAAGGTCACGCAGTCTCCAGGGGTGGAGGTGGGGGTCAAGATGGCCATGATGTACTTAGAGATCCTTTGTTACAGTCACTGAGGCAGCGTGTTCTCGTGTTGGCTGTCCTCAGCATGTAGGGGTGATGGGGAATGCACATCACTTCAAAAAGTAGGGAAAGCGCAAGGAATCAGGTGGGAGGAATTCAGAAGGAAAAAGCTCAGCTTCGCTGAAGGCAGAGCAGAGCCCGTGACCAACTGCATTATTTTGAAGTGATAGGATTGAAATGCAAAACTTGGTCTCGTTCTAATGGGAACTACCTGCTGTATTCAGTTCAGCCCTAAAAATAGTGTGAATGAAATTAAAGTTGTCTGGAATGAGAATCTTGGGATTGGAATGGAGGAAGTAGTAAGGAGAGAGGAGCTGAATTCCTCCAAAGAGATCAGGTGCTTCCTAAAATGTCCACCATGCCCATGCTAGTAGTTTGCTGGTTACCAAGTGTACTTGTCAATAATCCTACTTGGAAGCTACTCTCTGGTATTTGTTCTGATGCATTCATAGGGAAATTGTCAATTCTGTTTCAGAAATCCCATGGAATCCATGAAAAATGGGTTAGGTAGGAGAACAGTGGAATGACACATTCTTGAAGCCTTCATGGAAATATGTTGGGCAGATAGGAACAGAAATAGTCCAGAATTGTGGTAGAGGAGGATATGCATGTCAGTCCATCTCCCTAACGCTTGCATGGCAACCCCAGTCTCGGGAGTGGGAATATACTCTGTGTATTTATGTTTTACAGTTTGATTACTCTTGACAGGTAGGTGAAGAAAGTTATTTTTACTTAAGAAACAAAGGTGCAATCCAGTTGTAATTTTTCCAATCGGCCACTGACTGAGTTGACTCCGAAAGCTCTGCAGCCAAACAACTTGCTTTCCCTCAGTCCCAGAAACAGATAAAAACACAAGACTTGTCTGTACTGAATGGTAAAGCAATCCCTCAGCAAAGTACCTTTACTCTGTTGGCAGCCCATGTTATTCCTGTGTACAAGATACTAGTTGCCATTTACGTGTGCCGGCAGGTAGATGCTGAGTGACTGTGACCTGTGTCTGGCAGGGATTTTGCTGTAGGGAACAGGATGGACAGAGCAGCACATGGATTGTACAACGGGAGCTCATTCTCATCTGTTTCCCTCATCTGCTCATTTGTTTAAGCACTGATTCTGTTTGCTAAGACTGTGTTCCTGAGTGGAATGTTTTGTGCTGAAATGAAGCCCTGGATCCAGACAGCTTTCTCCTATTGGTAGTGGTGGCTTTTTTTTGATGAGGAGTAACTTGTTCAGTCTTGTTTGGAAGTCAGTGGGTGGATGTTAACAAATGCACACCTGGGTCCAACTGTCTGAATAAAACCTTTGGCTGCTAGGTGCCAGGTAAAAAAGTGCACTGAAGAAACTACCAGATGTGACTACTTTGCTTGGGAAGACAGCATTGTAAAGCATCAAGAGATCATCTTTCCCTGGAAAACGATCTGAACTAACTTCAGGTGTGGTTACCTTGGAAGAAGGCTTTCCTCTTTGGCATGAATGATAAACATGCTTGAAGCAGAGAAAAGCTGGTTATCTCCAGCAGCTCAACATCTGTGCACAGACGAAGACAGCCACATTCCGAGTGCTGTTGCCAGGAGAATGCTGCTCAACTTGTCTTCCAGAAATTCTGAAAAGACAGTGCCTTAATGGTTCAACCAGCCTCATCTACCGCACCTTAAGTGATTGCAAGAGAGGCGAAGGTGATGCAATCGGCATTATGTAATTCTCATGCTGCAAGATCAGGATGCAACTCAAACCCACTCGCATCGTATCTCATTGTGGAGACAGAGTATTGCAACTAAAGGACCGTGAGCAGCTGCCAATCTTGAGTAGCCAAATCTGCCCTTTAAAAGTTACCTTTTTATACGGTTTCAGATACTGCCTGATCCTCTCTAGGTTGGTGTTGAAGATAGTTGGAACGTCTCCTACAGCGCACGCTGTGCATGGGACTCTGCCTAGAACAGGAAGTGTGGGATGTAAACGAATGGTCTGGCATACAAGTGTAGCTACTGATTCAGACTGGTGGCTTTGGATAACTACGTTTTCCTTCTGACTTTCTGAACTTATACAGGATTCACTTCAGGTGAATGAGTAATATCCGTTTAGGATGCTGTTCAGTCCTGACGTAATACTTCTGCTCTGGGAGAGGATGGCAAGGACAGGGAGAAAAGAGAAGGCAGTATTGCTATATCTGGCCAAAACTAAACAGGCAACTTTACCCTTCTCAAGATAGTCCTCGTTTAAATATGCAGAATCACAAGTAATCTCTAATTTTCTTGTGTCCGTCCGTCTTTAATTTCTCCAGATACTGCAGGCAAACAGAACACCAACGTGTCCTGTGGGGATTTAAAAACCACGTCGATGCAGTTGAATTAGCACCCATAGCGCAATCCCGCAGCCTGACAATGAACTCTGCAAGGCTGTTTATCAGAGGGTATGTTGTTGAATATTTGGCATATTTTTTTCATACAGTACAAATAACCAAATTTCTTAGGGGAAAAAAAAGACAAAGCTACCTAGAGGACATTTTATTATTTTGGAGGGGCAAAAAAAGAGGTGGCTTTCATCTGTGAGTGCTAGCTTCTAGTCTTTCAGAGCCTTCCAGACAAGTTGAGTCCGTTTGTACCATATAAACTCAGTTAACCAGAGGCCTTTTTTGATGGCTCTCATCTTCAGTGCATTTCATAATCTTATTCAGAAGAAAATACTTGATTTGGCAGAATTTCCCACTTGTGGAGTAATTCTGATATAAAGAATGCAGCCATCTGTCTTGACTGGGAGCATAAATAGTTCACTCTGCCTCTATAATTCTAGATTTTCATTAAAATAGTGCTTGTATGAGCGTCCTTCATCATATGAATCTCGTTCTGGAGATTGCTTGGACTGATGTGAAATATTAGTTGTGTGTCTTGTATTGCTGCATTTCATCAGAGAGGAAGCGAACTATGCCATGGACCCTGACAGATTCCTTTGGTGTTTAGATTGTATTGTATACACTACATGATTATCTTGTGATGCTGTATTCAAAAATCTAATAAAAAAGAGAAATAAAAAAGTGTGTGAGTAGTTTTTTTTCCATACATGTTGTGGTAATATGTGATGCACATCCAGGCCAGTTCCCAAAAATCTGGGATGTATTTATTTTTGGACAAGCAAAAGCGCAAGCTTCTCCCAGGGACTGAGTATCTGCTAGATTCTGTACCTCTGGGTTAATGAAAACCTCAGAAATGCAGTTTCTTAGCAGTGCCCTTGTTAAATTCTAGTTATTCTGTGTTTATGGAAGTAACTAATACAGAGGTGGTGTGTGTTTTCTTTCAGACCTCAGAATATATCATTCAAGCCTACAAATACGGTGCATTTGAGAAGATCCCGGAATTCATTGCATTTAGAAACAGGCTGAACTCTTCTCTTCACTTTGCACAAGTTCGCACAGAACGGATGTTGTTAGACCTCCTACTTGAAGCAAATATGTAAGTACAGCAGCTGTCAGTGCAGCAACTTACATGTTAAAAAAATTGTGTATAGGCAGAGCCCTTGCCAAGTGAGACCTTAGTGAGGTGTGCCTGCAGCTTTTTGGCAAAAACCTGAGCTATTTGTCTGCTGCCAATCTGCTCTCCCTTTCAGCATCCTTGTCAGTACCATGTACGTGTAACGTATCTGACATCAGAAGAGTTGAGCAGTGGAGAGAAAATGGTTTGTTATTGAGCCTTGTGTTCTGTTTCCACTGATCAAATATTTGATTTAATGTTGCTTATTCTTACCTACAGATCAACCAGTTTAGAAGAAAGTATAAAGTCCATGAGTCTGAGCCCAGATGAGGATGACATTCCATGGGAAGATTTGCGTGACAATAGAGACCTGACAGTCTTGTTTAGCTGGGATCCAAAAGACAGGTGAGTAGAAATATCCTCAGCTGTGGAGTCACACCTGTTCCTTGCATCATACACAGTGAAGAAAACCCTTCCAGGGCGACTGTCATATTTAAATGTTCTCTAGGTTGCTGACTGATAACTTAACAAGCATCACTCATCACTTCTAGCAGTGCTGCCCTTCTACATATTAATGCAGTTTTCTGAATTTCTGACCACTCTTTCCTCTACATACTGTATTGGATCACTTTGGCAAGCTTTTGTACCTGAGTGAAGCTTGCTGCTTTGCAAAATCGAATATTTGCCTGAAAACATTTGATGCCTTTCTCTAGGGACATTTCTGAAGAACATAGGAAGCTCTCGCTAGAGGAAGAAACCATCTGGTTGCGAATCCGGTCTTTAACTTTAAGGCTAATAAGTGGACTCCCAACTCTTAGTCACACTATTCAACCAAAGAACTCTGAAAAGACTGCAGAAAACGGCGTCTCATCCAAGATCGACACAATTCGATCCCTGCTTCAGCAGCTGGAAGCAGCAGTGGATTCAGGGAAGAAGTTTCTAGAACAAAAAATTCAGGTACCTATTAAGGAAAAAGCTTTCCTCAAATACTAAGTGAACGTGAATGCAAGCAGAGAAAGTGAATGCATCTTGTAACATCCAGCAGGCTGCAGAATGCCTTTAACTGACCCTGAGATAGTGTGAATCTGTGTGAGATCTGACTGAGAGATGTGCCAGAGACAAACACTGTGTTCTGGATAAGGAAAAGCTGCAACACCTTTATCTTTCTCTTTGCTTCTTGCCTAGTATCCTGTCCTTGGCCCTCCTCCTACCCGAATGGCTGGCTTCTTCAGTAATGGCAGCTGTCAGTGCCAGACTAGCTTGTTTTATCTTGTTAGTGATATTTATGAACTAGATACCAATGGCTTAGGTAAGTGTTTGAGGGGCAAGGGTTTAACTGGGTTGTCGTGATGTATGGTGGGAGGGAGCGAGATGAAAACTGCCAGGCATTGGCTGCTGTGGACCCAAACTGATAATTGTGTGTTAATTTTTTAACAATAGTAAGTTATCTGGGAGCTGACCCCTTCATTTAATGTTTTACGCCATACTTGTGTATCGTGTATCTTGATGTAATACCAGATGCTCTTTGAAAGCAGTTGTATTTACTTTTGACTGCTAACACTAAATTACACTGAAATGCCTCTTTGTTTTCTGGAAGTGGAAAATACACATACTTGTAGATTATAACTACGTTGTTTTGTTGGTGTTTTTTTTTTATTTCAGAAGATTCAGCAGAAATCCAGGAAAGGATAGGGAATAGTCTCAAGTCTCTAGTAGATCGACTAACAGGTAAATGGTGACTCAAGAGTAGACACTGGTAGCTAAGTTAGTGCTTCGTGGTGCTGTGAGGATGTGCTGCTGAGTGTGCTGCAGTTATGGGGACGTGTGCTAATGCATCTGTAGATCCCTTTGAAAGACACTTGAGAACAAGGCTGAGATTCCCCTTGGCCTGTCTGATCATGAGGCTGTTGCGTGCACAGAATGTCATTATGTCCTATCGGTTTGCTACCTTATGGCCTATTCTTAGCAACTGTTGCCTGTCTGGTTCTTGGTTCAGGTGTGCTAATAGTGGAGCAGAGATACTGTTCGTAGTGAAATACAATTCAGAGGAAACTTCAGAGCTGAACCTTCTCAAGAGGCTTTGGCCAAAGTCATCATTAGCTTCTCAGTGGTCAGTTCTCTGACAGCTTTGCACGCCACACTGTGATATATACTGTACAGAAAATAGGCATTTAAATCGATCTGCATGTCCTGAATAAGGTGTTTCTTTTTTTTTTTTTCAGACTTGTTCAATAAATGTAAAGGTGATTTGATCGAAGTCAGAGATGGCACCTTGAAAACTCATCCAAACCTGTTAGAAAACCTAGTCTTCTTTGTTGAGGTATTTTTTTCCCTCTGGAATTAAATTTTGCAGTAATTTATGGTAGAAATATTGGGACTAAAACACAGTAAAAGTTCTCTGATGTCAGTCACTCAAAAAAGTAAAGGTTTTGTTGCAAATTCTAACTACTTAAGAGTTTTATGAGTATAGAAGCCTCCCGTAAATGCAACTTGTAACATACTTGTACCTTTTTTCCAGACGATCTCCATTACCCTGTGGGTATCAAGTTACTGTGACAGTGTCCTCCGACCTTTTAAATCCAACCTGCAAAAAAAGAAGAAGAAAAAAAAAGAAAGCAGTGTAGCTATGGTAATATTACTTTGATTTGCTCACCCATCCCCAATCCGACAGCATATTTGTGCTGAAAGAAAAATCAGGGTAGATGACATGTTTCTCACAAACTTTGCCTTGTAGAAGCTGATGTGGGTTAGAGATTACTTTGTACTAATTTCTAAAACTCCATTTCATTATAATCAAATGGAGATATGCCACATCTGACAGCATGTAACAGTTTTTTAATAGGAAAAATAGTTTAGAGTATCACAGGCCTTTCTGGCTTGAATGCACTATGGTAAACTAGATAACTGGTGGTATTTATCTGGGTAAGTAGATTATAGCTTAGCACTGGGGGGTAATGGAATGCCAGACATTATGAAGTGAGTTGTCTTATAAAACAGTCATTTGCGTAGGCATTAATGCATGTTTATAAATGTATTTGTTTTTACAGCCACCTGTATTTACAAACTTTGTGGATTACATTGCTGAACTACAGACATTAACTTCCAACGTAATAGATCACATCAAAGGGCTTGAAATAATTCTGACTGCACTAAAACTTGAAGAACTGTCTCTCAAGGACACTCTGCTTTTACAGGTAAGAACTTACATCATTGTTTGTGTCCTCTATACACCTGTGTGTGATCTGTATGTATGTGCCTATTGGATAGCTTTGTTGACGGCTATTCCCAAAAATGTTTTACTGGAAGGAAAAAGAAAACAAACAAAGGGAAAAAAAACGGTGCGGACAGTGTTGCAAGATGGTGGTCCTCGTAAAAGCCTTTCAGCTTGGTCACTTTAGAAAACTGTGTGTTAAAGGGAATCTAATCCCTTTGGGAAGTTAGGTACCAGGGTTGCTCAATTAGTGACATCTGAACCCGGCCCCGGCACGGCTCCTCACTGTGCTCTGGAATTGGGAGTTAGGCTCTTAACCAGTTGGCATCCACTTGCTTGCTGTTTGACTTCGCTTCTCTAGTTTAGAATCTCTAAAGTAGAGGTTCTCTACTTTAATAAATGCTGATTGAAATGAAACGCAACATCTGCTCTCCATTTCAGCCACAAATGTTTAGCACAAGGATGTTTCCAGAAGTCTTGAGGAAATGCTAATGTGCTACCAGCGCTGGCTGGGCAATACCCGTATCTGCAGGAATTCCTGCTGCTGAGCAGGCGCTCCTTTTTCTGTGCTGGTGACCTTCCCTTTGTAAACTTACACTGTAGTCCTCATGAAATTCTTATCATTGCTTGAGATGGTGGGGGAAGCTTAACAGGAGGATTTAAACACTGCCTGTGGAGTAAATGATTTCTCTTTTGCATTTTGCAGGAAGAAAAAAAGTTTACAAAGACTGTGCAAGGGAAGGTTCAGAGCAGTTACCATCACTCAGTTCAGGAAATTGGAGAGCTGCTGAAAAAGAGACTTGATACCATTAAAAAACTAAAGATTTGAGAAACGAATCCTTGACAGACTCCACAGGGGAGTGACACCAGAATCCCAGACAGAAGTGACATTCAATATACCATCACTTTAATCCAGAACTTCCTCATAATGCATGAAGGACTTAAAATCATACAACAATTTTTTTTAGGTATTACAGATGTATTGAGCTGATTTAAATTATTGTACATAAATGAGAAGCAGGGACCCTTATCGGGGTTTGACCACTTTTTATACATGTTCATAAGCATATTGCAACAGAAGAAAATTAACTTTCTTCCCTTTTGATCTCTAGAAGCAACTGGAGATGGTCTTTAGAAGCAGCAATAGAAATCCAGTGTAAAGCATATATCTCAAAGGAGTTGTATTTTCATCACCATACAGTGTTTATAATTTTTGTATGGTCCTTGCCTTAGGAATGCAGAAATTGTAGATGCCTGCGTTCAGCCACCTCCAATGAAAGGAGCCCACTTTGGAGCTGCCTATTTTGTCCACGAGCCACCTGGTTCTACTGGGTTAATTCAGTGAGGTGGTTCCAGCAGGGAGAGGTGGGGCTGCACTGGAGGAAACCCTCTGCGGAGCCTCCCAGCGGAGCCCAGTCCTCCCTCGCAGGGTGGGAGTAAGGAAGGTTCCTCTAAGGAGAGAATTGCTGGAGGGAAGAGGTGATGTCACTGCACGCCCAGGTTGTTTTCACATTTGGAAAAATGACAAACCTGACGAAGAGTAAACTTGGCTGTTAAGCTTTAGAGAGAGAGATGGGAATCGGTGTTTCAGCAAAAAAACCAGACAAAACCAGAGACCTTGTATATAATAGCTGCAGTGAGGTCTGACATTGCGGTCTGATTTCATGTCAGTTTAATGTAAAGCAGCAAACATCAAGACTTTTAAAAAGTGTATTTAGATTACTGAAACTTTAAGACTTAAATATTTTAATAGAAATTAAATCCTTTTGGCTTTTGGTTTTAAGTTGGCAGAGGTAACTTTTGCTTCCGTTGTGGTATGAGGCTGAGAATACTTTTTGTAACTATATGCTTGCTTTTTTGCAGTTGATCTTTGATTATTCCAGTACTAGTCATTAGGCGTTCTGTTAGAAAGTGCAATCACTTCATCTGCTCCCACTGAATCTGCATTTCTGCTGGTTTTTTTTCATTTTAAAAGTAATGCAGCCTAAAATCGTTAGGCAAAAAAAAAGTACATGTACCTGCAATACAAGGGACAGGTCAGACATTGCAGATTCCTCATCTTCTGATTTAAAGCAGCTAGAATCTGAAGTCTATATTTAAAGTTTTAAGAGAGCTGACAATCCTCCCTTTGTCATCTCTTCTGAGTATGTTTTGTTAGTAATGCTAGAATGTTGAGAGTATTTTTTTAAAATAAATCCCCTGTGTATAAAAAAAAAAAAAAATCACATTGCTGCTCTTGCTGGATTTAGTTTTGCTTTGCCCCATCCTGAAAGGGAAAGAAGAGTGTCTGCAGGTTGTCTAAATTGTAATGGATGTCCTGATGGTTTAATTGCAATGTCTGGTAAGTGCTCTGGGATGGAGGAGTACCAAAATGTGTTAAGTCTGTTTTATAGTAATGCTTTTCTTGGAAACAAGAGAAAAAACAAAGCCAGCCAACTGAACTCCTGTATGTTGTATAGAAATACCTTTCTGGAAAGCAAGTCATGCTCCCGAAATTAAAGGAAGACCGATGACTGAAACGGATGCTTTGAAATGTGTAGGGTAAGTGAAAACAGTCCCATTACTGAGATGATGCAATTCATAGAGAAGCACTGAGCCAGAAATCTGCACTGCCCCTTTTCCTTCAAGGAGGCAAACTCGCTGATGTTCCTGCCCCCTCTGTCCCCGTGGCAGGGCTCACTGGAGAGGGCTCTGCGCAAATACCAGCACTGAGTCCACAGTTGTCCCAGCATCCTCATCCAGAGGGGACAGCCTAATTGCTGCGGGAGTTTCCTTCCCCTGCTGCTGCAACTGATTGAACTCGCCCAGTCGCACTGAGAAACAATGGTGAGAAACCCAAGTGAAGCATCAGGTTAACATAACCAAGCTTTTAAAATCCTCCCTGAAAGCCTGTGCCTGAAAGCAGAACTTGCTTTAAAAAAAAAGGTTTTCTGCATCAGCTCTCTTAAAAGCAGAATTGAAACTGCTGGGGGGAACACGTGTCGTCTGAAGCAAAGTCTGAGAAGAGATGGAACCATGGTTTGCTCTCGCTTCCCGTCACAGCATTTGGCGTGGTACAGGTCCCTCAGACCATCCCCACGCCTGCACAGCAGGAATACTGACGGCTGCTCAGTGTTAGCTGCTGTCCAGTTCCCAGTTACAGCCCCTGGTGAACGATACGTGGCTCAAACAAACAGAACTTCTGGATTACTCAGTGTTGTATAAAACCGGGTGCCATCTCTTCACAAGCTGTAGTTTCTCTGTAGGGGGAGACTGTACAAAAATGACTGCATACTGACTGTTTGGGGGCTTGGTTGAGGGAGAATTTCTTTCCCCCTATAAATTGTGTACAGTTAAATATATTATATATTTCTTAAGAAAAAGCATTTCGTCTCCAGAATATGTCCTACAGGGACCTGGTAGGAAATTCAAGCTATAACCCATTGCTGCTGTTCCCCCTTTTTCACTCTTGGGATTTGTTTTTCTTTGTTTTGGATTTTTTTTTTTTTGGTGACAAATTGAAAAACATACCTAGAAGAAGCTACCAAGACTACTGTTTACAGACTGAAAAAATACTGCTTTTGTACTACTGGGGTCATGAGCCACGATCCTTTTACAGATTTCCTCAACTCTTCTCTTTGCTTAAAATCAGTGTCTGATGTAGATAAAGGTCAGAAGTCCTATCCTGCTTTGTCTACATACTGGACAAAATGTACAATGCCTCTTTGTGTTGCCCATCACTTTTGTACTTTTTAGCTGTTCAAAAATTGCATTTATATTTTGCAATCATTGATAATCATGACTTTATTTTATCTGCTAGTAATCTTAAAGGGTTTTTTTGTTGTTGTTGTATTTGCAGCCTTATCTGAACTTTCTCTCCCTTGATTATTCATTGTTAATTTATGACTGTAGAAGATAGGGATGCGTCAGCCTTCTACGGACTTAAGTGACACAACTGCAAATGATCTGCTTTAAACTGGATGGGTTTATAATTTATATAAAAGTCAGTTTCGTTACAAATAGGTCTTGCTGCCTCTTTAATTTTTTTGTCTAGGTGGTCTGGAAGTGACTGAAGTGCTTGTCTACACTGTCTGGCTTTGTTGGCCCCTTGGTGAAGCCAAACTATCCTGGTGAAGGGCAAGCAGGATATCGAGTTACCTGCAAAGGAGGAGGATGGAAAGAGAGGGGGAAAGAGCTCTTTGCTTTTCACCTGGGGGCTGGGTCGGGAATTTTGGGAACGATGTCTGCTGGGGTGAGGGAGCTTGGATGCGTCTGTTCTCTGACAGGCTTGTGTGTCGTCGGTTTGCTGGCAGCACATGGGAGTTTTCTAGTAGCCCAAAGCCCTCTGAGGTGCTTGAGAAGGCCTTGGCAATGGCACTGTGGTGCCCCTAAGCTTGGCATGCTGCTGTGTATGAATGCACTGTGCCTCAACAGCTGTGCTCTTTCCTGTAAAGCAGGATCCTGCATTCTGCTCTTTTCCTTGCATTCACCTATGCCAGCACTGCTGGAAGCTGCCTCCTCCTGCTTAGTGGGAGCGGGATGGTGTGGTTTGCATTAGAAGGGTCCCTAAAGGTCATCCATTCCCACCCCCTGCCCTGCGCAGAGACACCTTCTACTGGACTGGTGAGACCACTCCTCGAATCCTGGGTTCAGTTGTGGGCCCCTCACCACAAGAAGGATGTTGAGGCTCTGGAGTGAGTCCAGAGAAGAGCAACGAAGCTGGTGAGGGGGCTGGAGAACAAGAGGAGCGGCTGAGAGAGCTGGGGGTGTTCAGCCTGGAGAAGAGGAGGCTGAGGGGAGACCTCATTGCTCTCTGCAACTACCTGAAAGGAGGTTGTGGAGAGGAGGGAGCTGGGCTCTTCTCCCAAGGGACAGGACGAGAGGGAATGGCCTCAAGCTTCGCCAGGGGAGGTTTAGGCTGGACATTAGGAAAAATTTTTCAAGGAAAGGGTCATTGGTCCCTGGCAGAAGCTGCCCAGGGAGGGGGTTGAGTCACCTTCCCTGGAGGGGTTTAAGGGACGGGTGGACGAGGTGCTGAGGAACATGGGTTAGTGATTGATAGGAACGGTTGGACTCGATGATCCAGTGGGTCTCTTCCAACCTGGTGATTCTATGATTCTATGATCTGGCTCCTCCAAGCCCCATCCACCGTGGCCTCGACCACCACCGCTCCCCTGGGCGGCCTGCTCCCCCTCGTGCCGCTCTCCTCGCCGCTCTCTCACCCCTACGGCCAGCTCCAGCCCTTCCCCCGGTGCCGTCGCAGCCCCCGGTTGGGGCGGGGCGAGCCCCGGGCGGCTCCGCCCCGCTGGCTGCTCGCTCCGCCATGGCTGCGGCGGCGGGTGCGCTGCTGCTCTGCCTGCTCGGCCTGGCGCTGCCCGGCGGCCGCGCGCTGCACACCAAGGGCTCCGTGCCGCTCGACTCCATCACCTTCTACAAGGTACCGGGGCAGCGCCGCGGCGCTCGGGGGCGGGGCGGCCGCCCATGTGCGCGGTCGCTCCGCCGTGGCGACCGGCGGGAGGGCGAGGGTTGGGGAGCGGGGGGCGGGCGCGGGGCTGCCGCGGTGCCCCCCCCGCCAAGCCCCCCGTTCCAGCCGCCGCCGCCGCGGGGGAAGCGCTGGGGGCTCGCGGAACGGCAGGGGCGGCGGGGTAGGGCGCCGCGGCCAATGGGAGAGAGGCGGGGGCCGGGTAGCCAATCAGAGAGGGGCAGGGGGCGCCCGGCAGCCAATCAGGGGAAGGCAGGCGCGCTGCAGCCAATGGGAGCGCGGCAGGGGCGGTGGCAGCGCGGCTGGGCGCAGCCAATCAGAGAGCGGCGCTGAGAGCCGGTAGCCAATCGGAGAGCGGCATGGGCGGCTGGTAGCCAATCAACGTGGTCCAAGTGGAGCCACGCTGCCAGGAGCACCGGCTCGGGCCCCGCACCGGGTCCGCTCTGGGCTCCCCGGAGCCCGCACCGAGTCCGCTCTCGGCTCCCCGGGCCCCGCAGCGGGTGCGCTCTCGGCTCCGCGCAGAGGGGGAGCCAAGCGCCAGCGCTCCTCGCCGGTCCCCGCGAGGGAGGCGGCGACGGGCGGCTCGCCGTGCCGCTCCGTTAAACCGCTGTGAGACGCGGCGTTCCACAACCCTTAGCGGCTTCCAGCTCTTCCGCAACGAGGAGAAGTTAGAATCATAGAATAACCAGGTTGGAAGAGACCCACCGGATCATCGAGTCCAACCACTCCCATCAATCACTAACCCTTGTCTCTCAGCACCTCGTCCACCCGTCCCTTAAACCCCTCCAGGGAAGGGGACTCAACCCCCTCCCTGGGCAGCCTCTGCCAGGGACCAATGACCCTTTCTGTGAAGAATTTTTTCCTAATATCCAGCCTAAACCTTCCCTGGCAGAGCTTGAGGCCATTCCCTCTCGTCCTGTCCCCTGTCCCTTGGGAGAAGAGCCCAGCTCCCTCCTCTCCACAACCTCCTTTCAGGTAGTTGTAGAGAGCAATGAGGTCTCCCCTCAGCCTCCTCTTCTCCAGGCTAAACACCCCCAGCTCTCTCAGCCGCTCCTCATAAGGCCTGTTCTCCAGCCCCATCACCAGCTTCGTTGCTCTTCTTGCAGCAATTGGCAGAAAGCTGAAAGAGGGACTTTAAAAGTCCAGCTAAACATCAAAGCTGTAGCTAGGCTTGCTTCTCACCAGGCCAATAAATAAAGCAATCATCGTCAGGGCCCCAGCGGTGCTCGCAGTGCACTTCGTAGTTGGGGAGCTGTGTGGCAGTCTGAGTTTGCAAGGTAGACTTTGTGGGAGACAAAAAAGCCCAAACTATGTGACAGATTCCGTTTCCGAGCAAAGCAAAATTGAAGAGAAATGACACAAGCCAAGAGGAATCGATTAAAGCAGGAGTTCACTGTTTCCTGAATCGATACAGCAGACCTCCCGCACCTCCGCTCCCTCCCCACACCTCCTCTCCTAGCCGAGAGCTGCCGTTCTCATGCCACAACGCTTCAGAATTACATTAAGTTTGGTCTCTATCCTTTTAATGTCCCACTGGAAATGGTTTAGCTGACTTCCTTCCAAGGTGCTAATCGGATTTACAGTAAGCAAATCGTGTCTAGTTAAAGGCGTTGTTGGATCCCCCAGACCTACCAGGCACCAAATTTGTCATATGGTGCAGGAACATGAACACTCAGCGCTCAGACTCTCCTCCACACTGCCATGACTCATTTTGAAAGCCGTAATTATAAAATTTCCATTTTCCCTCTCCATCTACTCATTGCACAGGAAAAGAAGAGCAAGCTAAAACAACCCTAGGTGACTCTTAGACATGAGATAAAGTTTTTGTCTTTTTCTTCTTGTTTTAGGTAATTCCAAAGCATAAGTTTGTCCTTGTGAAATTCGATACGCAATATCCATATGGTGAGAAACAAGATGAGTTTAAAAAGCTGGCAGAGAGCTCAGGCTCCAGTGAAGATCTTCTGGTGGCTGAAGTGGGAATATCAGGTGAGGAGCTCTGGACTGACGTGTGCAGTATGGGTTGGTGTGGAGCAAATAATATTCCCTGCTGTTGCTGATGAGAACAGGCTCTGAGGTAATTCCAGTAGTGCGGAATGAGATGTGTCTGGCCATGTCAGAGCTGTGCCTCCCGTGGTGAGTGTAGGAGTGCTGCTTATCTCCTTTTGGCTGCTTAATGAAGAAAACCAGCTGGTAAACTGGATGCCACCCTCCTCATTCATTTCACTCGTCTTTTTTTTCCCTTTCTTTACTGAGAGAAACCATTTCATGCATTTCTAGGGAATGGGCCTTACAAGAATCATTCTTTAGCCTCAAGCCTGGTCAGTCAAAGCGAATAAATTGTGAATAATTCATGGAGCAAAACTTCCGTTTATTACTGGTGAAGCCCAGAAAATGGCTGTTGCGCTATAGAAGCAGCTTTAAGAGAAAAGCAGTGAAGAGTGGATCACTGTCACTTTGCTTTGTAGGCAGAATGAAGAATTAAAGTTCACGGGAGTTGTCTAACTGGGAAGTTTCATCCATGTTGACACCTCTAAACACATGGATTTAGCTAAGCAGCATAGTTTAAAACACATGAAGTTATGTTTTCTGTCCTCAAGAATAAATACAATTTGTGTTAAGATGAGAAAACATTTTGTAGCTTGACATGTGTCAGAACTAAAACACAAAACTGTGCACTCTGCACACAGATCTGGAAATAAAGCCATTTAACGATAAAATCAATGGATAGAGCAAAACAAGGGGGAAAAAGGCTGTTTATTTCCCATAAAGAACAGGGTTTGTACACAGAGGTCCTGCCTATATTGTCTTACACTATCACAGTCGCAGCAAAGCACTGTTAGAATCTTGTATTATTCTTTGGAATATCTAATAGTGATTCAGCACTAGGAAGTGTTGAAACTCTGGACACAAGTATTTATCAGTTTACATAGGAGAGAATCTTAAATTATTTCTTCCTTTTAATTAACGTACTGTGCTTTTTCTGTGTATTGTTTTTTTCTTGACAGATTATGGTGATAAACTGAACACTGAGCTGGGAGATAAGTACAAGCTGGATAAGGAAAAATTCCCTATTTTTCACTTGTTCCGGGATGGTGACTTTGACAATCCCTTACCTTACAGCGGCCACATCAAGGCTGGAGCTATTCAGCGCTGGCTGAAAAGTAATGGCATCTACCTGGGGATGCCAGGCTGCCTGAAAGAGTACGACGTGCTGGCCAGCAAGTTTGTGAGCACCACTGAGAAATCAGAACGCCAGTCCCTCCTGAGAAAGGGGCAAGAGAGCTTAGAAAAAACAAAAGAAACGGAGAAGAAGTCAGCTGAGCAATACTTGAAAATTATGAGCAAGATGCTGGAGCAGGGAGAAGAGTTTGCTGCTAATGAAGTCGTCCGAATCACTAAACTGATTGAGAAGAACAAAATGAGTGATGGGAAAAAGGAGGAGCTCCAGAAAAGCCTCAATATCCTCGCTTCTTTCCTGAAGAAGAATAATGACAAAGATGAGCTCTAATATGCTGGAGAACTTTGTACAAGCTGTGAAACACTGTCAAGAGTCCTAACCAGTTCTCCTGATGCAAGCAAACTTCCCGCTGACTTCAAGAGAGCAGCAAATTTCCTTCTGGTATTCTCAGTTTACAAGATCAAGAGGAAGACATTCCCTAAAAACAGTATTCTAAATGTTGGAAAGATCACCTTAAAGCAAGACACCAGTATTGTGTAATACTATTCAATAACAGTGTTAAAGCAGACAGAAAAAAAGCACTAGATTGGCCTGAAGCACATTCCTGGTGGTTTTTACAGCTGTTCTTTGGCAAACAAATAACAAAATTCAGCCTCACATTCCATCGTACACATTATGAAAGGTACAGGTTGGGTATTCCTCGCATCCCCACTTTTCTCTTTTCTTAGTGTCCCTGGGTTTTATGCTCTTTAATTTACCCCCCCCCCCTACTTTTTGTTTTCTTAATAGGGCCCCTTCTCCAAGTCTTGTTCTTACCTGTTGTTGACTAAGAGACCTGGAGTTTCCTTTCTCTGACTTCTTCAGTGGCTCCTGTCTCTGTTTGGTTTGGGTATCAGCCAAATGCGGGCAGGCATAATGAAGTCAAGTCCTCCACATATCAGAGCTCGCCCCTCATCTTCTGGCCGGAGCAGCCATTTCAGCAAACACTGTCCTGAAATCCTTTATGGTACCCTGACAGATTTGAGGTCTGGACATCTGAAAGCCTCAAGCCATAGTTAACATGAACAAAATATTGTCTCCAGCCTGGTCTTCAGAAGCAATTGACACTGTCAAACAAGCTTCAGCACTTTTTGGTAGTTTTCAGACAGGGAGGAGAAGTATTTGTGCCCTTCAAAGTCCCATCTGTGCTGTTTTAACGGAGATACCTGGACCAGGGATCAGGTCAGTCCTCGAAACCTGATGCTGCATGTGCTGTTCACACTGTGTGGAATTCAGATGGTGTCTGGGAGATGCCGTACTCCTGGTCAGGGAGAGTCGAAAAGAAACACCTGAGCATTTTACCTTGACTACGCTTTAAGCAAAACTGATTTTGGTGGGAGCTTTGCTGCCTTTTGAATCCTGGGGTGGGTAGAAGGAGCAGGTATTGCTGCAAGATAAAATGTATTAATAATGCTATAATAAATGGTTCCAATTAACAGCTGCTTCTTAAACTGCTTTCTAGGGAAACTGCTGCCGGTTTTGTGGTTAGAGGGGAAGGCAACGGCCGATCGGACGGGGCTGCCTGGAAGTGATGGGAATGCCTGGAGCTGTGGGGTTTGCAGGGAGCGGTGTGGGGGTCACTGGGGACCGAAGCCCCCCTGCCTGGGGAGGAGGAAGGATCTCTCAGGAGCACAGAAGGGATAGTTAACAGGAACAAAAGAGGAGGCTGAGGGGAGACCTCATTGCTCTCTCCAACTACCTGAAAGGAGGTTGTGGAGAGGAGGGAGCTGGGCTCTTCTCCCAAGGGACAGGGGACAGGACAAGAGGGAATGGCCTCAAGCTCCACCAGGGGAGGTTTAGGCTGGACATCAGGAAAAATTTTTTCATGGAAAGGGTCATTGGTCCCTGGCAGAGGCTGCCCAGGGAGGGGGTTGAGTCACCTTCCCTGGAGGGGTTTAAGGGATGGGTGGACGAGGTGCTGAGGGACATGGGTTAGTGTTTGATAGGAATGGTTGGACTCGATGATCCGGTGGGTCTCTTCCAACCTGGTGGTTCTATGATTCCATGAAAATATTGTCTCCACCTCGGCGTTCAGAAGCAATTGTCGCCGTCAAACAAGCTTCAGCAGCTTTCGGTAGTTTTCAGACAGGGAGGCGAAGTATTTGTGCCCTTATAAGTCCCCTCTTCATGGCGATGTGGAGGGTCTTAAGGGACCCCCAGGGATCAAGTCCAGGACCGATTTCCCGCCCTCACAGGGGCCCGCGCGCCCCCTCACAGGCTCCCGCCAAGCGGAGGCCACGCCCATTCGCGAGCCACGCCCCCCCGCACTACGTCCGCTCAGGCCACGCCCCCTTATAGGCCACGCCCCTTCACGGGCTCCACCAATCCGCGCCCGCCTAAGACTCTGCCCATCACGGGATTCACCAATCAGAGCGCCCCTTGCAGGATCCGCCTCCTCATAGGCTCCACCGCCCCTTGTCCCTGGTGACGTTACCGGCAGGCGGCGCTGCGGAGCCGCTTGGGGAGGCGCGCTGAGCCGAGTCGCCGCGCAGGGGAAGCTAAGCGGGGTCTGTTAGGTTCGACTCATGGAGGGGAGACCCCTATGGCGGCTCCCGGGTTCGAATCCCTGCGTCGCGCTCTGCGCCCCGGTGGGGACGGGGGACATGTTTTTTCAATACATGTTTTTCCAGATACTCTTGTGTTCAGCGTGGTCTGTGCTGAACAGGTTTTTTTCCCTATAATCCCCTCTCTTTGCAGCCTTTCTGTGCCTCAAACGCAAAGTTGAGAAGAGCTGGAGCCAAAGCTTGGAATTAGTAAGAAATTTGGCTGCTGTGGAGCTGCTAATCGCATTAAAATGAGTCCTTGGGAAGCGATAGAACGTGCATAAGACTTCTTGGAAAGTTTGCACACCTGCCTGTGGTCTGTGAGGATAATAACACCTGCTCAGCGCGGTCTGTGCTGAATAGAGGGTTTATTTTTCCTATCATCCCTTCATTTCCAGCCTTTCCCCGCCTCAAACGCGAAGTTGAGAGGAGCCGGAGCTGAAGCCCCGAGCTGGAAGGGGTTTTGGCTGCTGGGAAGCTCCCTGGGACGTTAAAACAAGCGCTGGGGAAGGGGCGAAACGCGCAGACGGTGGGAATCGAGGCAACACGCGCAAGATTTCTGCGTGGACTCACCCCCTCCTGCCCCACCTCGCTCTGGGGAGGGCTGGGGGTGCTCCCCACGGGGTCGGGGCTCCCCCTTTCCCCCCCTCTCCCCCTCCTTTTCCCCTCCCCGCGGGGCGGGGCGGCGCTCGGAGCCCTCAGCGTGAGGCAGCGGGAGCCCCATGGCCCTCCCGGAGGAGGGGGAGAAGCTGGCTGGGGGCTGGCAGGAGGTGAGGCAGAGCCCCCCCCCCCCCCCAGAGGAGCCCCCAGACGCCCCCTGTGGGGGCGATCCCCGGCTCCCCAGCCCCCCCCCCCCCCCACACACCCTGAGCTCCCGCTGCTCCCTCTCCCCAGGTCTCCTCGGCTCTGCAGTGGATCCAGTTCACCATGGCCACGCTCAGGTACCCCCCGCGGGGGATCCCTGCCGCCAGGACCCTTTATCCTGCAGGAGAACAAACACCACACCGCCTCGACCCCGGCTCCCGTGCCCACCTGTGCTTTCTTTCCTCAGCGTTATAGGTTCCAGCTCCATTATTGCCTACGCCGTCTTCCAGAACGCCGTGCGGTCCCCCGAGGTAAGCGCTGAGCCTCCTTTTCCCCCCTAATTCGAGGTTCTGGGAGCTCGCCAAGACCCCCATGGAGCAGGAGCCCCGCGGGGCTCGGGTTTCTGTGGTTAAACCTTGTGGAGCAGCTGAGAGTTTGGCTGTTTGGGATGGGAGTGGAAGGGACTGTGGCCTCAAGCTCCACCAGGGGAGGGTCAGGCTGGACATGAGGGAAAAATTCTTCACAGAAAGGGTCATTGGGCAGTGGCAGAGGCTGCCCAGGGAGGGGGTTGAGTCACCTTCCCTGGAGGGGTTTAAGGGACGGGTGGATGAGGTGCTGAGGGACATGGTTTAGTGTTTGATGGGAATGGTTGGACTCGATGATCCGGTGGGTCTCTTCCAACCTGGTGATTCTATGATTCTATGATTCAACTGCACCCACCTGGGGAGAAGCAGGTGCCTTTCTGCTCCAGGAAAGTCCTCCAGCCCATCGGACACCTCCTGGGAAGAGGGATTTTTAGGGTGTCCTCCTGGAGGGCTGTGGAGCTGCGCACATTGCTGCTGGAGTGCAAATTGGAGGCGTCCCCGGAGGAAACGTGCTTACAGGTGTCTGTCTCTGGGTGATTCTAAGCTGGTTCTCCGGGCAGGTGTGCTGCTAGAAGTGGTGCAGCTCGAAGGGGCTGCAAAGTTCAGGGAGATGAGGCAGAAGAGCAGTTTGCTGTGCCGGGCTCCGCAGTGGGAGATTCACTCCGGGAGCCACGAACGCCTCTAATGGTGAAGCAGAGGGATGTGGGTGCAAACTTTCCTCAGGTTGGGACTGTCTGTGTGTCCACAGCAGATCTGATGCGAACACAGTGCCAAGCACGTCCTGAGCGCATCACACATGGAGCTGTTTGCAGGGAGCCCTGCGTGGCTGGGATGCATCACACGTGCACGGTGACCATAGAGCTCCATCCTAAGCCTGCCTGGCTTTTGCTGTCCACACACAGTCCCTCTGTCTGTCCAGGACCTACTGGAAGCAGTGCCCAGAGCTCATCTGTGAAGCTGGAGTGGTTGTCCAGGGCTTGCAGATACCTGGCAGCCCAGTCTGGGGACCGTGCAGGTACCAGGTTGCTGCTAGGAGCAGTGGGACAGTCGAGCTGGGAGCTATGTTGTAACAAAGCTGCGTTCCCTCATCTTCAACGTTCTTTGTACATCGCGGGTTTGTGATCTGCAGCCCAGAGAAAAGGAGTTCCAGTGAGTTATCACCAGAGAAGGCAGGCAGGCAGTCAAGGTGACAACTGACACGTCGTTGGATGAAGCAGGGTGGGGAGGAGAACAGGAGCCCAGGTTTGCAGGGCTAATTTGCACCCCTTACAGCATGTAGGGCAGTCTTGCTCCCAGGCAAGGAGCCTTCTGGAAATGCTCTGCCCAGCACATTGATAATGAGCTGCGGAGATCTCCATGTGTTGTAGGGATCAACGAAGGCTGGGGCTTCACCTTAGTGCTGGGATGGAAAACCTGGCTGAGCTTGCGCTGCACGTCAAAGGCTTTATCACACAGAATCATAGAATGGTTTGGTTTGGAAGGGACCTTTAATCCCATCTAGTTCCAACCAACCCCTTGCCATGGGCAGGGACACCTCCCACTGGATCAGGGGCTCCAAGCCCCATCCAACCTGGCCTTGAACCCCTCCAGGGATGGAGCAGCCACCACTGCTCTGGGCAACTTGTTCACATCTCCTGCACCAGGAGAGCTCCAGTCACGGTTCTCTTCTGGTGTTCTCCACTCTGGTATGACTTGGAGCTGGGTTTGCAGGTGCTCTAGGGTGACTCGGAAGCCTCAGCCCGTTGCCTCCATGGCTAGAAGCCTGCGTTGCTCAGGAGCCCTTGTGCTATTAGTCATATGATGTGGTTGTGGCTTGGGAGCTGCTGTGTTGTAGCTGGTTGCGAGCCACACATGGCTCCAGGACACAGATGGACCCTTCCTGCTCGAGGGAGTCCAGATGTTTCTGCTCAGATTATTACTGTAAATCCGGATAGGAGGGATGGATACCAGCTGGAGTGACTCGTCTACATCGGCTCTTGTTCTGCTGCCAGGGGTTGCTGGTGTTTCAAAAGTAACTTCCCCATTGCCTTGTCCCCACGTTTCTGGCCTGAAGTGGAAATTTGTAAACATAGGGGCTGGGAGAGATCCGTATCAAGGCTTGCCACAAACAGCTTATTCCCTGAGTCATGGGGCTCCAGGCTGAAATGTTTAAAAATAAACGATGCTGGATTCTGGGAGGAGAACAATGTTATAAACACTTCCTCTCCTGCCCCCAGCCTAAGAAATCAAAGATTGCGTTCTTGAAGCTTGCTTTCTATCTCTATGGGGTCAATAAAGTTCCTCAGCCTGAGCTAAATCATTCTGAAGAGCTGATGGCAAGCAACAAAGGAAGAATTTCCTCTGTCATGTCAACAGGTTCTGCACAGGCAGATGTCCCTGCAGAGATAAATCAACATGTATGCTCCAGCCTGGCAGCTCGACTGAATCACTAGGTCTTTACATCCCCTTCCTCTATTTTATAAATGCTATTTGGGCGTTCTCGCTTTTGCAAGGAAGAGCCACCCTGCCTTTCACTTACCACTGCGTTACCTACTTCTTTATTTAGGTCTGTTGCTAGAGATGGGGGTCACCTCTTTGATTGCAAAAGCTGCTGCTTTGCTTATTTCCAAACGGCTTAGTTTTAACCTGCTGTGCTTGCAAACTGGATGGTGTCCCCAGCCCATCTACGACCTCCTTCTGGGGCTTCAACTCTGCACCAGTGAGGAAAAGCCCGGTTAAAAAGTTGTTCATAAATGCAGGGATGTACAAACTAGCTCCAGATATTTAGCTACCACCAGCGGTTTGGTGTTCTGCGTTGCTGGGTTGGATGATAGAAACAGAGAAGTGGGGGGACAGGGATGTTGGAGAAGACATCCTGCAGGAGGCAGAGGACCTGCAGGTCTGAGTCAATCAGATCTACGATCTCGGCTGCTCAATCTTTCTCGTTGCTCGCAAGGCACGTGTCACACAACACGTGGCAAATGTTTAATTAAAGGACAATATTGAGGCAAATCTCATTGAAAGCTCAGTTCCATGAAAAAAATCTTAAGGTCTCCTGATATGTTTCCATGCTGTGTTTAGCATTATAATTTCCTGTAGGGGGGGGAAAAAATTGCAGTGATTTTCTCTTAGGATGCTGAAAATTAGTTAGCAAAGACTACAATTAAGAATGTAGATAATTAGACTGCTTTTCCAGTGTGTCTGCTCTCCCACTGACAAGGAAAATGTTGGCCAGGATTTTGCACGCATGTTTTCCTGCAGTGTTTACAGCCCTTTTGGCCAGTGCACGCAAACTGGAAACGGGCTGGAAACCACAGTGAGAGGAGCCGCGACTCCGTTCCAGCGGAGAGACGGGTGGCTCTCGCAGGGGGAATTAATCCAGCATGTAAAATAGGTTCAGCCTTAGTCACCCACTGAAATGATGTGAAACACATAGCAAAAAATGCCTGTTTCAAGTTATTTCAGACCCAAAGAAGGGTTTGTGTTTACAAAAAGTTTCATTTCTCCATCAGTTGATTTAAGAAATAGCATCGCTTCTCCCTGTTAATCTGTTCCATTCTGCAAAAATCATAGAATCATCGAATCACCAGGTTGGAAAAGACCCATCAGATCATCGAGTCCAGCCATTCCCATCAATCACTAAACCATGTCCCTCAGCACCTCGTCGACCCGTCCCTTAAACACCTCCAGGGAAGGGGACTGAACCTTGGAAGTGTTTTCTGTAAGAGTTGATGCTGCTCTCAGATCCTGGGGTGTTGCTAATGTCAGAAAGGGAGGTTACAGGGGGATATTTTCATTGAAAAAGGTCCTGAGAGCAAGAATTGCCATGGCTTTTGTGTGCATGGAGAGCTGCCCAGCCAGAAGAGGGGAGGGATGTAGAATCATAGAATAGTTTGGGTTGCAAGGGACCTTAAAGATAATCTAGTTCCAACCAAGATCATCTGGTTCCAACCAGTATCTAGATGAGGGGTAAAACGCCTGCTGTAGGTGGTTGTGGGAGTGTTGTGAGCATCGCTCAGACCTGCTGACCCATTTCCCTTTTCCCAGGTTCGTCCTCTCTTCTACCTGAGCCTCTCCGACCTGCTGCTGGGCATGTGCTGGCTCACCGAGGCGCTTCTCTACAGCACGCCGACCTCGAAGCAGGACCTCATCTGCTATAACCTGCAAGCGACCGGACAAGTGAGTAGCCTCAGCATCATCATTTATCCTGCTACGGTGCCCCCTTTACTATAATTAACCTCGCTGGTGATTATTTCGTGGCTGTGGGGGCTGTTTCTAGTCAGGCTTCATCAGAGACTCCCTGTGCAAACTTGGCTTATCAGATCTCTTCGCCTTGAGTGTAAAAAGGATGCTTGGGTTTAGGTACATCTGGTTTTTGAGAGGCAATGAGGAAGGCGAAGAGAGCATGGGATTTTGTGGTTGCCGCATGTGGGTAGCTTGTGTAAAGCGAGTAGGTGGCTTTTAATCTGTTTCCCTTTGGAGCCCTGCCAGCAATGATCTCTGCGCCTCACACAGTGGCTTTTCTCTTCGTCTTCACGCTTCCTTCATCCCGGGCAGGAACGGACACATTCTGAGATTCGCTTAAGCTCAGACTTAGGGCGTTACTCGTATGAACAGCCCTGCTCGTGCTGACCTGGCCCCATCCTCTCTCCGTCAATCCCAAGGATGCTTAGGGACGGCTCCGTCAGCATCAGCTCAGCTCTGTCCCCCAGCGATTTGGATGCATGCGCACATTTCAGGTGCTGGAGACTAATTGGAGTGGAGTGAGGGGAAACACTGTTTTCCTGACAGTTTGCTTTTGGCTCACTGAGTTTCCAGTTCAGCATTAGGCTTCGCAAATCACCGCTTGCAGAAAGCTCTGTGGGATACAGCCAAGCCTGAGCCAGGAGCAGTGGTTTGCAAGCAATCATCTCTGCGCTTAACAATTCCCTTTGAAAGGACCCACCAAGAAGCGGCTGGGAAGGGCGAGTGGCTTTTGGGAGCCTCGATGTGTGTTGCAGCTCCCTTGCAGCGTGATGGTCCCCCTAGATGGGAACTGGGGATGCTGAGAAGCAGCATCTGAAGCTGGAGAGACTCTCCACCAACCTCGGAGAGGGCAGGGAGGTGGCTCCGTGCGCGGCGTGGAGAGCGTGCACGCTGCCGTCTGCCTGGGAACGGGTGGCTGCAGCCTGGGGTTGCTCCAACAGCTGCTGTTGTGGGTAAAACCATGGAACTCAAGACGGTGAGAGCAGCTGCTCTGCTCCTGGCTTGTCTCTGGTTCCTCTAGCTCGCCTCTGCTGCTGTGGAAGCACCACGACGTGTTCGCAGTGAGAGAGGAAACAGTGGGGTGTAGGTAATTTGGCCACTTGGGAACAATGCAGAATGATACCAAGTGTGACTTTTTTGGATGATGGTTCGCTGGAAAATGTGAAGAGCCTGGGAGAGGCTTTTCAGAGCTGGAAGGTGGAAGGAGCACGTGGAAATTTGGTGTTTCGGAGGTGTTTTCTTTGCCTGGGGAACAGCTCTTAATGCTGGTGTGATGTTTTTATGGCCTGGAGAAGACAGGTTTTGCTGCTGGAGGAGGAGAAGGTTAGATATAGACAACAAGCCATCGCCCCTCAGCAGAGACACTGAGAGCATGCTCTGCTCCCGTGTATTTCTGACTCTTCTCTGCCCTCACTTTCCCATCCTGAGCCCGTGCTCCTCACGGACAAGGACTGAGGGCAAGGTGGGAGCTTTACTTTCACGCTGGGAAAGGCTCCTGGGCTGCCAGAGCTGGCCCTGGGTGACAGAGCTGGATCGTGCCTGGCAAGAGCTGTCACCGCTGTTTGCTCTGCGAGAAATTAAAACAAACGGAGCCCTTGCCATAGCAACTGTGCCTGCATGTGACACGGTGCGGGACGCCTCCTTACTAAACACCCCAGCAAAGCCCTCGCTTGCTGGGAACACCTTGTGCGTAAGTCGAAGCCGGTAAATAGGTTTAACCAGCAGCTTCTCCAGAGCATAAGTGATCTGAATGCGAAGGAAATGTCTCCTGGCCCCACTCTGCCTGTGCTGAGTGGAGAAGTCTTGCAAGGGTTGCATTCCTGGGTGTCTCATAAACACGCATTTCTTTGCACGCGGCCACCTAGAAGACATGAAGTGCACTGAGCTTCGAGGGTGAGGACAGGCTCCCCTAACATCCATACCATGTTGTAAAGGAGGAGGTTGCTTTCTTAGGCTTTTCCCCGTTTCAACGTCATATTTGTGGTTGAATTAAATGTAAATACTGCTCCCTTATGCTATCGCTTGGCTTCGTTCTCTCCTCCTCCCTGCCTTGCCTTTGCATTGCAATAATGAAGACCAGAATAGAGATCGTGGTTGTAGTTGCACAATTCCCCTACGTTTTTCCAGTGGCCTAATAAAGTCCTGGCAGGCTCTGCTCACGCTGCTCGGCACAATGGGAGCCACAGAAGGGTTATAATGAGGGGCTCTTGTGTCTCCCAGCTGCTGCTTTATCTCATAGTGAGCTCTGCAGGGCTGCCTGCAGCCCCAAAACTAGGGCTCAGGAGAGCAGAACCCCCTTCTCTTTCTGCTGGCGACTTCACACGTGGCTTTTGGTTCCTTCTTCTAAAGAGAAGGCAGCGTTGACATTTTGTGAGCCTCTCTGAGGCGTTTTGAAGTACAAGAGAAGGATCTTTGTGGGCTGTTTTGGTGACCTGCCCTTGAAGTAACTGAATAAGGGCAACAAACCCTCATTAAACCTTGTCTAATGAGCTGGAAAGTCACTGTAATGTTCCTGCTGCAATGTCGCAGCCCCTTGGACTCGGCCTCTTCGGAATCAGCCAAGAGCATTTGCATCTCCAGGGAAGGAGACCGAGCTTATTTAGTAACTACGTTCCCAGACTTAGATGATAACAGGGCAGCAAACCTGTGCCCCTCGCCTCTTTGGCAAAGGATAGCAAGTCCACAGGAAAAAAACTCACTTGTCCAGCCCTTCCTCTTTGCCTTTGCCACTGAAGCATGTGTTTCCTGTAACAAACACAGCACCACATGTGTCGGATGATTTGGCAGCGTTGTTGAGTCTTGACTGCCTGGAGCAACCGTGGATTCCGAAAGAAATGCAAGAAAGATTTGAATTTTTTTACAGGTTTTAGATATTTGGTCTTACGCTGGAATTGAAGGCTGTGAAATTCCATGGGAAATAGTGTTCTTTATCTTTTCTTCCTTCCTTTTTCCCCTGAAGAGAAAGGGGCACTTTGGATTTTAGCTCAGGTTTAGTGCAGATATTCTCTGCCCTCGCTTTCCTCTTTAAATATGCTATTGTTTTCCCTTTCCGTGAATTCACTGAATAGCGAGCTCATTCTGCAAGAGGCCAATCCAATTGCTGCGTCTGTGTTGTGTTTCCTAATGGATGCAGCACAGGGAGGCTCCAAGCACCTTTGAACCCTCTGTTTTCAGGATTCAGGCCAAAAGATGAGCCAAGTCACAAATATTTATAATTTTTCAGACAGTCCTGCTGTCATTAGTCCTCCTGTCCCCTGCTTGAGGCCAAAGCGAAGCTTCCTTTGTGCAGTTTAAGGTGGGAAGCCCTTCTCTACCCAGTTGGTGTCCCAGTGCATCCCAGTAAACATGAGCACAGGGGCTGTGCAGGGATCCTTGTCTGTCCGTGAGCTTTGGGTTCATCAGGGATGAACTAAACGTGCTGTGGGAACTGCTATTATGGGACTGATCTATTGTCTGTATTTCTCAGATATTCTACGTGGCCTCTTTTCTGTACACTGTCAACTACACCTGGCACCTCTACATGGACCTGAGGATGAAATACAATCAGAACCTTTTCAGGGTGCCTCCCCAGGTGAGTAGGACTGACGCGTAACCCCTGCTGGGTACTGGGGTCTAACTGGGAGGGGTGGGATGGGGTTTGGGAGGTGCATACGTAGCAGTGATTCTCACCATCAGGACTTTTCTGCCTCCCTGGCTGTATGAATTATCTTGCCTGCTGAGGTCAGCAGGCAAGTTACCGTGGGGCCTGCTCTAGGATCTCAGTGGAAGATCAGGCTTGCAAGACCAAAGCAGACAAAGGCAGTGGACATCTCAAAGCAGAGACAGCTCAGAACTGGGTGTTGTTGAAGTTCTGGACTGGGAGAGCAGCAGTTTGCACCAGTAACTGGTTTGTTGCTGTCACCGCCTTGTGCCAGTGCATGGCAGAGGGGAGAGGAAAGCAGGGGGTGCCTGGACAGCCTAGAACTGAGAACTGACAGTTTCTGTCCTTCCCAAGGTGTCATACAGCATTCGAGAGGGTCAGTAAGTACCGTAAGAGTTTGAGGTAGGAGGCGTGACGGATGTGAGCTGGTGATAAAAGGACCGGTTGGCTCTGTGAACAGTGCCCAGTCCTCACTTCCTCATCGCTGGCCTTTACAAAAGCCCTTTAGGGAACCGGTGTAATCGCTGGGAACCGAGGAACAAGGACATAGTACTCAGAAAAATACGCTCTGTGTTGCAGGCTAAACAAACACTTCACATACCGTGTGACCAAAATCTCTCCCTGCAGTTGTTTCTTTCCTCACACTTGGCTAAACCAGCATCGCCGTGACCAGTGCGTCGCTCCTGATGAGCTGCTGCAAGAGGACACATTCCTCATGCAGCATTTCCCATCGAGCCCATCAGCCCCGTTTCCATAGAAAGCCTTTTTCTTCCCCAAACATCTGCTCTGCACGGCAAACCTTGTATCCTGGATAATTCCACGTGTTGGTTTGGAAGCAGCAGGCTGGCCAGATGAGTCTGGATCTCAAGGGCTTTTGTCTGTAGGGTTTGGACCCACTTGTAGGACTGGTTTCCTTCTTGTTGGACTCTCACTCAAAACACAAACCCCACCAAAACTCCCCTCCAGTTTCGCGGTGACCACATCACGTTGCCGTAGCTGGTGCGTGGATGCCAGCTGCCAAAGTACATTTCCTGATGAGCACATACCAGGACACTCCAAACTGCCTGCATTTCTTCACCAGAACATGAAGTTTCTGTGGATCAGGGCCAGGTTGGGTAAATAAGCAGTACAAAAAATGAGTGTGTTACAGCAGAGAGCTCATCTAGTGTCTGCTCCTTGTCTGGTTCCAAGTTCCCTTCTCAAATCCTCTAGTCTTGAAGGAGAGCAAGGCAGTAACGAGGTGGAAGCATCGGTTGTTTCTGTTGCAAATCAGCACAGACCGAACTGGGTGGTGTTGACTCAGTGCAAAGTGGAAACAAACACTTGTGCTCGGTCTGGGGATTGATCGTAGAATAGTTTGGGTTGGAAGGGACCTTAAAGATCATCCAGTTCCACCCCCAGTGACATCCCACTGGGTCAGGCTGCCCAAGCCCCATCCAACCTGACCCTGAACCCCTCCAGGGATGGGGCAGCCACAACTTCTCTGGGCAACCTGTTCCAGGGCCTCATCACTCTCATAGTGAAGAAATTCCTCCTTATGTCTAGTCTAAACCTGCCCCTCTCCAGTTTATCCCCATTGTCCCCTGTCCTGTCGCTACCAGCCTTTGTGAACAGCCCCTCCCCAGCTTCAGCATGTGAAGAACCCTCAGCAGCTGAAGTGCTCCCTGGACACGGGTTCTGTGGGTCAGTGGCTGCACAGAAATTCTTGTTTCATTAAGCTCTTTGGATTTTGCAGGTTGTAGATTATGCGAGTTGCATTGGCCGAATAGCAACGATCTCATCTAGGTAAGGTTTAATTCTCTAGCAGATTGTTGGGGGGGTTGATGATCTCTGCCTCCTTTTGAAGCAAGTTTTAATGAAACCTGTAAAGTTCATCAGTAACAGCAGAGTGACCTGACAAACTCAGAATAAGAGTGTTTGGATGGAAGGGCTTTCTCCAACTGAGTTAATTTTAACTGTATTAACGATCTGGAGAAGAGGAGGCTGAGGGGAGACCTCATTGCTCTCTCCAGCTACCTGAAAGGAGGTTGTGGAGAGGAGGGAGCTGGGCTCTTCTCCCAAGGGACAGGGGACAGGACGAGAGGGAATGGCCTCAAGCTCTGCCAGGGGAGGTGCAGGCTGGACATTAGGAAAAAATATTTCATGGAAAGGGTCATTGGGCCCTGGCAGAGGCTGCCCAGGGAGGGGGTTGAGTCCCCTTCCCTGGAGGGGTTTAAGGGACGGGTGGACGAGGTGCTGAGGGACATGGGTTAGTGATTGATGGGAATGGTTGGACTCGATGATCCAGTGGGTCTCTTCCAACCTGGTGCTTCTATGATAGGTAGTTTTTCAGAAAGTGCTCCCTTTACTGATGCATTGCCTGGATGAATGGAAGGGCTGAAGTCAGTAAAGCTGATAAAACATTCTTCCAGAGCAGCGTCAATAAAAATGATTTTTTAAGTCCTTTATAGTGACAGGATAAAAACCAAGCAGTGTTTTGTTGGGGATAGGAGCCGCGCCGTGCAACAACCAATAACCGTGCCCTTGTCCTTTCTGCTCTCAGCCTGATCCCTTTCTTTCTCATGGTGCCCGTGTTCTGCCTGGGCAACAGCAGTAATTGCTACCAGAACTTCAGCCAGAAGCATGGGTAAGCTCGGCGCGTCTCTCTGCGGCAGCCGCACTGCTTCACAGCCGCCCGAGGAGCTGAGCCGTGCCCGTTGTCCCCGCAGGTGTCTCCTGATGCACCCGGGCATGGCCGAGCCCGCCAGCGAGCCCCAGAGCCTGAGCGCCTCCGTTTGCAGGGTGATGCATTTCTATGGGATCGGGGTCTTCCTCATTTCCTTCCTGATCAGCTTCATCGCCATCCTGGTAAGAAACATGGTCCTTGCACACCCACCGAGGGGATCAGAGCGAGACTGAGGCCGCTCCTCAAATCCCTTACGAATCTCCCACGAGTAAGCTTGGGAGGGGCTCTCGATCAGGGAGTGAAGGGACAGGACAAGGGGGAGTGATTTTAAGCTGAAAGAGGGGAGATTGAGATGAGATTTTATGGAGAAAATGTTTTGCTGTGAGGGTGGGGAGGCCCTGGCCCAGGTTGCCTGCAGCAGGGGTGGCTGCCCCATCCCCGGAGGGGTTCAAGGCCAGGTTGGATGGGGCTTGGAGCCCCTGATCCAGTGGGAGGTGTCCCTGCCCATGGCAGGGGTGGAGCTGGATGGGCTTTGAGGTCCCTTCCAACTCCAAACCATTCTGTGATTCTATGATTCAGTTCTAGATGAACGAACCAGATCAGAGCATGCACACAAAGTACCAACAACGATATATGCTTGTTCTTTTTTTAGGTTATACTAGGTCAAGCCCGAGGTTTGTACAAACGGTTCGTAAACTCCACGGGATTCCTGGGGGATCAGCAATGGGCCATGATTAAGATGGTGGAACAGCGGGTGGTTTCCTACCCCATCGCGTTCTTCTGCTGCTGGGCTCCAGGTGAGCAGAGAGCAGAGTTACTTCCACATTCTCCTAATTTATAGTGCCTGGCGATGAAACTCCAAAGAGGTGAGGCTAAAGCCCTCTTGTCCATCCCTTTTCACAGCTGTCCTCCTTGGAATACTGAAGCTGACGGTGTCAACAAACAGCAAAATCTACATGGCTCTTCTGATTCTACAGGTGAACATCGTCCTCTGCAACCTCCTGTGGTTTGTCTGCTCTGCTTGGACAGAAAAGTGAATGTTTGCTGTTTCTGCTCTACGAAACGTGTTCATAGACACAAGGATCATGAGTTGCTTTTGGTTGGCAAAGATCTTTGTTAGTTTTTTTGTGTTTTTCACAGGCTTGAAGAGATCTCAGTAGCCGAATTCATAGTAGAAAATAGGACTAGAAGGGATCCCCAGAATTCAGTTTATTCCCTTTCTGTGAAAGTTTCCAATATACTTGTCCAGCTGCTTGAGGTGCCCGAGGCAGCATTTAGCAAAGAGTATTAAAATAACCATGAGATTCCTTTATCAGGAGGAGATGCAGTAAGATAGAACCATGCTGGCAGTGGGAGGCTCGGTGTAAGGTGCCGGGTTGGAGAGCCTGGTGGGGAGCCGCGAAGTGCTGGCTGACAAGTGAACCCTGATCTCCCCTGTGGTCTCTCCCAGGCTCTGACAGCAGCTTCCCAGGGGCTCCTGAACTGCATCGTGTACGGCTGGACACAGCACATCTTCCTCTCCCTTAAACGCAACGCCTGCCGCGATGTTGACACTCAGACTCCTCTCTTGCGCTCCCAGAAGAAGTTTTACGCCAGCACGTTCCCCACCAGCCCACCAGACGCAGAGGGCTCCACGTCCACCCTGCTCTGATGAATCCTAACGAGGCCTCATCGTGGTTTAGCGAAGTCAGCCAGACCCAGTGTCTGGTGCGAACTCTTTTGCCGGCAGCAACGTTAGCTGTAGTGCTGGAGGAGCCTGAGCAGAGCTGTCAGAGACAGACGCTCTCCCTGAAGATAGTTATTTATTGTACAGGTTTGTATGGATTGTAAATGGATTCTTTAAACACAGTAAACCTTTAGAACAGACTTTCTCTTTATGACAATCTCTCTAGAAATGCAGCAAATTGTACGTAACAGCTCAGAGATCTGGTACAGCTCCTTGGAGGGTAGGTGGTCAGAGGATGTTTTACTTCTCTAAGTGTTTGCCGTTACAAATTATCAGTAAAGCAAAGGTGAATATTTTTCAATCTCTGACGTTTAATTCGCTATAAAAATAAGACACGTGCTGCCAAATGAAAGGAATGAACAATTACAAGGTAGCACAGAAAAGCTATCAGCGCTCACTTTTGTGCCTTGTCTTTTTGCACTTTTCCCTTCTGTTCTTCATGCCAATTGCAGAATCAGAACGGTTTGGGTTGAAAGGGACCCCAAAACCCCCAGTTCCCATCCCTTCCATGGGCAGGGATACCTCCCAGTGGCTCAGGCTGCTAAACCAGGGGAGGAGAGCTGCTCTCGGGGCTGGAATGGAACGATCCGAGGGGCAACTGTTTCTCCGGCCCCACTTCAAACACGAACATTCCATGGGGAGGCATGGGACCCTGACACCAGCACAAGCAGGAGCAAGCAGCATGTCAAATCCACCCTGGCTCATCGCTGAGAGCCCAGCCGGGGGGCTGAGCCTGTTTGCTGAGCGCTGAGGAGCCAGTGCTGCAGCCACAGCAATTTGTGTAAAAGGGGATTAAGCGTTCCTAAGTGGAAAGCAATAGATTACAGGGAAATCATGATTTGGTGGCTAATGGGACCCCCAGCTGCAGCAGCGAGTGCCTCTGCAGTGTCTCTGGACAGAGGCCCATGCAGGGCTCCTGGCCCAGCTGAGCAGATGTCAGTGAACCTTTTAACTGTTTGAGAGGAGTTTCCTTGCTGAAAGGGAGAGGCGTTCCTTACCCACACATCCTTCCTTGACTAAGCCAGAGTCCTGTGTCGCTTCCATAGGGTGGTTTGGCTGCCTTAAATCCCAGGATGCTTGGAAAGTGTCCTCTTGCTCCCCTTCACAGTTCTAGGGCTGTGTGCATACACACACACATATATATATATATATATACTGGGAGCACTGGGCAGGCACTGCTGCCACCTAATGGAAAACAGTGTTTAAAGAAGATGATTCCAGGTTATGGTGCCTGGCAGAGTGGGCAATTTTCTAAGGTTTTATCCAGCCTGTGCTCTCAGCTCGTTCACCTCAAAGCACTCCTGCCCTGTGTAAGGAGAGAGGACAAAGCGTGGCAGGACAGGGTTGGGGCTGGTGGGAAGAAGCAGTGACCGGAGAAGCCGTCCTCCTTCCCTTCTGTCCTCCCAGGACTTGGGAACTGAAGAAAAGCAGTCAGTAACTTTATAGTTTAGGAAAATCATTTATATACACCAATGTGTAATATTTACAATATAATACTGATCCAAAATAAACAAACATGTTACAGGTAACACTGAAAATGAGAAATGAAAACATTTGAATACAGAGAAGTTAAACGTGGCATGTGAGGAGAGACTTGGATTTCCAAAAGAAAAACCTGAAGTAATGACAGCAAAACTTGGACACATTGTCATTTCCAATCAAAAACTCTTCCATCTAGTCAAGTTCTTCTAACTTTTTAATATATATAATAGCTTAAAATAATCAAGTCACAGGAGAAGTCAGATATACATAACATTTTGAAAAGGTCAAATGATTTCAGAGATTATTCTCTTAAATAAAATTCTAAAAAAAATCCCACAGAGCTTTCCCATATCCTTTAGTGTTTGTACAAAGAACATCAATCTTTGATCCCACACAACCTTTCCATCTCAAGGTATTTACAATATTCACAGTCTGCTACAAAGGATCAGTAGATCGATCACCAAGTAAAACCTTACATCATCAAGACAAGGTATCTCACGTTCATGTCAACCGAAAAATAAAAACCACAGGAAGGAAAAAGTAAAATCCTACTATAAAATATGAAAATGAATCCATTTAAGTGTATTTAATTTTGAAATCTAAAGTATAACTTTTTTTAAAGAGTAAAAAAAAAAAAAATCAGCTTTCTCATAGAAAAAAATACATTTGACCTTGAATCTTCAAATTGTTTTCTGAATCTGTCCCTCCACACCTCTGTTTTAGATCAGGCCATTCTTAGCTATCGGACAATAAAATCTATAGCAAATCCATAGAAAGCTGTTCCTTATCACAAAAGCCCTTAGAAATGTGACTTCCCTCCAGACACAACCCCCCGTGGTTGGTCACAGAGGCACCCACCTCGCTATCAGCGGCAGCCTGGAATTGTTCTGCTGTGTAAGTTAAGGGACCACGAAGGACCCTCTAATGCACAGTCAGAGCCCATCTTCTCTACTTATTTCTGAGCTGCCAGCGAGCAGCAGCTGCTCTCACACCCCAGGGTGTTTCCCACTAAACCACACACGCACTGGTACCGCAGAAACGGGCTGAAGCCTCCTCCTGCAGACCTTATACAAGCCCAGACCAGCCTCACTGCTGCCATCCCTAACAATACAGAACCCGACAGCGTTACTCACAAGGTACTTGGGTTTTATCAGGCTGTGGAGCATCTCTGCTGAATGCATTCTGTGTTGACCAGGACAGTAGCTACAACCTGATCCATTTTTCTGCTGAGCAGTTCTGGCTCCCAAGGAAGTGCCTGAGCGCTTTCCTTCTCATCGGGCAGAGTTGCAAAGTGCTTCTGTGGGGAATTTTCTGCACTCCCATTCAAACAAAGGTGATTTCCTTGTTTGTTTCTCTATTTAACACAGTTAAAAGTTCCGAAACAATGAGATTTCCCAGAAAAAAAGTCCCACGTATTTCAAGTTGTGGATGTTATGCCCTAGAACTCAGGGCAAGGACAGAAATGCAGATAACAGGGCCTGCAGACTTGATACTAACAAGAAATCACAAATACTCTTGTCTCCTGGTAAATCTCTGCAGTTTTCATCAATACACAAATACTCTGTATAGTTACAATTCTGGCTTACACAAGAACTCCCTGTTTCCATCAGAGAAAACGATGGTTAATTAGGGACTCTGGTTCTTGCTCTGCAACAAATCAGGTATTGGAAAACTGTCAACAGGATTAAAAGAAAGCTGAGGTGCTGACAAAGAATGGGAAATTAAGTATCTCCTTCATGTAGAAATACTAAGTCGCTGTTTACAAAATTGTATAGAAAGAGTCAGACACTGGTTTGCCATCCAAGCTAAAGGTTGCGAGAAAGTTCTGGTATAGAAAAAAGACAAAAAAGAACAAGGCTGGACTGCTGTAAATTGTGAGATTCATGGCTCAGGTTTGTAAATGTAAACCCAAAATTAATGAGCTATGAAATATAACAATAATGTTCAAGAGTCATTACTAATAGCCCTGAATTGGCACTTCAGTCTGCAGACCAGACTCATTCAATGTCTGCACAGGTTTAGTACCAAAATATCTCTATAAAAAGCCTTCGACCAGTCTCAAAAGAAAGAAAAGCATCAGAAGGTAGAAAACTAGAAATATGTACAGATTCTTTTCATTTGTTTGTTTAAGTAAAATTAAAAAAAGCAGCTTTTGGAGCCAATGTTCCAGACTAGTGTAAGAATCTGCCCTGGGCAGCCTCGTGGTCCAGGCAGCATAAGGACGTGTGTCAAGGAGCAGCCCCACATCTGTTGCTCCCCAGGAGGAGCTCAAAGGCATCAAAGAGATGAGGAGCCTGGACTCCAGAGGGCGACACAAGAGAAGGATCACCGGTAGATTCACACAGCAGCACTATGACCCTTGCCAGGATGATCTCTTTCAAACAAGAGGACAAGTTTGAAATCGAGTGTTGGATCTTCTAGAAATGAAAGAATGGAATACACGGCTGGAACACACACAGCCTCTGGTCTGGGGATGAAGCAAGCCAACCCCACACTTATTTTTGCCCGTAGAAGATCCCACCGTTGAAAGAAACACAACTTATACAGAAGTAACGGGGACATTCTTCTATTCTGTTGTGGAACAATATGATAAAAAGAGGATTCTTATGCTGAATGGCCAATTCAGCAATAAAAAAAATGTCTGAAGAAGATGGGGAAGAAGGAAAAAAGAAGGCGCCTACTGATCAGAACTGAAAAGTAGAGCAAGAACATGGACTCAGGTGCCCTTGGCAAGGCCAAGCTTGGCTCTCGGGTCATCTAGTGAAAAAGAGAAGGCTATTTAGTTGCCTCTACGTAAAGACAGAATTTAGGTGCAAAGGGTAGCTACGAAGTTTGTTTCACAGCACTTGCTTCAAGTACTTACTGAGCAGGGCGTTGTGAAACTGTGGCTGTCTTGTTCACATATACAGTCATTGCAGCCGGCTGTATGTATAGCAGATGGAAGGCAGCTTCTGCAACTGGTTATTAAGGAAAAGAATGGTCTTTAACAATATAATTTGCCCCATCTGGAGGACTCATGGTTAACAGTACATGATCATATATACCTCAAGGAACTGAGTTTTAAAAAAATATTACAGTACCAATGATTTTTTTGTATCTACAACTATACAGCATTTTCAAGCAGTATGGAAATTTAATGAAATAATTATGATTTATTAATTTACATAAAAATACTTTTTACAGTTAAAGAATAAATCTTAAATGGTAAAAAAAATAAGATTAAGAAGCTCCAGCTATTGAGAGTCATGGGAGTTTGTCTGCTCTTCAATAACTTGCTTTACTATTTCTGCCAGTTTTAGTCGATCCACTTTATCTGTGAATCCTCTGCCTGAAAAGAAAAGAAAAGAATAGGGAGTCATCTGGTACTGAGGACAGGGAGGAAAGCAATAGTAGCTGGAGTTACACACTGACTGAACCCAAGACAAGGCTTCACAGAGAAAATCAGGACAGCTGCAATGGAACCAAAATGAGTTATGATTTCTAGTTCTATTGAACAACAACCTGAGCACTTAAAAACCTAGATTAAAACCGAACAAGTAAAAACCAGAATGAGCGAAGAGGTGTGACCAAGCTGATGCCCCCAGTCACCTTATATTAATCAACATCTGCCTCTTCTGCCACTCTGTACTGTCAAGGAGCCACCTGAACAGCCTCATGGCAGCTGGCCTGCTTTAACTCTCTTTCCTAAACTCAGCAGAGGGATGTTGTGCAGACACAGAGGAGGGCAGCAGCCTCCAGCAGAAAGAGGGAAATAAACAGCTGGAAGGAAACCAGCTCAAAATAGCGTAAAGCAGTTTCTAAAGCGATAATCATCTGTGCTGTTATGTTCCTACATGACCTGGTGCTTTTGAAAACTCTGCCTTGAACCTCAAAATCAGAACTTTTAATCTCATTCTAGAACATCTGCCACCCGTGCTGGCGGATGGGCCAAAACAGTGTCAATAAATTTGGGTCTGTTTCTATATAAGAAAGCCACCGATTCCCCTCTTTCACTCTGCATTAGCACCATTCTCCATGGAAGAGGGAAAAAAAAAGTTCCTCACCGTTCCAGCTGAAGCTCTGAAGAGTGTCTCGCAGCAACTTACACTCTCGGTTGTACTTCCACGCCTCCTGCATCACCTCATTCAGCTTCTCATCTTCATTCTCTCCTATTTAGGAAAGCAAAGATAAACAGAAGGTTTGTCATTCTGCCTCGCAGCAACATTCAGAACTTCAGTAAACAGGCTGTGCAGTTATTCCTTGCCTCATGCAAACCAGGATATCGCTTTGAAAGCGGACACTCCTGTGTGAAAGTTATTTTAACGGCTCTACCTGTCGCTGTTGACACTAATATTAGGCATGCACTAAAATTACAGCCCACAAACAACGCTTTCCTCTTGAGCCTGATGAGGACAAGAGGAGTTTTGTTTATCCTTCCTCACTACTGACACAGACTGATCCTGAGGCACAGCAAAAAGTCAGCATCTTGTGTGTTTAGGAATATAACTGTCTTAAAAGTGGCAACCTTTACCAGCCTGTGGTAGAATGCACTGAGCAATCACATCTCTGAGCTTTTCCAGAGCCACGTTGGAATCGTTACTTCCATTCTCAGGGTCATGGATATAAACACCATCCTTTGGCTTAGTGCTGCAAAAGAACAAGGAGGGAACAGTTACAATTTGAATGCAACTCAAGTCTGTTACTTGTTGCATAACTGCACCAGTATAACGCTCTCTTTCACTCTCTAGAAAGCTGGGACTGGAAGCTAGATCTGGCATTAATTATAACAGTGTCCTGCATTATGAGACCACTTTAAACATGAAGAAAAACAAACATTTCTTTATGTTACTTCAAGTAAGAGTAATCCTAAAATGCATTATCCTACTTTTCGGATGGGTAACTCAACAGAGAGAGAGATTACCTGACTTTTTCAGTAAATAAATGTCAGGATCAGAAAAAATCGTGGAATTCTTCCTCCCAGTTTGCCTTACCTTACTCAACATGTTACCCATCTTCTCATAAGGGATCTGTTCCACCACCCATATAACAACACTATTCAATCTCTTTCCTGCCCCCACTGGCATATTTTGGAAGACACACCGTCTCGTGCAAGTACTACTTGACTCCAATTCAGCATGAAAAGCGTCAACCAAACCAGAAATTCAGGAGCATGGTTACAATTCAATGAGCCTGTAACATGCTTAAAGTCATTCTCCTTGTGTCACGGCTGCCTACATGCTGATGTTTCAAAATAGCTTTAGAGAGTTACCCCAATAATTTCCTTTTGCGCAAGATTGGGTTGTTGACGGAGTGAAGGGGTTTGAGACTGACTTTGAGGTCTTGGATTCTCATGTTCGCAAGCTGTTCTGCATGAGCCTGCTGTATTCCCGCAACCATTGCCTGGAATGAAAAGAGTTGCACTTGATGTTTTAATTAGCTTCTTTGTGAATTAAAGAACAGCATATAGATAAAGGTGGCCATTGACAAAAACAAAAGGTGATCAAAATCCTATTTATTGCAGCAATGCATAACAGAAAATCAGGTTTGCATTATGCAAGACATGATTGGAACCACAGTCACTAACTGTGGGACAATACATCCTGACCTCACAGAGGCCGAACAGGACAAAGGCTCATCTCTGCTTCGCGAGCTCACAAGCTTAAGAACACTTCTTTAAGCAGAGTTTAAAGGAAGCAAGAAGAGCTGTTCGTTTGCTTCTCATTAATGAGGTGAGAGCTGTGGTCATATATAAAACACTGGAAAAAAAGAAATGACCTACAGAAGAGTCCTCAAGCATGTTTACTGCCATTCTCTGTTCTCTACTTGTAAGCACACAAGTGCTCTTTACTGCCACTTGGAACACCTTCTCCTAGCCCAAATTTCAAATGGAACCATGCCCATTTTCTCATAAAGCTCTCAGGCTCTCATTAAGGCAGAAAAGGAATTCTTCATATGCATGACACCATGTGGAAGAGAACCCTCAAACCATCCAAGAGCTTTCCAGCTTCCCTATGCAATATTCTTGAAAAAATTAAGCTGTTTTGACCTTGTCCATCATCAGCTGGGCAGACGGTAGGATGTTATCGAGTGCCTCCGTGGAGTTGAGCCAAGGATGGTCCAGCACACCTTCAATGGTCAGTCGCTCCTCAGGTTTGACCTTCAGCAGCCTGCAAAAGGAAGCAATCGGTCCATAAAGAGGGCTTTGTTGATTTATAATGCGATGCTCTGGCTGCGATCAGAGCACTCGGCCATCTCTAAGCATTAGAGGGGTCTAAAAAAAAAATCTCCTAACAGCAAAACCACTAAGTTGACCCAAAAGCACTGACTTTCTGTTGGCTTCACTGACCCTTGCTGCAGTGATATTTTATTGCTACCACAGCTCGTTCAGTTCTATTCAGCAACTCAGTGCAAAGAAAGGTGCTGAAGGCCATTGTAGTAAAACTTGTGTTCTGCTGAACTCTACATCCACACCCTCCCAGATGGGAAATTATCTTCCAGATGAACTGGAAATGATCCAGACCCACATTCTCTGGAAATGCTCATCTAGAGCTCATCCATATCATTCTCTACGCTCATACCAAGGACTCTGGTGAAATAAGGCAAAGTTTCAAAGTCAGAAACCTGTTTGCTGAATTAACTGCTTTCACCATGCAATATCTTAGCTCTTCTCTCCTCGCAAAAGCCTCAAGCAACGGGCTCACTCTTTGGCCAACTTCAACACCCCAAAATAAGAAGGAATTTTACTGAGATAACTGAAAACTCCATGGAATTAAATTTTACTGGAATGAAACCATGGAAAGAACTTTGGCAGATAAACTCTTGTTCTCACGATAATCACAAATGTGTAATTTCACCTAGAGTGCTGATAAGTTATTCCAAGAGCCTAAATTAGAAACAGAATGACTCGATGAGTTTATCACACTTTCTTAGACAATACTCTAAATTAGCTTCCTGGCTGCAAAGCAGAATTGTTTAATGTACCAAGAAAGTGGAAATAACTTTCACGAACTTTCAGCAGGACCACAGGCTGGCTCATAAATTTCACTTGCAAGGCCATGCTGCCAAACAGGTCATTTGATACAAGACCCAAGACATGCATTCTTTTTCCACAGGTTTTTAAAGTCTGAACCTATAATCAAGCACTCCAGCTCATAAAACTTGAGGTCAGAAATCAGCTCGACATGCTTGAAAGGCAGCAGCTACTCGAATGCAAAGTATGACCTCCAGAAGCAAGACTTCGTGTGAACAGCAGTCTACATAAATCAAATGGAAACTTGTGCAGAATTATATAAAGTCTAATTGTATTCCTGCACCATAAACAAAGGTTCAGACTCACTGGCTGGAAAAGACAAGCAGGAAAGGCAGACCTGATAACATTAGTGAGAGAATTAAGTGAACTGAATCCAAAGAACAACACTCTGTGAGCTGAGTTTCATGGCCATTTTAAAAGACAATGAAACCTTTTGACTGCGGAGCTTCTGAGTGAGAATAAAGAGTTGACCTTGGTATAAACAAAGTTTCACTGCAACATAACCTGTGGTTTATCTGGTGAAAGGTTGTGGGCTCTCCTGCACTGTTATAAACAGGTCCCAGTACCCTATCCAAACAATGTTAGGAGATTTTACACTGTACCAGAGGAGACAGGGACAGTTTAGAAATATTTAACCAACCGACTTTTTTTTCTATTTATACTGCTGTTATCCTTTCTGTTCTTCTGGCGATACAAGCAAAGGCAGTAAGTCCCTCTCATTTTAAAAATCGAGGTCGAGACCTAATCAGTGCCACATTCTTGCTTTCCGACAGGAGCATGAGATCACATGGGATCTTTGCTACATTTGCAATTGTGATGTGCATTGCATGAAAACCAGTTTTCATTAGCATTTAGAATAAGATACAAATGCAAAACCTTATCTCACAGGCTGACACCTTGTGATAGATCTTAATTTCCCTTTCCATGCCCCTCTCTCAACTCCTTTTAGACTGTGCATTATGTGCATGGGGGTTTAAGGGATGGATCTTTCAGATCCTATTATGCCACCCTAAATGCCCCCCGATTTTAACAGGGGTTTACACATTATCATAGGAGATAAATGCCTAGAGAGCACTTGCAGATGTGGCAGCCAGTTGTTTATATTGCTCTGAGGCAAGGTAGAACACCTGTTCCCCTTACAGACTTATCGCACGGTGCACTCTAGCAACTTCAGAGACAGGAAACATCAAAAACTGAACACAACAGCGGGGGAGAAAAATGAAAGAGGGAAAGAAAAATAGAAAATTTTTCATCTGTATGGGCTGTAGAGAATTCCCCCCACCTTTGGGAAAAAAAAAGGCCTTTGGTGATAATGCACTTTTAAGTGATTTTCCAGTTTCTTAATGTAAGCAAAGAGCAATACAACATTGTCCTCACTGACTCACTTTCGCACAATGTCTTTCGCCATTTCTGAGATCTGGCTCCACTCTTCCTCTGGAAATTCAAAACTTCCTGTCATGATCTTTTTCCGCATGTCCTTTGGAATTGTCCGACTATGGTGTTTGGAGTAAAACGGAGGGTATCCACACAGCATCACGTAAATAATGACACCCAGGGACCACAAGTCACAGCTCTGAAAGCAAGGAAACGATCACTTTGGGGCACAATTCACAGCAAGCAGTGGTGTAGCTATGTTAAAAGTTCTACGTGATTCGCTAAGAAAACAGAAACGCAGCTCAGTCTCCTCTTAAAGATCCATCTGAGGACCTTCACAGATAAACATGGCAAATATATAAGCACAAGATAACTCCATGCTGCCAAGCTAAACTACTTCCAGCAACCCAAAGCAGGTTGTTTACGGAAAGCGCTCCTGTAGTTCTGTGCTATGCAATGGTCACTTGCATGGAAACAGCCAGCGGGGCAGAGGCGTGAGCGAGCCGAGCATTGGTTACATCTCTCAGGATACTGCAATCCTGGTCTCTCAAAATCAGAAGATAAAACAGAATACAGTTATATTTTAGAATGTGAGACTAAACAAAGAAACACCAAACACGTCAGAGATGTCTGTAATGAAAAACACACATCCTGACAGCCACAGAGATGACGAAGCTTCAGAAAGCCAGGAGCAGTACTTCACGGCTGCTTATGCTGCGCTCCCACCCCAGCCCAGAGCTCCCTCCCCTGCCCTTGCAGTTCTGTGTCACATCAGCAGTAACACAAGTTCATCCACCCAAAAAACACTCAGAAAAGAAGCTGAAAGCCACAACTACTCCCCATCTAGATCACTGTGCGTTCACGCAACACGCATGCTACTCGGGAAGAGTCAAAGAGAACCCTAGCAGCCTAGATTCCAGTTCAAGCTTCTGATGGATCATGTCCTTCGGGATGCACTCCGTTATCACTCAGCATGGTGAAGAGTAGGGCTGGCAGGACTTGCTCTGACCCTGGCCATCCATTCCCAACATTTGTTTTCTGCCAACACAAGTACTTGCATGGCTAATTTTTTCTTTTCACGAGCTTGGTGTTCAACCCTACCAGTCCTCCTTGGGACTCCCAAAGATTTATGCCAGCACAAGGATGGACAAGAACATACAGCCAAGTGTAAGCAGAAGCCTGAACTCCAGCCAGGTTCAGGTGACTGCAGAAAGACACACAAGGGCAGGTTTGAGGAACTGGAGATGTTCTGCAATCAGTTTACAGAGACAGAAGCCTGAACAGATGCCAACTGAAGCAACCTCGGCACGACTCTGTCTGCCCCGGGCTGTATATTCCACCACCTACTCTGGACAGTACCAGCATTCACGAAGCTGCACAGGTCAAGTGAGCAAGGAGATGCTTCCTGGCCCAGGTAACTGTTTCTGGACTGGATCAGCACTGGCGGGAACACACTTAGATCAGCTCATAATGACCATTAAATCACACCCTTGGCTTTTGGCTTCTACAGAAGATGAGGATGCTGCTAGCAAAAGAAACTCTGAGGATTTACCTGACACGTATGCTTTTTCAGCAAGGTGCTTTAGGCCAATCTCAGACGGTTCCAGAAGTCTAGATTTCTCTTTAGATACCTAAATTCTCATCATTTTTCAAGTGAGGAGAGATAATTTCTAATGAAATCAATGGAACTTTAGGCACGTAAGTAGGAAAGAGGTGTCCTAATTCTCTGTGGATATGGTTCCCAGATTCTGTTTCTCAAGAGCCTCCAGCCATGACAGTTGATCTCATACACACGTAGCTAAATAAAAATACTAGGAGAATCAAAGATGTGCTTTTTCCTCCAAATTAAAATCTTTGGGATAGAGCTGCTGATCATGGAGGTGGATCACAGGCATTTCCAGTCAGGTTCTGAACTGCTGTGGAAGGACAGTGTACCTGGGAGTTTATCACAAGCTATTTTGGGGAACTAGGCATACGCCAGATGCTGCTTTTGCAGTGACTCACACTTGGCAAGGGAAGGATGAGGCTGCTTCTTTCAGCACCCTTTCCAGTTAGTGCCACCATGACTGAAAGCAGCTCAGAGTAACCAAAGTTCTTTAAAGGAAACACGAGAACAAAATTGCTGTATCACACTGCAAACCCCGCAGGATCAAGGCAGCTGAACATTGTCAGTATGCGAGTTAAACCCAGTCGATCTGTTTTCAGGGTTCTTCCATTCCATACAAGGATATTTTCAAAATTTGTAATAACCTTCCCTGTGACTGGGGTTCACATGAGAGAAGGAGGAAGAAATTCTGTACTGAAAATACTACTGGCACCCAAGAACTTCTTTTATAAGAAGTGTCTGGCTTCAATCATCAAGCTGTTTCTCTAGGACAAGAGAAAAGAGAAGCATGACCCTGAAGAAGACAGATTCGTGACTAGGAACCCATTCAAAGGACTAATTCAAAGCCCCTATCTTTGCTTCAGCTCTCTGTTGAGGGCTACCAAAACATAACATCATTTATCAAACTATCCTATCTAACATGCGGTGGATTAAACCACCACCCTTGAAGCTGGAATCAGTGTAGATACTTAGCACTGCAATCAGAAACCAGCTAAATTTTATTAAAACTGACACTCAAAGAAAGACACTCCGTGGCTCAAACACTGCTAAGCCGGCAGGAGACAGGGATGCTGATGTGGAGGGAAACGTTTTGGAATGGTCAAAAAGGAGTACAGCCTTTCAGGACACTTGACAAGGCCCTGGCAGCAGTTACTACTCATGGCACACTGCTACAGACAGCACAACACACGACTGGTCATCCTGCAAATCCGTGATACAGACAAGGTTCCAGCACAGCTGCCTGAACACGATGATCCAAGAAGTGCTCTGCACATCCAGAAACTCCAGCTGACAGCAGGAAAGAGGATTCTTTTGAATTCACCTCTTGTGGAGGTGAAAGCTTCCTATATGGTCACACACCAGTAGAATCACTCTACTCTCTCCAATATCTCCTTTAGCAACGTTTATATATTTTTCACAATTAGGCTTGGACCAAGTGTGCATTTCATTATTCACTCAATTGGAAAGAATGCAGAGCCAGCAGCACCTTTTAGTGTGTCACTTCTAAAAGCTGCCTGCCTGGATTATCATCTCCTAATTTCCTGGTTCAACTGAACGAAGCCTGGTCTGAGGTGCATACATTTAAGGGGAGAAATACCACTGTATATCCAGTCACTCTGTCACACCTTTTAGAAAGGCTGAAGGAACCACATTTTTGAGACATATAGCTCCAAAGATACTACTTCCTTACAGCTGAAAATACACACGTTCACAAAACAGCAAGCAACTTGATGTTTCCCTCCTTCTTCCTGTAGATTGTGCTTTTTACTCAGTGTGAGATATTTGGCTAGTTGGTAGATGTATGCACGACACAGAGATCAGAATGACGTTATTGCTTCTGGCTGTAAGTGTGTAATTTCAGGGCAATATTTTTACTGCCTCACTGTGTCTACAGATAAATCAGGGGGTAGAGGAGGAGGGAAGCCACTGTGCTTGAAAAATATTGACTTGTGGATTGTTTCACAGCTTACCTTATTGTAAGTGTAAGGTGTTGGAGAGGTGGGGATAATACCAGATTTTTCTTTCTGATGCCGTCTTTGTGCCTCCAATACCTGTCACCATGAGAGGGGGAAAAGAAATATATGCAAAATACATCTTGCTTACAGGCCCCACAAACACCAAAGCCTATGCCAAAGACACCTGATGCTTTTCCATTAGATGGACTTATTCCAGCTACTGAAGACTCCGCCAAACTCAAACTGTTCCTCCTGAGAAAGAAGGGAATTTTCAATGTGGGAAATTGCAGCTAAAATATTTTGCTGCTTTGGATGAAAATTCCAGTTCTGCCTGAATTAAAGCAATTGCTCACATCTCTCTTGTTCAAAACCTGCAACACCTCCATACTTTGGAACTAGAACACGAAATGAGTTTGGAAGGTACCTTCAGCTCTAAAGATGCCCCTTTTTGCTTCTCACATGAATAAATCAAGCCAACTTTGTCCCTCACTGATCAAATCTGTGCTTCCGGATTCCTAAGAAAAAAATAATTCTCTGTTTAAACATGCTCAAGAAAAGCTTTTTATGGGTTTGGTAGTTCAACCATTTTAAAACCCAGCCTGTAGTGCACACAGCTCTTCACCAGCAGGCTCCAGCTGAGGAGACATCGTCAGGGCACTGGACTGTGACTACATGGTTGGACTCGATGATCCGGTGGGTCTCTTCCAACCTGGTTATTCTATGATTCTATGATACATGGTGCAATGTCTGCAATTGCTCCTCCTAGTTATTGAAGGCTGCCGACATGCCCAGTACCACAATTAAATATCTGTCTCCAATTTTTGTTTAATTTTCTTCAGGATTCCAAAGCAAAGCCCAAAAGAGCAGGACTACAAAACCCAGCCTGTCTGTAATTATAGATTATGCCTTACTGCACACTGATGAGGGGGCCAAGCCAAGGTGACCAGGTGACCCTCTGGCAGTGCCCTTGCTTTGAGTCTTTACAGAACCTGCTTGTTTCAGCATTGTACTTTTTAATGTAATCTTGTATGAGCCTGAACTGGACGAAGGATTGCGAAGCAGGGACTTTTCCAAAACAATTGCTTTAATACAGTCAAAAGCCAGTGGGAATCCGGCCTGGGAGAGTCAGGAGGCATCGGGAGTAAAACAGTGCAAGGAACACAGCCTGGGAAGTCTGCCTCAGGGTCTCCAGCTGTGATCAATACATGACCACGGCGCTCCATTGTGAAAGGCAGCTGCTATACAACTACTCAAAATTCCTCTGCCCAGAAGTCCTTCAAAGGACAGCAAAGACTTTTAAAATAATGCGGTTACAGAGGCACAGGCAACAAAGACCATTATTCCCCTTTAGCATAGAACAGTAATCATTTATTACCTGAGGTGCTACGTAATATGGAGTGAATTGTGGTGTCATCAAGTCACCTTGGTCTACTTTGGCAAATCCAAAGTCACACAATTTAACAGGTGCATCCTAAAACAAGGAGGAGAGGTTTCATTACAAAATCTCATTGTATCAGCTTTTCTAATACATCCTTATCGCCTTGCACTCATTTTACCTTTGCCACATGCACTCTTCTTGTATTTCTACCCCTACCATTCCACAAAGCAGCTAAAAGGTCATACAGTGACCTTTGGAACAATCATTTTTGTTTTCCTGGGTGCTCTGGGTCAGAAGCAGTTCCCTCAGCACGTTACGGGAGGGGCACTGCATGTGCAGGGTGGTTATAAGCAGCAGAAGAAAAAAACAGCTAAGTGCTTGAATACAAAGAAGCTATAATGGATGTTAGAACACCTTGATGACACCCAGGGAGGAAATGTAGCAGAGGGGATCTTCCCAGTAAAGCAGGATTCTATGCTAAAGTGGAGTCCCTGACCCATATTTAACTGCAGCAGCAAAGACAGCCTGTACTCTGGGCAGATCAGAGTACGGAAAAGCACAAAGCCAAAGAAAGTCATTCATCTTTGTCACCGAAACATTGCAACAATGTCATTTCACAACTATTCTGCAAATCACCATTGAGCTATTTTACCAAATTTAGCAGTAAACAAAGAATATCACGTCTTCATCTTACCAGAGAGTTATCCTTGAAGAGGAGATTCTCAGGCTTGAGGTCTCTATGTGCAATGTTTAATGAGTGGCAATGCTGCAAAGCCAAAGCTATCTGAAAAAGGGCACAATAAATCAACTACAATTACAGAATTCCTCCTTTAGCCTGGACTGTTCTATTCGCTTTAAAAAGAATTACCAACACATCTTAGACCCAAAACATTTTCACTCCACTCAAGTACAAGTTTGGAAATACTGAGTAATCCTGCAGTAAAGTGACAATCAGGAAATGAAACTTACTCAAAGCAGACAGAAAATAAAAGCTAAGTAGTACTGGGCTTCTGAACCATTTTAGTTTGATTGACTTGGGGTATTGCTGCCCCCCTAGAAGTAATACAGATCATGACAGTGTCCTTTTATGTGCTGTGTTAGGCTTACATGGTCACTAAACCTACTGGCATGCTCTCTGGCAATTACATTCTGTTTAGCAGTCCACACAGAGTTCTTCCTTCAATATATCAATGAATACTTTATTTCTTGTGTAACTGACTTAAGAACCAACACTGAGGAAGTTTGATTATTTAATTCTTGATGGTACCACCTGCAATTTATCTATTTATTGTGCTCTTACACAGAAATACATTGCTTGATTCTTTCAAAGACAGCTTTTTATACTGCTGTGATTTAGAAACCTGTAACACAGTCATGAAAACTCAGACGGTACATATGAAAATGCAATTCATTTAAACAAAATCAAAGCATAAAAACTAAAACAGCATTACTGCAACAAAAAGCAAGGCAATCCTTCTTTGGAGATACTTCTTTTGGCTGACTTCTTATGATACTTCTTATTTTCCTTACAGGTTAATCCTGCAGACTGCCTTGCATTGTCAACACCAAACAGCCCAAAGGATAAGAAAAAAAACTGCCAAGAACAATTCTGTACTTCCACCTAATTTCTTTGCTGGATGAAGCAAAATAAAAAAGTTAACAGCACAATCACCATTGCATTAGAAACAAGATTAGAAATGAGTTAAAGCTCAAGACAGCTAACTAAATGATTTGCCTCAGAACCAAACACTATCCTCCTGCTTCAAGGGAAGCAAGTGATAGGGATATGGATATATTCAGTCATGTCAACTTACAACAAATGCTGTAATATCTTGTCTCATGTCTTTTCCTTTACTCACTGCAGTCACCACTGGTGTGGGAACACTTACTGCTTATATCTCCAGAACCATCTCTAACCTACAGCTCATAAATCTTGTTTGGATTGCAAATATAACCACCGTAAGAAGCAAAAAAAAGGCAGCTCTGGCCCTCAGCCGCACACTGTGGTGCCAGCTCCCATGCAGAAGAAATTAGTCATTTTGACGGCACGATCCTTCTGCCTTGAGGCTCCTTAACTGGAACCTGCTGGTCCTCTGCTTGCAGCTCCTAGAAAGGCTACCACAAGATACAGCCAATCCATCTTTCCTGCAACATCCCTCCATTAATCCAACCTTTCTGACTGGGCACCACAAGTCATACAACAGCTTGAGAGTGAAGGGGAACAAGTTCACCCCAGAACGGAGAGGAACCAACAGTGGGGATCCCTGTACTGCATCTCATGGAAGCTCTTCTGCTTTGTCATCCTGCCTGCTCCAGCAGGATAGAATCTAGTCACAGCACATGCACTGCTAAGCAACAAAGACCCTGACGGACACCAAAACCTCTAATAATAAACACTGTGAAGGCTATAAAACACAACATTCAAGAGGAGGTGTGTAGAGAAGTGGAGAGGGAAAAATGATATCAGAACAAACAGCACAAAACATGCACTACAGTGTACATTCCTCTTGTTATCTTCCATGATTGGCAATACTTCCATAAAACCAAATACAGAACCCAGCTTGAAAACCTCTGGCCCAGGACACACGTACATTATTGTCTGCTACCCCACCCAAGAGATGAAACACCAGGTCTGTGTCATGGCCAAGAGCGATTCTCAAACTGGAGCTCAGGAGCCACGCGTGGTCCAGTGTGAGCCTGTGGACTGTTGGAGGTAACGCTTTTAGAACAACAGTGAGGGATACAGCAGGAAGACTGTGCAAGGAAAGAGGTCTCTGGTGAAGTGTTCCGTAGATGAAGTTAGGAGAACCAGCAGAGACACCAGGGTCCCAGCCCAGAAGAACTAGCCCACACCTTCAAATTCTTTGCTTCTATTAAAACTTTGGCATTGTCAGATTATAACAAAGCAGGCAATGATCATCGGATCAGAACCGAGGATGATTTTAGCTTCCTTTTTTCCCACCCCCTCACCCCAAGAAATTGTTAAAGACTTTAGCCATTATCATTCATGGATTTGCTTATACATGGGTGTTAACTTGCCTGCTTTGTTACTTGGCTTGCTTGCTTCTCAGTAAAGTGCCGGTGCTGGCTGATTCTGTGAAATAGCTCTCCCCCTTCCATCATCTCCATTACAATTAGGAGCCGAGCCCTGTTCAAAAGCATTTCATTTTGTTATATTAAAAATAATCAAAAAGTAACAGAATTGCTAAGCTAATAATGCATACTTCATATCTACTGACGCAGGCCAAGAGAGATATACGCTCGCTTCTTCTACAGTTCTAGCTATTTTGGTTCTGTAATTTTGCCTTTAAGCACATAAGCTGCAGGATTTTCTTGCCTCCCAGCACAGTCTGAGGCGCTGATTGTCAGCCAGGGATCTACACTTTGCTCTTCACGCTGTGCTCCCACATCCAGCTGGAACAAATGCCATGGACACGTCTAACACGGATGCATTCAGACAGACACATGCCAACTCCACCCAGGCTTTCCACCAGTGAGCCAGCTTGGACCTGGAAGCCATTCAGATACATCAATGTGTAACTCTGCCCTCAAACAATAACACAGCAGGTAGAGTCTTGTATTAAACACGCTGAACAGCTTCCAGGCTGCAGCTGGCTTGGAGCACACATACGCCTGTCTGCACCCATCCCTGCAGACGTGCGACCTGCCTGGGTGCTAAAGAGCTTCATGGAAACTTAGAAGCAGAAGGATGAGGAACTGTCTTTAACGCTTTTGAGTCTGGATACTTCACTGTACCTCATTACTTCAATTTACATTTTTATTCCCATAATTATGAAGGACAACAAATGGGAAGTGTGGAGATAAGGACCGCTGGATCCTCAAGAAACTAACTTCTAGTTCTCGCCACACAGCAAAATCAGATACATCAGAGACGAGGACAGGTCTCAGCTCTTTAGTTCTCCCAGCTCTGAAGTTTTTTCTTAACTAATATCCAATTAGAAGATGACATTTTTATCCCAGAAAATATTAATGTATGAAAAATAATCAGTCTGCTCCATGTTTTGCTGTGTTCGTTTTAAGAAGGACAATGTACTGAGAGTTACAGGGCAGAACCTAGTATTTTTAGACACAACTGTCTCTTCCTTTTTTTTTTTTTTTAAAAGGGAAGACTGGCACTCGGCGCTCCCCAATGCTCACAGGAACCACTCTCATGTAAAAGGATCTCACTTAGGAGTCTTGGTAGGTACAAAAGTTAGAGCTCCAGTCCTGCTTTAACAGTGCTTTGAAACCAGGAAGCTCAAAAGTTACAGTTCAATTTGAGCTACCAAAGCGATACCAAAGCAGGACAGAAGCTAGAAGCTCATATACTCTCTCAGATAATGCAGGTATCGCAGACTGAGACAATGAAAAACCTAAGCAAAGAAGATGTATTCAAAACCAGCAGCAAAGTACGCAAATTCATTTAAATGTGCAAAAGTCTGGGCATTGACAGGGATCTGGAACACCCTAGAAATATTAATTTTGGTCATGCTGTGATAAAACAAAAAGCAGGCTCCGGTATACCTTAGCCTAAACATGGAAAGCAAGCTGTGGGAATGAAATCACCCTATGCAATCTTACCTTGGGCTGGATTCATGTGGGAACTGCACACTGTTAGCATAAACTTCAATAATTTGAACAATATTTGAATGCGTTGCACACATCATGTGCAGACGTACCTTGAAGAGAAGGGAAGAAACATTATTGTACACGGTGACATGTTCTTGACCGGTTTTGCTCCTCCCTCTGACCCCAACACTACAGCAAGTACAAGCCCACGGGTTGCCAGCTGTGCTCAGCACCACTCAAACGCAATTAAATAATTCTAAAAATAGAAAGTGCCTACAAGCCTTTTTACGAGGCCAACAGCCATTTCACTGCTTGCACTGAGCAGGACAAAAAGATCACATGTGTGTTACAGACCATGGCATCAAGTCTAGCAGAGCCCCAGAAAAAGCCCAATCTGGGTTTAAATAAATTTAAAGCTACAATTGGCTATAAAGTAGCAACACAGATATGATTGAAACTGAAAATTAATGAATAAAACCTGAAATTCCATAATCCAGCTTCTTTTATAGCCCGATGATCTAGCACTCGCACCATGTGAAACCTCATCTCCTGTTCCAACTTTCTGAAATGGGCACCTAAGGACTATTCCCCAGTTTAAAGCTACCTGGACTGCTAAATCCCACCACAGCTTGATGCTCTGTGTTAACAAATTATTTTTCCCTGGGAACTTTAAATGAGAATTGGCTCAGTAACAAGAAATGGAAGTTCCCTGAATCCTGAAGACAACGAATGCTTCTTTCTCTTTCGTGACAGTTGGAATGATTGCCCATCATTTTCAACAGCCTGACAGTCTGGTACCTCCGCACGTTCTTCGTAGCCACAGGAAGCCACAAACTGTGTTGGTGAGCTTTAGTTTCTCGGGCACAGGTAAACCCATACTGTTTAGTTCTTAGAGCAGTGACATCCAAGAGTGAGATGGATGGAAACAAGATCAGTTCTAAACTACCTGTGTAACATTACATGGGATGTAGGGTGTTCAAAGCCAGGCTGGATGAGGCCTCGAGCAGCCTGATCCAGTGGGAGGTGTCCCTTTTCATGGAACTGGATGAGCTTTAAGGTCCCTTCTAACCCAAACCATTCTATGAACACCAGCTTTAAAATGCAGCTCCATAAATCACACACACAGCTACCACCTACAGCAAACTTGGAGTTAGCCTGTTTCACCTACACCTCATCCTCTAGGAGCCGAGCACAGCCAGGCCAGAGGATCAAACCCAAGGAATCTTGCACAGCAAGATCTGCAGAACACGTTTTTTTTCTTTAAAACCATTGCAACCATTGACCAAACAGGCAAGACTTTGTGGCGTGTCAGAAGGCAGACAGTATAAACAGGAACTATACCTCATTTCTAGCTTTTGGACGATCAAGAAGAATTTTCAGTGCAAAGCGTTCTTGAGAGGATTTTTTCACGCAGACTCTGGTATTACAGCAATAAAATTATTCAGTCAGCAAGAATGTTAAAGAGACACTTCAAGCAATTGATCTGTAGTTATTTAGTTTGCTCTCCACATGGGAATTCACAGGCATGCCTGTGATCTGGAATATACAGGGCACCTGTCACTATGTCCCAGCTTGAAAGCCTCAGATTTCCACCTTCCACAACATAATATGTTACGTAGAAACACCTAAAACACAGATTTTCAGCAATGCAGAGATAGGACCTCAGAGCAATGGGCAATGGCAGACAAGCAGAATGAGCTCTGGACATTCAGCCTGAAGAGAAATTTTTGACAAAAAAACCCAAACAACACAGTGGCAGCCTGAATATTGCCAACAGAGGGTGCAGGCTGTAATGAATAAAGTGTTTATGAATGGAAATCCTTGTTTTAGCAAGGCCGCCAACTGTGCCGCAAACGTTTTTTCTCTCTTTCCCCCATTTAACATAAACAATTGAACTGCGTCAGAGGGGAGGGCCCACGTACTCATAGGCAGCTAAAAGAATAAAAAACAAAGGGATATTTTAATAAAGATCAGAGGCGACACAGCAACAGAGAATGAATGAGGAGAAACCAACTGCTGGGACAGGAAGATAAATGGCAGTGAGAGACAATCACCCTGTCAAGCGCCCAGAAACAGAGAGGCGCAGCCATTTGTTTTCCAGGGCTTGTGCACAAATTCCTGCTCCCAAAAGGGAGAGTTCTTGTTGAAAAGGGAACATGTTTTGCTTTACAGAAAGAGTCCGGTTCCAGCAGGGGTTAGAAATCCCTAATGGGCGAGCCTGGTGTGAGCTGCAGAGTTCGTGGCACCCTCTGCTCTGACCTCACATGATGATGGGGAAAAAATAACTGGTAAAAATAGCTAATGGGCAGAGAGTGCTGATGCCCCAAGCGACGATACCACAGCTGGGAGCAGTGAGCTTTGCGCCACACTGAACGTGGTGCCAGAAGGACAAAGGTGTTTGAGCAGAACTGTGTGCTCTTGCTTTGTTTCGGGAACACGGCAGTGAGATGGGATAAGGCAGAGAGGCAAGGAGAGGTTTTACTTCAAACATACCCCATAAAAGACAACGCCTTGCTTGCACATCAGCTACGACCCACGTGGAGTAAAGACATCTATTTGTTAATGAAGAGTCTTCCAGATATCACATCACAATTAAAACACATACTCACTTCTCCACAGCTAATGAAACAGGTTGAGATTACAATTCTGTAGGTGTGTTGTCTTACCTAACAGGACCACTGATCCCAGCTCCCAGCTTCTGAGTCCAGTTAATGTTGTACTCCTCTAAAATGGAGGTTTCCTATTCAAGAAGGAGCGGGGGGATGGGAAAGAGTAAAAAAATAAATAAATATATAAATAAATTACTACATCCCCTCCAAAAAAAACAGCTCAGCAAGATCTGCAAGATACCTGAGCAAGGAAAGAGTCTGCTTTGGAGTTAAGCTTCACGCAGGAAAACCAAACATAAATAGAAGTGCTCACATAATAATATATCTTGGTTTAAACTTATTTCTGTGCAGCTGAGACTGCTCACCCTGGCACTTTGAAACAGGATTACTGAGAACAGTAAATGGGATCTTGCACCTCTAATACAGAAAGTGTAGCAAGGACAATTTCCTTCCCTGGACCCTTAAATACAGCCTTCTACCTTTAAATGATCAATTGCAGCTGAACACAAAGGCCTGGTTACAGTGTTATTAAGTACTTTTTGGTCATACGGGTACAGTGGAAAATTATTTTGCAGCTTTCTTGGGGTTTTCAAACCTTTGGAATCATTATACTCTAAATTAAACCTTGCATGACTAGTTTTAGCTTGTCTGGTAATGAACCAGGCTCATGATTATAATCCTTTTGTCCAAATCCATATAAACAGGGTTTGGTCTTGTTATGACACAGCCTGGGCGCTCTCATGCTTAAACATGTCACAAGGGATGCAAACGTAGCTCCAGTGTGGAGTATTTTGATGAATATAACGGCTGCCATGTGCTGTTCCACAGATGGTGATGGAACGGCGGAGCAGGGCTGTGTGCAAACACAAGCCACAGCAACACGGTGTCTTTGTTCTTTCACACACACTGCTACCTATGTTCGGGATTACCTTTCAAAAACCCATGTCTCCATTTGCAGGGAAGGAGGCGGTAACAAAATCCAGCACCAGGGATGCTCAAGCAAGCAGGTAAAATGCTTCCAAGAAGCACCAAAAACAAATAGAGCAATCTACTGCTCACAAAGCCACATTTTTCAGATCAGACTTGCCCCTTCTGTCAGCTTCAGTTCACAACACGCAGCATTTCAGGAAGCACTCATGCTACAAACGATGAGAAAACTGAGAACACTCGTGCTCTCAGTCAAGGTGTGAAAATGGAATTCCCTAAGCTGGGTGCCCTGGCCTCGGCTGCAACCGTCGTGCAGGAGCCAGACCTGCACACACACAGATGGAAAGCAAAGCAAGAAAGGAAAGCGGGTATTTAAGGCAAGATTTGAAGGAATTAGAGAGTGAAAAAGACTGATAGGAAAGGAAAAACAGTCTTTTAGCACAGTCTGGAGTGGGTATCGTAAACGGCTGGTGTGAAAAGCGTAAAGGAAAAAGTTAACTTCTAACTGGAGATTTTAGGAAGGGTTTGAAAAGAAAGGGGAAGAAGCACAGAGTGGATCATACACAGCTTGTTGTTTTCAAGTAGAAGCACAAACACTATCAGTTTAACTACCATACATTTCATTATGAGAAGAGTATTAGGGAAAAACTACTTTACTTTCCCCGATATTCAGATACAGAGAATTGAAGGCATCATTGGTGGAATGAAAACACCACTTGAGATGAGCATTAATGAGCAGAAAGAGTTCTTCTGAACAGGGCAGCATCGCCTCAGCATATGCCTTCAAGATCATGCTAAGCATTTAAGTTGTGAAGTCAAACCACTAGAACTGAGAAGCAAACCCTGAAGTATTCCAAAGCAACATCGTGATTAGGTGATAACAATCCTTCATTATGCTTTACAGAGCTTTGAAGTCTGCCGCTCCTGTTCCAAAACCAAAGAAGGGCCGGCTTGCCCCAAACCTCACCTAACGCTTTACACGGCACAGGTTAGTCTAAAAGGAGAAACTGCCTCCACATACAAGCCCAGTCTTGACTAAACAATCCCTGCTCCCTTGTGTGGTGACACAGAGGTCATCAGCTCGACTGCAGAAGAATGAGCGGAACAGAGAAGCTGATTAAGAATCGGAAAGTCTGTGAACTATGAATTAAATGAAGTAAGATCTGATAGTTCTCAAGGCCTGAAGGATAAATAAGTCCATTTTTAATAAAAATTAATTTCCTCTTTCGTATTGTGGGAGTTTACCATTGTTTTAAGTTAAAAACCCAACATTTCTGTTTTCTCCATTTTATTTGGATTCGAATCTTCATTCAAAAGCAGCTTTACAACTTAGAAGTAAAAGTTTAATAATCTAGTGATCAAGAAACATTACTCATTGTTCCCTGATAGCATGAAATATGGTACTTGAAAACTTTGATGTCCATCAATGTACAGAAGTGCTTACATGTCCTAGTTCAGAAACAGGAGCTCCAAATCTAGCCCTGAGACTATGTAGCTGCAAATCAACATGAATTCACAGCATTCAAACAGTGGGAAACATTTCAGATGCACAGACAGAAAACTGCCTCCTGAAAGTATCAGAATCTATTTTAACAGGGACGCCTAAATGCCTCGCCTCTTCATTTAGGTTAATGCATTGTGGATGCAGCAGCAGCAGGTATGGGATCCTGGATTTTGCTCCACATCTGGAGCAATAAAGTGCCTCGCAGCAGCCCTGCTGCCCAGCACTGAACTCGTAGACTGGCTGACGGGTCAGCTGGAACTAATGCGCTGCGGCTGGGAACAGAGAAGGCAGAGCAGCGCCGGAGAGAGCGCTTCCAAAAAGAATCTGCAGTGGTGCAAGTTCTTACAGCCAACCTTTTCACTCCTGCTCTGAAGGGAACTTTAAACTTCTCATCGCTCCTGACATCAATTTTCAGTGGGCAAAGGGAATAAACTAATTTGAAATGTATTCAACTACAAAAGTTTCAGGCAAACATTAAGAGTTGAGGACTCTTCAACAGCAGAATTCCCTCTCTGCAAGCTCAGGGTACCTAAAACAATGGCTGGAGCATCCTCCCATGCAGAGTCAGCAGTCTGGGCTGCTAACAGCCCGGAAAGACAGGACTCGGAGATTTCTCTTTGCTTGATCCCCAGCGAGCTGCATTCAGGCAGGGTCAGGCATGGGAAAGCTTGGGCGCTTCTCAGCTTCCACTAAACACCGATGGGAAAAGGTCTGACACGAGGAACTTTAAGAACAATGCCTACTCACTACAGCCAATTAAAAGTACACTGACTGCTGCTTGGACAGACACCACAGCTGCAAGTGAACTGCCAGCCACCGGCGTAACTCCACCTCCCACAGCTTTGGCTGGTTGGCCTTAAACAGCGATTGCTATCTTGAATCACAGCCCTTAAACCTGCAGATGCAGGTGAAACCCAGTCAAACTGGAACAATAACCAAGTTCTTGAGAAGCAGAGAAATCAGCATAAGATTTGAAAGCACTGAAATATCTTGGATTCAGATAATGCCTATAGCCCGAAAGATTTAGCCAGAACCTGTTTTGGATCCGAACCCCTCCAAACAGAGAGGGGCAGGAGGCAGACACAGGCCTATTCCTACACATACACAACTGCTGCGGCTTTTATTTTGTCTTTAACCCCAAGAGATTTTTACCTTCACATGAAATATCACAGAAATACTTAAGAAATCACCTTTTCTGAAAGCCTTCCAGGCAGCTGCTAACCCTGCGCTGTGCCAAGACTGATAACGAAGCAGGAAGAGACAGCGTACAATTCCGATACTCGATTTTGTAGTTTATTTACAACGTGCGTCTGAACGTAGCGCTTAGATTTCCTTCTGCTTTTGGCTTTTTCGGTACCAAAAAACAAGACCCGCATATTTAAATCAAGGCAGATTTCAACAACACAGGACCATGCTGCTACTTCTCTGGCACTGACTTTCGCCCCCAATGAGCTTTGTAAAGACCGATCCCAAATCTGTGGCAGACAGCAGAGCTAAGGGAAGGTGGCAAATACCAATACGCAGGGTTTTTCCACCTACATCCTTACGGCATGAATTCATCTTATTAAAAATAAGTATTTACGGAGGCATCCAGAATGGGCGAGAGTGAGTGCTCTGCACAAGACAAGGAGCTAGTATCTTTAAAACATTATTTTATTGCCGTTTCATCTCAAAAGGGTTTCCCCAGCTTCCTCGGCAAATCCCCTCAGCCAGGTCACAGAAGGATTCACCGGGAAGCGCTAAGCTCACACACCGATTCTCGCTGTGAAAATAAAAAAAAAAAAAAAGGAAATCCCGAGTCTGTTCAGCTCCTCTGCTGCCACTTGAAACACAAACATCCCACACACCAGATTTGTTTTCGTGACAGCATCCGAACACAGCTCGGAAACGGCTCGAGGCGGCGGCGCTGCCTCTGCGGGCAGGGACCGAGGGGCCGCCGGGCGGGGAGCCCCCACCTCCCGCCGTTGCTCTCAAGGCCGGAGCCGGTGGGCGCCGCCACCCCGCAGCTCCCCTCGCCCTGCCCGCTGCCTGGCGCCCCACACCGGAGCGTTAAGGGCGAGGAATCCGAGGGCAGCCGGGTCCGCGAGAGGGGCGGCGGGGGAAGAGAGAAAAGGGGCGAGGGCCGCACGGGGAGAGGAGACCGGGACCCACCGGGTCTTACCCGGGCCGCCCGGCTCCCCTCGCGGGGCAGGGCACGAGCGGGGCCCGGGGGGACGCCGAGAGCCGCCGCCTTCGTACCTTGATCATCTTATCCATCTCGTGATCCTCCGACATCCTCCCGCGGGGGGCCCGGGGCGCTGGGCCGCGCTAGGCAACGGGCAGCCCCGGAGGAGCCTTTGTGCCGCCGCCGCACCGCCTCATCCCCGGCCGGGCGAGCCGGGGTGGGTGGGGGAGGAGGCCGGGACCCCGCACGGGGCCGGGAAGGGGCGCGGGCGGGCCCGGAGCCGCCGCTCAGCCCGGGAGCCGCCGCCGAAGCGCCGCCGCCGCCGCCCGGCACCCGGGCATTGCCGGCACCCGCACCGGGGCAGCCCCGCCGGGCGGCGCGGCCCGAAACGGCGACACCGCCCCCGCCGCGCCCAGCGCTAAAAGCCAGCAGTATCACCCCTCCTTCTCCCCGCGACCACCGCGAAATTTTTGGAGCCTCCGGTACCGAGAGAGCGCGGTTTACAGGCGGCAGCGGGCACGCCTAAAAACGCGACGCCGCCATCAAAGCCCCCGCGGGGCCTTCGAGATGCGGGCGCCTCTTAATGACGGGTTGCCGGGGGGAATGGATGTGCCCGTAGCGCCCCCAGATCGAGCTACTCCGGGGTTGCTGCCGCATCCCAGCTGGGGCCGGGACGGTCCTGCTAACGGTCCTATAAGGAGCAGGAGAAGGGTAAGCAGGACCCCGCGAATAAATCTGAACAGGCTGGACCGCTGGGCTGAGACCCATGGGATGAGGTTTAACAAGGCACCTCGAATCCTGTGTTCAGTTCTGGGCCCCTCACCACAACAAAGATGTTGAGGCTCTGGAGCGAGTCCAGAGAAGAGCAACGAAGCTGGGGAGGGGGCTGGAGAACAAGGATTGCGAGGAGCAGCTGAGAGAGCTGGGGGTGTTTAGCCTGGAGAAGAGGAGGCTGAGGGGAGACCTCATTGCTCTCTACAACTACCTGAAAGGAGGTTGTGGAGAGGAGGGAGCTGGCCTCTTCTCCCAAGTGACAGAGGACAGGGCAAGAGGGAATGGCCTCAAGCTCCACCAGGGGAGGTTCAGGCTGGACATCAGAAAAAAAAAATTTCATGGAAAGGGTCATTGGTCCCTGTCAGAGGCTGCCCAGGGAGGGGGTTGAGTCCCCTTCCCTGGAGGGGTTTAAAGGACGGGTGGACGAGGCGCTGAGGGACATGGATTAGTGATTGATGGGAATGGTTGGACTCGATGATCCAGTGGGTCTTTTCCAACCTGGTGATTCTGTGACCTAAACAGAGAAATTGTAGCTAGGAATTTATACACTACTGTGAAACAAGTGACTCAGCAGTGTGTTCTTTGCCTCCACATTAATCCCAGAAATACCCCCACACCAGAAATGGGCCAAATCGGGAAAGGCAACAGGCCTGGACAACAATGGCAGATTGATTTTTCAGAACTTCCAAGAAAAAGGGTATCAATATTTGTTGGTATTAACCGATACCTTTTCAGGTTGGCCAGAGGCATCCCCTACCAGAACAGCCAAGGCTCGAGAGGTAACCAGAACGCTAATACAAGAAATAATACTCTGTTTTGGGGTTCCAACGACCATATCCTCTGATAGAGGACCATGCTTTATCTCAAAAATAGTACAGCAGATCAGCCACCATTTGGGAATAGATTGGTAACTTCATACCTCATATGGCCAAGTAGAGAAAATGAACCATTTGATCAAACAACAGATTGTGAAATTCGGATAGGAGATTAACTTGGCCTGGCCACAGTCTCTTCCTTTTGCTCCCCTACGTAGACAAACTAGGCCAAGAGCCAAGGAACTGAGATTCGTACAGCAGCTGGAGGAAATATCAACTTCATCAGAAGTTAGAGGCAAATAAATATTTTGAGAAGATGTTAGATAAGGAATATCCATGTTAGATAATAAGTAGTAAAAGAATTTATCAACTTTCTAGAAAAGGGGGGATTGATACAGGGCTAGGGGCACTAAAAATCGATGACATTTAGGTTTAACAGGATAACAACTATTTAGCTTTAAGTTTTTAACAATGATTTAGCTTTAAGTTTTTAGCCACTGTTTAGTTCGAGATAAGTACAAGGACAAGTTCTGCGCCTGTTAGCAGAAAAACTCCTGATAACACGGCTCCAGCTCCTCCAGCCCCTGATAAGGAAGCAAAATTTCCTTCCTGAAGCCACTCAAGCCGGTCGAGACTGGCCTTGTGATTTGGAGGAACGCCAAGGACCCAGAGAGCACACGCAAGGAAAGAGGTTACTAAAAGTTCACAGCGAGGAAGACTCCTTTCTTCATCCCACAACCACCAGGGGCACTGGGGATGTGCCAGAAGGAGGAGGGAAGGCAGAGCATATGGAAATAGCCTCCCAGAACTCATAATAATATGAAGCAGGAAAAGGTTATGAATATGTATAGGGTTGTTGTTTTTTTAATTATCATGAATATGTAACACTTTGCTGTATAAAGTCAATGCAAGCTGCCACAGGGGGTGCACACGTCTTTGGTGAGACGACTCCCTGTGCGCCTGCACACAAATAAACGAACCTACTTTACAACTTTTGAGTTGTGGAGATAGTTTCCACAAGTCACATATACAAGATGTGTATAGACATATACAAGAAATAACAAGTGTGTGCAGGAAAATAGCAATTTCAGGGGGTAAATGACAAAAGTGGGGGGAAATAACAGATATTTGGAAGACAAGAACAAATGCGTGGAGGAAAATATCAAAAGGGGGGAATAACAAGTTTTTGGAAGATGGGAATAAATTGTGTGGGAAAATAGCAAATTTTTGGGCGAAAATAAAAGGGGAATAACAAGTTTTTGGAAGACAAGAACAAATTGTAGGAAAATAGCCAATTTTTTGGGAAAAAAACATCTTGGGGGAGGAGGAGTAACAAATGTGTGCAGGAAACTAGCAAATTTTGTCGGGGAAAGTACCTTCATGGTCTGTTCCAACGCAACCCATTCTATGATTTCTTGGCCAAAAAGCAAACGCATCAGATACAACACGAGTGCACTCATGGAACGCATTAGTACACAATAGACTGTATTTGGTATTTGAAAAAGATAAAGCCAAGTAGCATTTCTTAACAAAAGCTCCTTTAGGCACCTTCTAAAGAAACATTTCTTGATGCAGAGTTACATATTTTCCACCTAAGTTCTGCGTGTGTTAAGAAGAGGTCTCCTTGCTTTGTACCTCGTGAAGCTGCATAGATGTTTCCAAACGCGTGGAGAGGCTGCTGTCCTTTAGGAGTTTTTCTGGGGAATTTTGATTGTCACCTAGGAGAAAAAGAAAAGTCACAAGCTATTCTCCTGGTGACAGGGCTCTGTTGTGTTCACTTGAAGGCTGAGAGGCAGGAGCATCCTGCAGAAGAGAGCCAGAACCAGAGGACAGCATATCCCAGTCAGCGGTCTGGGATCACCTTGGTCTGGAGACCTGTGGGGAAGGCTTGAAGAGATGGGGAAGCTCGAAGGCTGGATCACAGCATGTCTGAGCCAGCTTTCTGTTTTAAATAGTCACACAGAGGTGTGTTTGTGCTTCCTTCAGAAGTGCAGCTCCAGTTTTGTTCTAAGCATTGCAAGGAAGAATTGCAGCTCTCAGGCCAGCCTACACCAACAGGCACAAATGCAGTTTGGAGCTATGGCAGAGGGTTAGGAAGTCCTTGGATAGAGAATACTCACATTTTTCACCTCTACGTATGCCTCCAGACCATATTCTCCCAGCTCTCGCCCATTCCCAGAAGCTTTGTAGCCACCAAACGGGGCTTGTGCACCAAACACATCATAGCAGTTTATCCTGAAAAGGAAAGGAAGAACAGAGCACCTGTGGTTTTAGAACTGCTTAACAAAGAGCCCTTGCACAGCAAATGGACATCTTGGCTCTTTACAACAGAGATGGCTGAGTTCCTTGGCAGGATTTCTGTATTTGTCAGCTCTCAGCCAACAGAATTAACCAATACTGAGGCCTTATCCTCATCAACCAGGAAACAGAACATCATTAAATCAATTCATGTCGCTCACGATCACTGGACCAAGTATCCAGGCTGCCACTCACACCTCCTTGAGAGGACAGATAGCAAAAGCACCTGCTTGTTCCTTCAGTGCTACTAAACAAAAAAAAGATAGGGAGATATTTGATCTCCAAAATCTCTTGCTAGAACAGTAAACTGGTGTTGAAGTATTGACTGGCACAGCCTTAGAACACAGAGGAATATCCACTGCAGCAGCCAAGACGGCACAGACGTGCTTGGAGATCTAATCACTGCTGGCACTTGGAGCCCTGCAGCAGCTGCTGTCACTGCCAGCTACAGAACCAGATTTCTTTTCCCCCATCCAATTCTCTAACTCACAGTGGAAGCATGGAAGTCTAATATACCTAAATTTTACCAGTAGTTACTGTTACAACTGGTGGTCTGACATTAGATTCAGCAAAGTGCATGTAAAATCAGATCCAGCATATAGAGAGGCTATCAAAGAGGAAGCGTAATGAGAAATGGCAGCACACAAGAAAGCTTCCAGCAGTCTAGGGAGAAGGAAGTTTCAAGGCTTACCAAACTGTTCCAGCTCGCAGGCCCTGTGACACATAGTTGGCTTTGTCCAGATCCTTTGTAAAGACTGCTGCTGCGAGACCGTACTTGGAGTCATTTGCTCTCTCAATGACTTCCTCGATTGTTTTGAATTTCAGAATCTGCATGACTGGCCCAAATATCTGCAAAATCCAAACAGAGCATGTGAAAATCTGTGTAAACCTATCGCAAGGGAGGCTGTGTTTGGTGCTGGAGTTACATCTGTATGGTAGAAGTCACATAGGACATCAAATTCAAAGTATCACTTCCCATGGTACAAGGTGTGCAAGATGTAACCTGGAGGGAAGTTTAAGGAGGTCACTTTCTAAGCAGCGCAGAGTTTCGCATTTCATGAATGTTCAGTTCTTGCAGACCCCTGGTTTTGCTGCATCAGAGGGGGCAAAATTAAGAAGCAGCGAGAAGCGGACACAGAGAAAGGCGCTGCAGGTCTCACCTCCTCTCTGGCAATCGTCATGCTGTCCTGCACGTCACCAAAGACAGTTGGCTGGATGAAATACCCTTTGTCTGCAGCAGGGTTGCCACCACACAGCAGTTTGGCACCTTCGCGTTTCCCAGTACTAATGTAACCAAGGATCTTCTTAAACTGCTCTTCATCTACCTAAAAGCCGTGAGGACAGACAGGTCAGCTTCATCTTTACTGGAGTAAAAAAAGTTTCACCTCAACCTGCTGTGCACGTGACTGTGCTCTAGCAATTCCTCATTTCAACAAACTTCCAAGCCAGCTTCAAAGGAAGATGATAGTTTTAAAATGCCAGCATCAAGTGGAGGTTTTGGAATAATCAGAATGATTAATTAACTTCTCCCTCCTGCAGAAGCAAGGAGATAATGGGCACAGTTCAAAGCAGACTAATCAAGAGCCTGAAGGATACCTTTCATTCTAACCTGCTACCGCATGCTGACTCAAGAATCCGACTATTTGATGAGATAATAGTTCAGGGCATTTCCTGCTCTTACCTGAGGCCCCTGTTCAGTCTTAAAGTCAAATGGGTTTCCAACCACCCTGGACTTGGCCTTCTCAACACTTCTCTCCACAAATTCATGATATATATCTTCCTGGACATACGTTCGGGATCCAGCACAGCAGCACTGCCCTTGGTTGAAGAAGAGGGCAAAATGGGCTTGATCTACAGCCCAGTCCACTAAGAGTGGGGAGAGGAGAGAGAAAAAAGATAAGCAAACAAAATCAACCAGAGTCAGTAAGAGACTTCTTTTGAACAATTATCACGCAGACACATCAGTGATACAAAGTCCTTTCAGCTGACAGGCATTTCCCATGCTTTGGTAGGGCAGAAGTTACACACAGATTTAATTAGTATGAGGGTCTACTAAAGCACCCCACACTAGAGAATAAAACATCTAATCTGAGGCAGACTACAGTTCTTATTTGAAATTATCAGGTATTAAGGACAGGTCACTTTAGATCTAGAAGATCTTCCTTACTGCCATATAAAAGCATGCGTGTTGGCTCATCAAGACCAAAAATGAGTCTGTATGCAAGAGATGAGGGAACCAGAACTTCACAAGACTAGAAAAGAGCAGTATGCGCTCAGAGAAGGAAATGAAAACAAAAATGGAACTGAGACTGAAGGAAGATACTGAAACAATTCTCATTTGTTGATAACTGAACTTCACAGCACTGGGAAACAAGTGGGAGTGAAGGAGCGCTGATACACAAATGTAGCAGCTGGAAGACTTCCCTGAGTGGGAGCAGCCAGGCAGTGTCAGAGCTGGAGGCTCATGTGACACAGGGGAGGTTTCGTTTTCTCTTTGTTTCTGCTTGCACAGAGTAGGAGGCACAGACTAAATATTCCTCTAGCAGGTGCTTACTGTCTGCGTCAGACATGATGATGTTTGGACTCTTCCCTCCAAGCTCCAGTGTCACCCTCTTGAGGTTACTCTCCGCTGCAGCCTTCTGGATCAGATGCCCAACCTGCATCGTAAGAAGAACGGGTATTAGGAATGAAATCCTTTGTACAGCAACACCTAGCAGGGCAGCTGGTTTCAAATCTCAGTCAGCGGTTTAATAATAATCCCTTCATTGTCAGGGCTTTAAGGGAACAAGTGAAGTCTGTCCAGAATCTCAGCTCTAGCAAGAAGCAGCTCAAGGGAAGCAAGAGGAAGTATTTTAAAGAAGGCTCCTACAAAGAGTCTTACGTAATGTAAAAATAAATGTCGCACCCTAAATTCAACTGCATTTTTGAAGAGTAAAAGGCAAGGCACCTCCGGCCTTTTATACAGAAAAGGTTTTACAATAATGACATATTCTCTGTGTCCCGAGAGCCTAAAGGTCAAGGTACTCCCTTACCTCTGTGGAGCCGGTGAAGGCCACTTTATCCACATCCATATGGGAGGAGATGGCAGCCCCCGCCGTGGGCCCATAGCCGGGGATGATGTTCACTACGCCTGGTGGGAATCCAGCCTGCCGGTTCACAGCAAGAGAGCAACGTTATTCACTTTACAAACCAAGGATTCCATCAACCCTCATCTGTTTATAACGCTTCAGTAGGCCTCCCACAAAGAGCAGAGCCTTTTCTACTTCACTTTAATTTCCCTGGGCTTCAGTTTTTATCTTCAGTTTGCAAGAACCAGGACAACTCCTCTCTCCACCCCACATCCTAGGCACAGTTTGGAGGTACGTACGTTAGCTCCCTAACCACCCTGAAGTTTGTTATTTAACTGAACCTCAAAAAGTCCTTCCCTAATGGAGATTTATGTCCGCTCCATACGTATTTATATGGACAAAGGGGGTTTTGCTAAATCAAATACTAAGATATCCAAGACAATCCAGCCTTTCTCTGGATCAGAGAGCCCTTCTCCGCTCCTGTCATGTGCCCCTGCAGCTCACCAGTCTGGCTGCATCCCACTGCGCTTCCAGCAGTGACAGCGAGACAGTGGATGGAAACCCAGCCTTTTTACTCACCTCTTTGATCAAATTTGCTACGTAGAGAGCACTCAGAGGGGTTTGCTCTGCCACTTTCATCACAACCACGTTCCCCGTAGCCAGGGCAGGCCCAAGTTTCCATGCTTGCATCAACAGCGGGAAGTTCCACTGAAAAACAAGGAGGTGTTTGCTGGTCTGAACTTGAAAGTTAGCAATTAATCAGTAAGTAACCAGTGAGTGTTATTCAAATCCACTGCAGCACCTGTGGAAGCAGCCTTTGATCCTTCCCTAGCTGCTTTTCAACATTTGGCTCCTTTTCAAGCACTGCCTTCTGCTCATCTAGGAAAACTGTTCTCAGCCCAACTTTTTTGGGAATGAATCTTTATTGTCAGTTTGGGCATTAAATGCTCATTTGGAGGCATGTTGAAAGAATGCCTGTTTGTAATGACCGAGCAGGGCACACAGACCAGTAAGGCTTTTACTTTCAGTTGTTGCTCAATGCAAACATCAAAAACATGCAAATATAGAATGCAGCAATCGGACTCTGGCTGCAGTAAAGCAGTAAAACTATCCATGGATCGCTGCATAAATGTGGCTTTGTGGCTGACAAACCACCGTGCTCTGCTTGCTATCAGTTGCTGAAATAAGCTTATGTCCATAAAGCTGAATTTTGCACACTTTTTCTCTATTTCCTCATCATACGGAATTTTGGTTTTAAGTTAGGGAGCAGTTTAAAGGCAACTGTGGTTCTGAGCCAGAGAATTCCTGTAAAGGGGCTTGGCTTTTTGTTTCCTTTTCCCAGCAGATACAAAGTAAAAGTTACTCAGAGCCCCAGAAATCCACAAGTGTCTGGTACTGCAAGAGCAAAGTAACCGCCCTTTCAGCTTATGCAAGCCTAGCTTTCTCCACCACTGGAGGAAGCAGTGGTTAGCAACTTGCATTTTAAGACAAGTTTTCATGCTAACACTGAATTCTTGAATCGCTCTCTACAACTACCTAAAAGGAGGTTGTAGCGAGGTGTGGGTTGGTCTCTTCTCCCTGGTAGCCAGTGACAGGACATGGGGAAATAGCCTCAAGATGCGCCAGGGGAGATTTAGGTTGGATATTAGAAGGAATTTCTTTACTGAAAGGGTTGTCAAGCACTGGAAGAGGCTGCCCAGGGAGGTGCTTGAGTCACCATTCCTGGAGGTGTTTCAAACATGAGTGGATGTCACACTTGGGGACATGTTCTGGTGGCGGACTTAGCAGCGATGAATCGATGGTTGGACTCCAATGATCTTAAAGGTTTTTCCAACCAAAACTATTCTGTGATTCTACTGATACGTTTTACTTACCGGGATTATCTGTCCACAAACTCCCACTGGTTCATGTCTTGTGTAACAGAAAAAGTCTCCATCTATCGGGATGGTTTTGCCATGGAATTTATCCGACCAGCCTGCATAGTATCTAGCAACAGTAAAATTTTGGTCATTGAATGTAAATTAACAGGACTCCTGTCACCAGGAGATAAGATAGATTTTCTGCAGCTATTTGCTTTCCTCCTTTCCTCAGTCATTTCACAACAGGCATACCAATATAAATACTTCCCAAACAGGTGATTTTAAGAATGAGTAGTAACTACAAACATTTTTATCTCCATTTGTCAGCGGTTTGTGTAACTAATTCTGTCATTCCTGTGCTGTAGCACAGATCCCCTCCAACAGAGCGAGTCCTGAGTGTAGCAAGGGAGAAACATAGACACAATAAAAGTCCTTTGGGAAGTCACAGGAATTACAGCCTCATTTTTTAAAAAAAATAAAACCAGAAGAAAACAAGGTGTCTGATACCCCTGCTATGAATGAAACCAACAGGTCAGATCCAGCCCTGCCACCTGCAACACTGGAGCCAGAGGCATCTTATCTCTGCACGAGCACAGGTTCAACTATCCCGGGCCAGCTGAGCACAAGCGTGGAGCAAGAAGAGTTCCTGTGCTGTCACTGCAGCCTCCATGCCTACCTGAGACACTTGACAACCATGTCCAAATCCACCAGGTAGGAGACAGAGTATGGTTTGCCATTATCCAGAGTTTCCAGCGCCTACAAAAGACAATGAGATTGCCTGAGGAGGGAGGTGGGGAAAGCCACGCAGGTAGATTTAGATTAGATTCTCCGTTTGCACTTTGGATCTGTTCTACATGTTGGCCTTTTTGCTTCCAGCTTCACAAAACTACTTTCCCACCCTTTGTATCTTGCTCTCACACTTCTAGCTGTGGCTGAAATCCCCATCGCACCTGATGGGCACAAACCACCTACTTCTCCTCAAAAGTTGGGGATAGAAGCAGAGCACCCAGCCACAGAGCCCAATACGCACCGCCAGGTAAGCCCGGTCCCTCTCGATCAGGTCAGCAAGACGATTCAGCAGCTTCCCCCGATGAGAAGCATCCATCCTCCTCCAAGGTGAGCCCAGCTGGAAAGCTGCCTTGGCTGCTTTAATGGCCTTGTCCACATCTGCCTGCAGAGGAGTCCAGGCAAGAGGATGAGAAAGGAGAAAACAGTCCCCGCTCATCCGCTGGGTTAATATTTGCATCCTAGAGCAAGGCACGGAAAAGGCTCCAGAATTGTGCTTTGGACACTTTCAGGATATGTTTTCACCAGCACAATCTAAAGCAGTTTTTTTCCTTGATCAAATATCTCTAATCCACCTTTTTGTCCTGTCACGGCATTAACATGCTTCTAGTTGGTTCTGTTCTGGCTTGTGTAATGGTCTCGCCAGGACAAGCCAGTCTGCCACGGACAAGCAAACAACAAAGGGTTTTCCCCACTCACCTCTCCCTTGGGGAATACGGACAAGTTTCCAGACTGTAGGAAAGATGCAAAATTGCTGAGAAATACCACCTCAGCTCTGCCACAGATTCCTAGGAGGGCCTTGCGTAAGGCATGGGATGATTACATGACTCAATTCCCCGAAGTCTCTTTTTCTTTTTTAATTCCTGGGCTAGGGACAGTCCCCGCTGCACGTGTACAGCAGAAAGGAGCTGCTCAGGTGAATCCTGACCTTTTGGCTCCTCTGCCACTGTGACTCTGGGTCACACCAGCAGCTCAGCCCCACCAAGGGGTCCACCTTCATCCCCGCCTGCTCCCCAGCCTCCCAGTTCAGGCCCCGCCACATCTATCCCTCTGCGCCCCTTCCAGTCGCAGCTCGCACTGGAAAGAGGCAAAGCCGGGGGGCGGTTGTTGAAAGCAGCAGTTGGCAAAGAGCACATGCAGCACTTGATGTGGGCTCTGTAAAGGTCAGACAATTACTACTGCAATTACTACACTCGGCAGAGCTGCCTCGGTGAGAGACGAGCGTCTTTTTCTGCAACCCCTGCGTACCTGCTCACGTGGAAAACCAACACATCTCGTTGAGAGAACACTTACCTTATCGCCCTCAGCAACCTGGCAGATGACTTCTCCTGTTGCTGGATTGATAGAAGGGAAGGTTTTCTTGCTGACAGCATCGTGCCACTCGTTATTTATGAATATCTGCAACGAAAAAAGCAAAGCAGTGCTAAGTCTTAGAGCCAGACCTAGGTGAAATCGGGAAGAGGTTCAGTTGTTTGGTGACATCTTAACAGACTGTTTAAAAAAGGGCTGATTAAAAGGGGTTCGACTTATGCGGCCTCCAAAACTCCACTGATATGAAGGAGATAGTTTAGCTAAAAAGTACAAAGTAAGAGACAGCCTCAAACTGTGTCTGTGGAGACCTTAGAGCAGCTTCCAGTGCTGAAAGGGGCTGCAGGAAAGCTGGGGAGGGGCTCATGATCAGGAAGTGCAGGGAGAGGATGGAGGGGGGACGGTTTTGAGCTGAAAGAGGGGAGATAGAGATGAGATCTCAGGGAAAAATGTTTTGCTGTGAGGGTGGGGAGGCCCTGGCCCAGGCTGCTCAGAGCAGGGGTGGCTGCCCCATCCCTGGAGGGGTTCAAGGCCAGGTTGGATGGGGCTTGGAGCCCCTGATGCAGTGGGAGGTGTCCCTGCCCATGGCAGGGGGGGAACTGGCTGGGCTGTGAGGTCCCTTCCACCCAAACGCCCCGCGCGGGGTCCGAGCTCTGCGGGAGGCGCCGACTTCCCTCGGGAAACCGCGCCCCCCCCGCAGCCCCTACCTTGTTGTAGGCGATGTCGGGGCGCGGGTTGGGCGCCGGGATCGGGGAGGCGGCGGCCGAGAGGGGCGCACGGAGCCGGGCCGGGCCCCGCCAGAGCCGGGAGCCGCGCAGCGCCGCCCGCCACATCCTGCGCCGCGCCGGGACCGGGAGCCCCCACCGACCCCGCCGCCCCGCCCCGCCCCCTCGGCTCCGCCTCCTTCGGCTCCGCTCGGCTCCCTTCGGCTCCGCTCTACCCGCTTCGGCTCCGCTCGGCTCCCTTCGGCTCCGCTCTGCCCCTTCGGCTCTGCCCCCTTCGGCTCCGCTCTGCCCCTTCGGCTCCGCTCTACCCGCTTCGGCTCCGCTCGGCTCCCTTCGGCTCCGCCCCCTTCGGCTCCGCTCGGCTCCGCTCGGAGCGGCCCATTGAGGTGCTGCTGCTGCTGCGCTCAGTTCTGTTCACACCAGCATGTCCCTGTCCCTGTACGTATCCGTATCCATATCCATATCCATATCCATATCCATATCCATATCCATATCCATATCCATATCCATATCCATGTCCCTGTCCACGTCCATGTCCATGTCCCCATCCATATCCATATCTATGTCCATGTCCCTGTCCCCGTCCCCATCCATATCCATATCTATGTCCATGTCCATGTCCCTGTGCATATCCATATCCATGTCCCTGTCCATGTCCATATCCATATTCGTGTCCCTGTCGTTGTCCATGCCCCCATCACTTTCTCTGTCCCTGTCCATGTCCCTGTTCCTGTCTCTCCCCACACCCACGCCCAGGGAAGGTGTCCATGCAGGCAACAAGGAGAAAGTCCGAGCAAACCCAGAAGCACCTCTGCTGCGTCGTTACCTTTGTGGGGAAGGTGGGGTGACGGGGTGAATGGTGGGGGAGCTCTGGTTTGCTGGCCACGCTGCCGCTGGCACACGCACAGGACCGTGTGTACACGCTGTGTACGGGGACAGTGGAACAGAGCCAGCGGAGCACTCGCCCAGCGGGAGCGCTCCTCGGTGCGTGCAAATGAAAGGTGGTGTAAAACTCTCCCGACAACAGCTAAAGGCCTTTTCTCCTTGTTTGCTTAAGGTGCCTTGTGCAACTTAGCGTGCCCAAGTGCAGAGTCACACGCAGGGAACAGAGATGTTCTCAGGTTACCATTACTGTCACTAAGGAAGCCACAGACCAAGAATGTAAAGAGTTGTTAACCTCCAGAATAAGCCTGTGGCCATCACCTGCATCTGACAGCATCACTCGGCTCCTTGGGTGAGGGGTCTGGGAAGGGGAACCGGGTGTGGGCGGCTCTGGTTTATTAAAGAGGCCAGAAAAGCTGTAGAAGTCAGTTTGAAAACAGTCTAACCCACTGTCCTGGAAGACCCAGGCAGCTGAAAGTCATGGTGGTAGCACAGTGGTAGCTCCTGCATCTGCAGGTCTCTGGGCATTTCTATCTGGAGGGGAATATTGGCCCCATTTTGCATGGGAGAACCACAAAACCCAGAGAAGCAAAACGGCTGCCCAAGGTTATCCAGCGGGACTCAGATTAGGCTCCACATTTCCTAAATCAGCTGAAAATAAATCCTCTTGTGCTGGATCTCAGCCTCCCTCGTCCTTGGCCGCCCATGTCCCCTGAAGGGTGACTGATTCCCTTCTGTGCCCCAGAGAGGGGTCCTGGGCAGCCTTTTAGGAGGTGGCACTCAAGAGGAACACTTGTTCCACCACATTATCACAGAATAAAATCATAGAATGATTTGAGCTAGAAGGGACCTTAAAGCCCATCCAGTTTCACCCCCCTGCCATGGGCAGGGACACCTCCCACTGGATCAGGGGCTCCAAGCCCCATCCAACCTGGCCTTGAACCCCTCCAGGGATGGGGCAGCCACCCCTGCTCTGGGCAGCCTGGTCCAGGGTCTCCCCACTCTCATCGTGAAGAATTTCTTCCTAACGTTTCCTTAACGTTCTCCCTCTTATTGGAGACCTGCATGCATTAGAACACTTTGAGGTGGTGCCAGAAAAACCTGCTTTACCCCTAGAGACCTAGAGACGTGCCTGTGTGCACCGTGTCTCCCAGAGGGACCGGGTCAGGCTGCATCTCCACAGGGCACATCTGAGAGCTGAGCTCCAGCCAAGCCTTGATCAGGGCTAAGCTCCCATATGCTGTCCTGGGTGTCTTCTGCTGATACCTGCATGGACAACTGATGACGTTGGGCATTAGCCCCGTATTAATGTTTTTGCTCCTCTTGAGCAGGACCCTTCCCGTCCCTGGGGCTTAGCAGACAAACCCAGCAGCACTAAAACCGCATGCAACAGAGGAAATGCCTTCGTGGCAGACCCAGCTCTCAGCCTCAAACTCTCAGCTCTGCCACAGCTGCCTGGGATTGAGGCCACGAGAAAGATGAGACGGTGGGAGGCGCAAAGGCCAGGTGCCTGCTAAGAAACCATCCAACTGTCCAGGCTGGGCAGATACAGGCTCAGATACAGGCTCCCTCCCGCTTCATAGCAGAGCCAAGTGCCTGGAGGAGAGGCAGAATTTCACCCTGGAGCCTGGGAGGAACCAAACTCAGGTTCCCTGGAGCTCTATTGTCCTGGTGCTGAGCGGCCAGCACCTCACATTCCTCTGAGAGCAGGAATGTGGTGGTGACCCCAGGCAGGTGGATGTGGCCTTGTGAAAGTGGGTTGTGAGGCTGCACCCACACTGGAGAAGCTGGAGAAGTGTGTCGATCACTTTAATATTGAATTAATAGCAGACTACACGTAAAGCACCCGGGAATTCCCATGCTTGTTCCCACAGTTCTCTCCTTGCTGCTGGCCTCTGTGAAGCACCGAAAGCCCCCATGGATGCAGCCTGCATCCTCTCTGAGCCCTAAAGAAACCCAGAGAGATCCCATGGAGTCCTCCCAGTTCCTCCCAGCTCTGAAGTCTCCCCTGAAGCCATGAGTCCTCAAGAACCTGATTCAATTCCCACCACCACGGACTGGAGTCCTTCCAGAGTCTGCATGCAGCTGGAGGTGTTGTGCTGAGGGAGAGACACCCTGCTCCATTCTCTTTATTCCCACAACCAAGTCTCACACCCCAACCCAGTTATTCCTGACCAATTCTCCCCCCTTCTAGGCTGGTATTGACTGCCTGAAGCCTCATGATCCAGGGATGGATTTCCCCCACACCTACTGAGCCTGGCAATTAAGGCACTGAGCCCAGGTATAACAGCAAGCACCACTGAAATTCTGAAGTCCCCAGGGTGCTGTTAGCACAGCCTCTCCCATGCCAGAGAAGCTGCTTTAGTCTCACATGCAAGGCTCCTCAGCGCCGTGGGCAGTGGCTCAGCTCTGGTTTGGAGAGCACTTTTCTGTCAACCACGCGGGACCTTCAGCCAGATGTGGGGCTCAGGTCCAAGTGAAGCACTAGGCTGGGGTCTGCGCTGCTGTGATGCTCTGCTCCACAGACCTATGGGAGAGTGAGATCAAAGCCCATGCAGGGCAAGTAAGGGGCTGCAGGACCAGGGAAGCATGGTAGCAAATGCCCCAGCCCCTTCCAAATGCCCCAGGAAACACAGTGCTGGGGAAATATCCCCACCCGGAACCCACAACAGACAGGACAAATCACCCCTCATGCTCACCGTCCCCAGATTGCAAAGCCTCGTTCCTGGTGTGGAGGAGGCCCCAGAAAGGAGGTGTCCCTGTGTTGCTTTATTTGGGCCATGGAAGGGTCAAATGTTGGGTGCGTGTGTCTGTTCACCTGACTATCCTGATCCATGGCCCGTACAGTCATCGTCAGAGCCACTGCTTTGGTCCTGGCACTCTCTGCCTGATGGAAGAAGACGAGAGGTGTTATACCCTCCTGCAACCCCGTGCCTGGGTGCTGGCCCTCTCCCATGGCCGGTCCTGGCTCCCTCCCGGGCTCCATTCTGGAAGTGCAGCTGCGCGCCTGGTGCTTTGGCCAGACACACTTCTGCTCGCTCTGAGAGAGAAACTGAGCTTTGCTCTGCAGTCTTGGAGAGGATCTCCCTGGGGAACTGTGGAGACGGGCAGCCTTTGTGACCAGTGTGGCAAGACCAGCCAAGGTGCTGCCCTGTTGAGCCAAGAGCCTCAGCCAAGGGCCTCTCGCTGCCAGGCTCGCTGGGACAAACCTCCACCCCAGCAGTGCCTGCTGGTGTGAGGCAGGCTTGCCCTTTCCCTTGGCCCTTGCCCAGCTTTTGAGTGTTGTGACAGTCCCAGGCCAGGACTACCTGGCCAATTAACACTCCACTGCATTATCTTTCTGCCACAGGCAGCAAGACTCCTCCCCTGGCTTTCACAACACGCTTCCACAACAAAGGTTGACAGTGCAGGGATGATGCCAAGGGAAAGAACAGTGAGATGGACAGGGAGAGGGGCGTCTCTGGTTCTCAGTTTCTACCACAAGCCCAAGGCATGGAACAGAGCATGGCAGTCTGATATTTGGAGACTTGGTGACTCTCTCTGAGCTCTGAAGATGAGTGTTCAGAAGAAGGGCAAGGTCTGCTCATCTCAGCACTTCCAGATACCCAGAGCTGCTGCTTCCCTTCCTTTCTTTCCCACCTTCTCAGGGGATCAGCTGCTGAGCACCCTGAAATGCTGGGGTTTGCTGGTTTCTGCCAGAGCACAAGGAAATGCTTCAGAAAGGCTGAACAACAGATGGGATTTATTTTTGGGGGAGTGAAAGGGCAGTTAAGTAAGCCACTAGAACTTGATAATGTCACTAGAATACATTAAGAATACAATCTTGGTAGCAACCCAAGGACAGGGATGTTTGCTTTCATGACACACTCTGTAAATGATTACTTTTGATACCACTCCCAGCAAACCTGATTGCAACATCAGCCATCCCAGAGCCATGGGCACACTGAGCCACACCGTGGCCACCAGCGGCACTGGGGAGCAGAAGCACAGAGAAACCAGACAGTCTGTAGAGCCTGGGCAAAGGACACAGGTGTCCTGATACCTGCATAGTGACCTGATCGGCCTTGCACTGGCAGGAGGAAGAAACCTGATGCCACTCCCATCTCTGCCACTGACCCACCAGGTGACCGTGGGCAAGTCACTTTGGGACCTGGGTTCTGCTTCCTCTCCACCAGACCAGGAATGATGAATGTCTCCCCATTTTGAGGGCTCAAGGCTGCAGCAGCCCCTGCTCTGCAAGGAGAGCCCAGGACGGTGGCAGCGCCAAAGTCCAAGTGGAATCCCAGAGCCTGTACTGCTGATTACGCTCGGCTTATCAACATCACGGGGACCTCTGTGGGAACAGCCCCCGCTAGGGAGGGCAGGATAAGAGAACACAGAGGAGGAAATGAAGCTGTGGAAGTGCAAGCAGCTCTCTGCCCTGTCTGAGGGGCCTACCAAGGAAGCACCAGGAGAGATTGTTCCAAAGAGATTTAACTTAGCCTTTCCCACGCAGAGGCAGCAGCGAGGCTCCAGAGCCCTGCCAAGAGGAAGGAATGAGCAATCCCTGTACTGGCAGATGTTGAAAAGCCCAAGCCCAGCCAAGCTCTGGAGATTCAATCGGCATTGGTGGCAGGACCTTGGTGGAGCAGCACCAGCAATCACAGCTGGGCTGGCATTAATCTGCTCATCTTGGAAAGGAGAGCAAGCTTCTGAAATTACCATTTCCCAGAATATGAACTCTGTTACTCAAATGCAGCCAGCAAGGGGAACCTGGCTCCCTTTCTACAAGCCATTGGATTCTAGAAGTGCCAACTGTCAGATGAGATCAGGAAAATAAGCGCTCTCAGGGGCACGCCACAAGCCCCCACGCTGGTGCAGGTGCAGCAAAACAAAGCTCCTTTAGGGAGGAAGATGTCTCACCTTCAGTTCTAGAAGAGGATGTGGGGCCCATGTGGGCTGGGCAATCAAAAAACTCCACTGGACACCCATGATCTTTTCCAGCTTGCAGCCAAGATGCTGGACTATCCCCAAGAGACTGGTGGGGGGAGTGACCAGGGAGACTTTGGGCTCAGGAGCTGCCCCAGGACATGGCCAGGTACCATAGCTCCTGCGAAGGAACGGCCCTCGCCTGGCCCAGGTGCTGTAATGTCGTCGTGCGAGAGGCTTTGTGGTAGGAAGGCTGTCAAACACACGGAATCCTTCTTTTATGGCGAACTCCCAAGCCAGGTCAGCCACAAATTCTGCATCCTCCGGGCTGCTTTCACCTGGGACTGGCCTCCCTGGGGACAAGAGAATAGGACGCCTTCGTTTGAGAGAGCTCTGTGTTATGCAGTCACATCCTAAAGAGCACCATGTGCCTATTAGGACTTGAGAAGGCTGTTCTCTAAGGAATGTGAAAATAACATCCTGTTTTTCTCTAACAAGGACTCCCAGGCCAGACCTGATGCGTGCACCGGGAGTTCACACCATCTCCCTACTTTCTTTTTGAAGTCTCTTTTTGAAGGCAATGCTTAGTTTGAAGGTCTGAGAGCCCCACCTGTAGGACAGAGCTCTGAGCTCTTAAACCTGGCTTCTGCTCAGTTCTCCTATGAGAGAAAAGTGACTGCACAGCAACCTCCAATCACCACAAACAGGAACAGACCAGATCTCGCATCCAGCAAAACACAGCCACTGGGGAAGTGAACTGTGTGCACTCCACTTTGGCCCTTTTTTCTGTCTGCAGGACACAACCTGACTACAAAACGCAGCTGGGCTGAGAGGTTATAGCAGTCTCACACCTTCCAGAGCCTGTGCTGGAGCAAGGAGGGAGCTCTGTGCTCTACAGGACACCCTACTCTCATTCATCTTGTCCACATGCAGCAATAACTCGCTGCACAATTACTCCCAGGTCACTCATCTCCAGGGTGAAACAAGTTCTCTCATTCTGATCCCTTACTTCACACTGGAGCTGAAAGCACAAGACTGCCAGACACACCGCTCTCTGCTCTAGCACCTAGAATTTCAGAGCACTCAGGAATTGCAGCCAGAAGTGCCTGAACTGGCAGCACATGCTGCCGGTCGGACCTGCCCTGGTTCAGTGTGAGAGCTCTCCCCACACCGGTGGTGCTTGTGTGTCTGCGCTCTGGCTGGAGGCCTGTGCAGAACAGGGTGGGTGTGGTTGGGATCCTCACCTGCCAGAGAGCATTTGTGGAGTCCCTGCAGCACTGCAGCCAGTCGAAAAAAGGCAAAGGCCATGTAGAAATTCCAGTTCTCGGGGCGCTCCACTCCCATGTGGCTGTAGTACATCTGGGAATACTCCTCTGCTGTGGGGACGCCCAGGTGCCCCAAATCACACTTCCTCAAGCCTGGAAGATGTGAAGAGGCAACAGTGAAGCAGCAGGCGCTGAGGAGCTCAGAGTTTTCTAGGGATGCTTGTGGCAGAGCCACGCAGCTGTGAAGCAGTGAGACACCTGCACCCATCCAATACCTGCACTGCTGCCATGATATTTCTGTACATAACAATGGGGGTTTGGCAGCAGCCCACGTAGGCAAAAGGCATAGGGGGCAGTTTTCTTCATTGGGGTAAGACTGTGAAAGCAGTGACTGATGGATCTTCCTCCTTAATGATGGAGTAATTTACCTCCCTGTTTACCCCTAGATTGTTCTTTTTAACAAGTGTATAACTTTGTGGACAAACCCTTCTGCACTGGCCTGGTTCAAAGCTTTCCACCCAAAAGAGTTCCCCAGCTTTACAGCTGAAGTGAGAGGGAAAATAATGCAAACTAATTTTTAAATACAGTTTTGCAAGCTGTGAAACAGGGTCCTTCTGTCTTTGGGGCCATTCCTGACACGACCGCTAACAAAGGTCCGGGTACAGGGTGACAGCACCAACCAGGACAGGCAGCACGTGGCAGCGTCACTGCCAGACGGGTGGCAGACAGGAGACAAGCACCGATCGCTGCACACACAGAAAGACCCTTCCACTCTGGGGGGATGAAGGGGAGAAAGGGCAGAGCAGGGAGTATGGGACAAGATCCACAGCCTTTTCCAATGAGCGCAACTGTCAGCTGAGCTACCTGGGCAGGAGCTAATCTGTTTCTGAACTCTGTTTTTTCTCTGTGTGTCAAATGTGACTTTGCCCCTCTCTGTACCTCTCAGTGCATTAAAGTGAGGTGGCAGGAAGTAGGCCATACAGTTATTCGCCAAATCAGAGATGGGATCTCCTAGAGTTGAAAGCTTCCAGCCAAGGACAGCAAGGACTTCTGGCCTGTCTGGATGAAAGACCAGGTGGTCCATCCTGTATCAGAGGGAAAAAGAGATCAGAAATGTTTCAAGAAGGGGAAAAAAATCCCAGTGCTCAGCAGCAGTAGGTGCTTTCCAGTGCTCTTCATCCTTCTCAAAAATTACTGAGTCCTTTGAGGGGGGCTGCACAAGTGAAAGATTAATTCCTGCAAGCATAGGTCAGGCAGGACAGTGATTACTTAGTAGTGAACTCCTGGTTAATTATGAACTGAATTGTGCTTTCAAGAATGAAACCAAATTATTCGGGACTTCAGGTCATTAACAGATGTTGCAGGACAAGCTGGCCAAAACGTGAAGCAGGTAAGTTACTGTCCAGGCGGGTCTTCTGATCATTTCAAAGGCACACAATAGCTCTAAGCCCTGAATTGCCATGTGCTGTGGAGTATGCATAGAATCCAGCTTTCAACACTGTGAGGCCCAGGAGAGGGCAGCAGCCTACTGAGGAAGAAGCAGAGAGGGCAGCCATCCTGCCAGAGTGCAGGGAGCATGCGAGCTTCCAGTCACACATGAACTGCCTGCTGATCTGTGGTAGTTTAAAAGAGCAGGGAAACTGGGGGCAGGAGCTGAAAGCCTGGGCTCCTGATGTCTGATTCCAATCTTGCTGCCTCACTGGTTTTTCAGTTTCTTCACACAATCGCTGTAAACTCTGGCCTAACACTGAAGGATCATCAACTGTTCCCGCAATACTCAAAAATCAGTTCTGGCACATGTTGCTAACGATTTGGTGCCTAAAGAGTTTGGGTGGCTGGCAATGGAAAAAATACAAGAGCTCTAGGTGCAAGACAGCACCAGTCAGAGTTCTTGATACATGTTTCTCGGGACAGATGTGAAGGGTTTATGGCCCTCTAGGTCTCATTACCTGGGGCATGCTGAACATGACCCAGAGCTCAGCTTTCACACCGCTCTGAAGCTGCTGTGCCAGCGCAACTCAACACATCTTTGGAGTCTGCATATTGCTTTACACTCTCTCCCTCTCTCTGCTCCAGGGCAGTGCTGTCAGCCAAGGAGTACCTGAAATCACCATGCACGACTGTTGTCTTCTGAGATTCAGGAAAATGCAGAGGCAGCCAGTCAATGAGTCTCTCCATGGCTGGGATAACATGAGTTTCCATAGCTCGATAGTGCTTTGACCAGGTCTCAACTTGCCACGGAATGTAATTACCTGCAAAAAGGGAACAAACGCTCTCAGGGAAAGGAACGGGCACAAAGAATCTTCAAAAGAGAAGTATAAAAGGTGCATGCAGAAAAGTTCAAACAGCCAAGCAGATCTCAGTCCAGCAAAGCTAAGCTAAGTTCCAAGAGTTTAATTGTCCAATATATTCTTAATTGGGCACTGGATTTGGTATTCAGGTGGAAATAATCAAATCCTGGACAAAACCATAATTTCTTCACCAGTTCTGAGAAGCTGAGATAGCCTCGCAGAGAGACTGGAGGAGTTGAAGAAGTATGGTCAGAGGTGGCAGCAAACAAGTTACTCCTGCACTGACAGAGCAGCCCTTGCTCATGGCAGAAAGTTCTGGAGACTGCTCACAGTAAACAGAGGCCTGGAGCACCTGGAGCAGCCCTCCACACCCTCCCTCCATGCCTGGGGATCCAGACACCCTGTTGCTCATCTTCATTTTCCCAACTGCCTCCAGGTTTGGCTCAAATCCTGTACCAGAGCCTATCCTTTGAAATGCTGATACACAGGAGAAGAAAACAGTGATGGATGATGTGTAGCCTTCTCTCACCATGCTCCCTGAGGTCTTCCAGTGTGGCTGCTCTGAGGTCTACACTGTGGATCTTGGAGAGGGCTTGACTCATAGCAGCATAAATAGGCTTCCTCTGGTGAGGCTGCAGCTCAGGAAGGGAGACGTCACTGTAGATACGGCCAGCACAGTGCTCCATCAGATAGAAAGGGGTGCCCAGGGTGCTGGGGAAGCAAGGCAGAACCAGCAGATCTGAGGTTAATCCTGCTACCACCCCTCAAATCTCACCTGTACCTTGAACATGCCCCCAGGCCTCCCTTGGGTGGAAGTAAGAGCAGCCTCAACAGCAGCTGAGCACTCACAGCCAGCTGTGGCCTGGGTTCAAGCCCACATCAGGCTGCCAGCCTGCAGCACACGGCTGTGACATGATGAGTCCTGCTCCCTGCAGCCCCAGGAAGCTGAGCTTGGGACCAGGCTACAGCACCAGCCACCTCTCTGCGTGCCCTGCCGCAGGCTCTAGAGCCAAGCTGTCAGACTGCACACAGACATCACAAACGGTGGACACACGTTTAACTGCAGTGCAGAGACTTTATTACTGCAGCCAGCAGTGATCTGAGCGTAGCTGTGCTGACTGCAGGCTAGACAGGGTGTCCTGGTTGCAGACGTGCTGCTATCACGGCTGTAGACCCTGAGGCAAGTCTAGGGACTGGCAGTTAGAAAAATCACCTCCTTATTGGAAACTTGAAAATATTGAGTCAGCAGGAAGCCCAACAATGTTGTTTTATAGCAGCTTTTCAAAGGAAGAGAGCATTTTGGTTAATTGCTAAAATAAGGACACACCTAAACCAAGCCAAATAAAAGTGTTACTGTCCTTTGAACTTCTAGAGACTTCTCTAGCCCGAGACTGGGCAAACACTAATTACACCAGTGCACTCTGTGAGGCCTGGCTCCTCTTCTCTCCTCATCTTTGGAGAAATCTGGCTGAAGATGACAAGCACAGAGTGAAAGCTGAGGGACAAGATTACCTTCCATCCTCGCAGAGAGCAAGTACAGTGGGAACGGGAACACCGGCCTCAGAGAGTGCCTTCAGTATCCTGCCAGGGTGAGTCAGAGAGCCGTGTCAGCACAGAATGGCAGTAGGGAATCAATACCAGAACTGCACTGTTGCTAGGCAGACACACAGCGTAAAAGGGAGCCCTGTGCTCAGTTTTAAACATGCTGAAAAAGCAAAGCTGGGGGTAGGGGAAAGAAGCACATCAAAAGTGCCAGATGCGACAGTGGGATCCTGTGTCTCCCAACATGAGCTGTGGTGTGCTCTGGGGATTGGAAGGAGTGGCAGTGCAGGAGTGGGGAGGGCGCTTTCACAGGCTCCTAACAGCATGCTCGCCGCCAGCTGCACAGCCTTGGCTCTCAATGCAGCCCTGCCTCCCGCGAGCTGCAGCAGACAGATACCAGACTGGGATACAGAGCTGTGCAAAACACAGGGGAGGACAATGTGGGAAGCAGGTGCTAACTGTGTGTGTGATGTGGAACAGAAAAGCCAAGGCTGGAATAGAATAATGTCTCTAGGGCAGGATTGTATGGGATCTTCTACAAGTCTTTCCTGGTCAGCTGCCTTGAGGAGCACAGCTCCTTCTCACCTGTATTCCCTTCTGACAGCAGAGCCTGGGGGATGCAGGCTGGCAGAGGGCTCCTTCTTCAGCACTAGCAAGCGATCTCCAAACTTGATGGAATAGGTCTGGGTAGACAGTCCATGGCCAAACTGCCGTAACACTAGCGGGCCTGAAGAGTTAAGAGCAGAGGGTCAGCAGACAGAAGCATGAGCTGGGATTATTTCTCACCACTTCTCCAGGTTTTACTTCCCCCTCCTGTGCCTGAGTCCGAGGTCTCACTTGCAGCAATCAGGAACCCACCTTTTGCTCCTGTGTCCCAAATCCCATGGGAGCATGGTGATTGCTCATGGATGGCTCACAGGCCAGGAATATCCCTGGCATCTCTTTGGTAACTTGTGCTCAACCCCTCCCCAGTGAGGAAGTCCTAAAATGTTGTTTCTCATTTCTGGGAAACAGTGATGGATCACTGAACAGCTGCAACATCTGCTTGGATTAGAAACCTTTCATTATCATTGTTTTTCAATCCATCTGGTATTTGATGGAAAGAGCCAATGGCTCCAGAATACGTAAGCTATCAGGCTGAAGAGCAAAAAGCATGCAATACCTCTTGCCTGGTCATTGAGAACATTTTCAAGGTACTTTTGCAGATGATCTTTTGGGATTTCCATGCTTGGTCTCACTGAACGAGTATATGGAACAAAGCCTTGCAAAGGAAAACCCAGATAGGTTTCCAGCTCTTTGAGTGCTGCTTCTGGATCATCGACCTAAAAGCAGGAGAGAGGAAGGCACTGTGAGGTTGGGCTGCGTTAACAGCTGCAGTTCCCTGTGTGCAGTTCAGGGGAGCAGAGTTCACTCTTCCCACTGGTCCCATGCTTGTCCTTCCCCCTCACCAAAATAACCCCCTGGGCTCACGGTCTCCGAAGCCTGGGGATTAACCAGTCCATCCCCAGCTGACAGACACGTGAAGCATCAGAGCTTCTAGAAGGGTATTAAATATGTCTTATTTTCTCACATCAGACAGATGCGGTTGTGTCAACCATACAATTAGGGCTGTTTTTCTAAAAGGGAACTGAGGTCTGTAAAGGAGAAGTCACTTCTCCGAGGATACACTGGCTGTAGGGTTAAGAGCCATGAACGAAAAAGGTCAGTGCAGACTTTACCAGTAATCCTGCCCTTTAACCCCACCACATCCTATAAAAACGAGGACAGGCTGAAACAAAAGATTTGGCAACATAGGTCTGCCACTGCGACTGAAAATCCTGAGCCATTCAAGTCAAACACAGCTTCTAGACTTAAAAATCAGACCCAAAGCCTGCCCTGGTTGCATTGCTTTGTACCTTCACTGTTTTAATTCCAAGCTGGGCTGCTGCTTTTAGGTTCTGGCTGTTGTTGTCGAGGAAGATGGATTCCTGGGGTTGAACGCCCAAGCGCTCCAAGCACAACTTGTAGATACGAGGGTCTGGCTTGCACATTCCATCCCGGTAAGATTCAACCAACTATGGCAACAGCAAATGGATTATGCATGAGCCTCCCATGACCACAAACATCTGTGCAGTGCTGGAGATGGAGGATGGGAGGGTGGGAAAGAGACTGACAACCTAAATAATGTGAAATAAAGGATAGGAAACAGAGGACTGACAGGGCTGGATAGGACATGATTCAAGTGACTGTGTGGGTGCCAACTGCTTGGCTGTGGCTCTGTCAGCTCAAATAAACTAAACAGGACCAGCCAGTCTTTGGATGGAAGATATCCAATGAGATGTCACCATGTGGGAGACTCTCTGGGTGTTCCAGACTGCACTGAACAAATTGCTCAATGCTGTCCAAGAAAACCTTTGAATTGCACCACCTTCCAAATGATCTAGAAAAGCAGTGTCCTGGCCATTGCACCTATCAGCCATGCCAAAGCAATCTTCACAGTAGCAGAGATGTTGACCATAATCATCTGCCTGACTTTGGATCCAAAAAACCTTGAATCAGTCTCCAAATAATCCCATTGTCCTCAAAACTATAAAAAAATCAAGCAATATTTTGCCCCTGCACTGATAAGACACTCCAGGAATAGAAATGAATCTATTAGATTGACATAAAAGCTAATCTTAATGGAAAACCGCATTCAATTACATTTTTTTTTCACTAATTACTGTGCAGTGCTGTTGCCTGCTGTTACAGAAGAGCCACACGGTGTGAGTGATGACACTGGATAGGCCATGGTTATTGAAGTGCTTTGAAACAGTCTGGGATGAAAGGTACCACAGAGCATCACAACAGAGCATCATTCCACTAAGAGAACCCCACAGGCACTGGTGTCACTAGTAGAATGCACAGAAAGGCAAGTCAATAATGACATAATGTTGACAATGTGACTTTAAACAGTCCCAGGTTTTACATGTATCAATACAACTCTTCTTTACGTATTTTGTTGTCTCAATCAAGGCTATAAACCAAACATAAGCCATGAATAAACTCCTGAAATTCAAAGATGTGACTTGAGGTGCACAAAATCAAAATTCTCTGTCATGCTGAGGTGAGTCCTCTTAGCTTCCCGTTCAAGTGAAGCCACTCAAATCAGCCTCGAGGTTCGTGGCTGTTCTTCTGCTTCATATTTGCAGAAAAGAAGTGCGCTGTAAGAGGAGTCTCTTGCCCGCTCCTCGGCTCAGACAGACTGGCATGCTGGGGTAGTGGGATTTTCTATAGTAGAGGGGATGCTTTGCAATCCTCTGCAATAAAACAGGCTTTAAAAGAGTAAGGACAGGGGCACTGGGTAATGACATCCACTTCTTGTACGATTTGGCACCTGCATGTAAACAATTCTAGTTGTTGCTTTCTATAGACCTAGCTACAGAAATCCATTTGGGAAGCCATTCAGACTTACCACATCAAAGTGCTCTCGGTCCAGGGGCAGAAAGTTCTCTCCATTCAGCAGGCAGAAGTTGTTGCTTAGAAGAGCTGTCTTCAGACCTTCTGCACGGATACACTGTACTGCTTCTGCCATTATGGGGAGCTGTTTTATCATCTCATTTCTGATTAGGTCCGAGAGAAAAGAGTCCACTGGAACACAGATGTTTGCCTAAGAAACCAGAGGAACCCCCAAGAATGATAATTAGCCATAAATGGGTTTTAAGCAGGGAGGAAAATAAGAGTGGTTGGGTAGGTAGGTTGCCTGATCATCTTATCTTGCTTTCCTACTTCCTTTGGCAGCAGAAGACAGTCAGTAAATCTCTCAGCTAAATTGCTTAAAGCAAATAAACAAGCCTTCTCATGTTTATAATTCTACAGAAGCAGCAGCAGAGATGAAGGGCTGATGTGGGGAAAGAGAAATGCACTAGGACCATGGCTGCCATGGAATCAAGGCAGGTTAAGATAAATACTGCTCTACTATTCAGCAGGCAGGAAAGGAACTTGCATTTTAGAATGAGTTGTTTCAAAAAACCAAAATTTTGTATTCAAAAGCAGATCCATGCTCTGTGTTCCTGGAACTGTGGTGGAGGGGCTTCTACTCATCTTAAGAACCCTCTGGGGAGACCATGGCCTCCCTCCACCGAGCACGTCCATGCATGAACTGGCAGCAAAGGCTTTTAGTTGATCTCTGACTCTCTGACTTCTCATCTTGGCTGACCCTAGAGGTGTCTTGAAATAGAAAAAGCTATGAAATATGCAGGAGGAGGATGGTGGAAGTGAAGGCAAATTCAGCTGACCATCCCGCCTGGGTGCTAGAATGGCGATAGCAGTGAAAAGTCCACCTTGATCAGACAGCAATGCTTCCTAGACGGTAAATCCAAACCCTTCTGCCAAAGGAATTCTTTTATAAGCTCCTCTTTCCTCACTGAGCCACCACATTGCAGGATCCCATTTCCCTGCAGTCAGGAAGTACAAAGAGAGGAGGGGGAGTTGGCTTACAATCTCAAAGCACTGCTGTCCCAATTCCTGCAAAAACTCCACAGCTGTCAGCTCTCCTCTTGTGTACTTCAGAGAGAGACTATTTTCCCCTCCAGAGAGTACAGCTTGCTGGATGGTGCCGGCTGGAATACAATTCCGGGCCTCCCAGTCTACATAGAGAAAGTAAGAAAGCCAGGAGAGAGCATGTACGACATCATCAGAGCTGGGAAATGAGCTTGGAATCCCTCTGAAGTCTGATACATTGACCAGCACTCATGAGAACCAACCTGCTCGCCTGGGATGATTTACCTAGACACAGCAAGAAGTTTGGGCACTTCCCCAATCGAAACACCTCACCTCTGGGTTTGGTGTGATACCCTTGGGGTGAAAACACAGAACTCTTAGTGTCCCGAAGGACAGGACCAACACTGGGTGGCAGCCGCTGATGTCATTACAGGACAGTTTCACTATCAGGTGGGTTCTAGATCTGATCTGGAGCTGTCAAAGCAGTTGCTGGTTGCTGTCAGTTCTAGTACTTCTCATGGCACAATGGGGCACCATCACCTTGTCATCACCGCTAGTTCTTGAATATCTTAGCAGAACCAGAGGCAGCTGACAGGGACACCAGGAATTTACTTTCCCTCTATGCACAGAAACTAGAGGAGCAAATAAGAAATGAGAATACACACCTGTGGCTGTCTTGTAAGGGGATGGGAGGAGCACTCCGCATGCATTGAAGATCACGGCTTTATAATGGCACCATCCTGATTGCTTCCACCGAATTAAACCCTGCGGGTGCTGCTGAATCCCAGCACGGAGCAGGGAAGGGGCACAAGCAATTCTCCTCAGGTACATGCTGTGTAAAATGCGTATCTGGCTCAAGCTGACTGAGAGAGCCTAGGATAGAAAGATTATCATTACAAGGGTTAGTATGTATTCATGCATATGAAGCCTCCCAGCCAAACTGGCGCAACTGAAGGCGGTTTCACACAGGGTCCTTAGACCCTTCTGATGTCCAGGTACAACCCAATTTGACTGATCACTAACACACACACCACTGACTATTCATCACTGCAAATCTTTGCAGAGTGACTACATTTTTGCAACACTCCTGTTGCTTCTCTATTGATCCAAATCTCCCTGGAGTCAGTCTTGCTGTAGTTACTGTTCTGTGATCTAGATGATGCCGTGAGGGTTTCAAAGGCATGTTAGAGGGGCTGTAGGATGCTGGCATTGTCTCAGTTACCCAGGGGTTTCCCTTATTCATCACAGACAGCTCTAAGCTATAAAGCCAAGTCCTTATTTCCAAGGCTGTGCTGTCCTTTAGTTCCTTTTACTTAAGCATGAACGATACCAACGCCTGTGTTGTCCAAAATATGGATCTGCTGCCCAGTGTGCAGTAGCCCATCTCTACACCACCAAGACATTGTTCATTCAGAGTTTACACCAATTCTGGACGCTCAGGAGGACCTTCCAAACTCAAGTGTAAAGCCCCAAACACAGACCCCACAATTTTTTATACTACAAATAGATAAATACTCATAGAATTCCTGAAAAGTCATGCATATTCATAACCAATCATACTACCTCCATCTTTTACCACACGTGCATCCCCAAACCGTGAATGTATTTATGTGATCCCTAGAGGTTACTCCACAGTGCTTTACTGATGAACTTTTGCTGGATTTTCCTCATAAAGTATTAAAGTCAAGTCATTTGTCCTCGTATTTCTCCATTATCACATCCTTGCTTGGCTCACTCTGTTTACCAGACTATTCTTGATCTGAAATTTGTCCCACAGAGCCCATTCAAGGTTAGTTTTGCTAAAAAGTCAATATATTTAACCATATAACCATAGAATGGTTTGGGTTAGAAGGGACCATGAAGGTCATCCAGTCCAACTTCTCTGTGGTGAGCAGGAGCATCTTAAACTCAATCAGATTGCTCACAGCAAAGGAGATTATTTTATTTCTTTCTATTTGCGGAGGAGGGTGACAAGGATGGGGCCTGGTCCCTCCAGCTTGGTCAGGCTGCCATGGTGTCACGGAATTATTTGGTTGGAGAAGACCTATGAGCTAGATTGAGTCCAACCGTACCTGTCCACTCCTAAATCAGATCCCTAAGCACACTGTCTGCTCGTTTTTTAAGCCCCTCCAGGGATGGGGACTCAACCACCTCCCTGGGCAGCCTGTGCAGTAGCTGAGAACCCTTTCAGTGAAGAATTTTATCCTAGTATTTAATCTAAACCTCCCCTGGTCCAACTCGAGGCCGTTTCATCTCATCCTGTCACTTGTTACTTGGGCGAAGAGACTAGCGCCCACCTCGCTACAACCTCCCTAAGGAAGCAGTTAAATCGCCGAGCCTGACAATTACTTAGGAAACATTTGGCCAGTGCCTTCAGCCACATGGTGCGAATTTTTGAGGGTGTCCTATGCATTGATAGAAGTTGGACTAGACGATCCTTGTGGATCTCTTCCAACTCACGTCATTCTGTAATTCTATGATTCCTTTTAAGCAGAGAGTGATGAGGTCTCCCCTCAACGTCCTTCTCTTGAGGCTAAACAACCCCACGTCCCTCAGCCGTCTCTCATAACACTTGTTCTCCAGCCCCTTCCCCAGCTCCATTCCCTTCTCCGGACATGCCCTAGCCCCTCGATATCCTTCTTGCAGCGAGGGGCCCAAACCAACCCAGGATTTGAGGTGCGGCCTCACCAGCCCCGCGCACAGGCCCACTCCCTAATGGTGCCTGAGGCTCCAGCGCAGAGTTGTGACTTCCCTGCTCCCACCCCCGTGTCCCAGCCTTGAAATCACGCCCAGGGGTGTTGGGAGAGGGAGGAGGAGGCGGCAAGAAGGACCCTGTATCCCACCTCAACCCCTCAAGGCCCGCGCCTCGACAGGCCACGACACGCGTCCCCAAGCCCTTCCCCTCAAACCGCCAAGTCTCGCGAGAACACGCCGCGAAATCTCGCGAGACCGCGTCCGGATATCTCGCGAGAACTCGCAGGAAGTCTCGCGAGGCGCAGCCCCCCCCACCAGCGCCGTCCTCCCCTCGCTCCGCGGCCCCCGTCGCGTCGCGCGTCTGACGTCATCGCGCGGGGAGGGGCGGCGCCGCCCCTCCCCGCGCGATGACGTCAGACGCGCGACGCGGCGGGGGTCAGAGGGGAAGGAGCGGGAGACGGAAGCGGCGCCGCATCCTCTCCCCGGGCCCATGAGCGTGTCGCTGGTCGTGATCCGCCTGGAGCTGGCTGAGCGCTCCCCGCTGCCCGCGGGATTCGCCTACAGCGCGGCCGGTGAGTCCTCTGCCGGGCCCAGCTCGGTGCCTGACACCGGGGGCCCGCGCCCGCTCTGCGGGTCCGCCCTGTCCGCCGCCCCCGGGGAAGGCCTCGGGGTCTCCCCATCGTCCTCGGGCCCTCGGGGAGGGGCTGAGGGTCTCCCCATCGTCCTCGGGTCCCCGGGGAGGGGCTCGGAGTCTCCTGGCGGCCCCCGGGGAGGGGCTGAGGGTCTCCCCATCGTCCTCGGGCCCCCGGGGAGGGGCTCGGAGTCTCCTGGTGGCCCCCGGGGAGGGGCTGAGGGTCTCCCCGTTGCCCTCGGGCCCCCGCGGAGGGGCGCGGAGTCTCATGGCAGCCCCTGGGGAGGGGCTGGGGTTCTCCCTGTCGTCCTCGGGCCCCCGGCGAGAGGTTCGGGGTCTCCTGGTGGCCCCTGGGGAGGGCCTCGAGGTCTCCTCTGCTCTATCCGCCACCCCCAGGACCCGCGGAAGGGGTCGGGGTCTCCTTGCTGCCTACCACCCCCAGCACACTGGGAGGGTTCCGGGCCCCCGGCCTGGTGGGTCCCGGTATGGGAGCCCTGCTTCTAACTCCTCTTTTCCCTGCGCAGCTCCAGAGATGGCTGCTGAGAGCACCGGGGCGGCCCCGCCTGCTGTGCCCTCCTGCTTGGAGGGGAAAGGCCCTGGGGAGCGGGCAGCCATCCTCCACCAGCACCTGGGCCGCAGGGAGATGACAGATGTGATCATCGAGACCATCCAGCCGCGGCCAGGTACCGGCCTCGGGGGCGGTAGCGCTGCTTGTTGGGTCTGTCACCCACCCTGCTCGTGGGTGGCCCCGAGGTGGGGAAGGGGAGGGCAGCACTTTCTGAGCTTCTCCCCGCTGGTGGCGGTCTGGGGATATGGTGGTGGTGATACCAGGTGTGTGGGTTTCAAGTCAGTCCTGTGGTTTAGAAAACAAGTAGAGAAGCTAAGGAGTGTATGGAGAATCAGTTGTTTCTGGTAAACGTTTCCTGGTCTGTAAAGGGTTAAATTGCTCTGGGTTGTGCTGAGGGCAGATCAGTGATTTGCCTGCCAGTTGCTGGCCTGTAGGAATGGGACCATTCAGCTCTACAGCCGTTAAATTCCCTGATAGAGGGGAAGTTTTGGGATTGTAACTCCCAGTAGTGTCGAATGTCCAAGCTGCCCGCTACTTCAGGGCTCCCCTCCGCCCTGCTCAGCAAACTCATCCCTGTTGCTTCGTGTTGGCATTAGTGCTGGTTGGGATTCCACCAGGCACAGCGCCAAACTCTCCCAGCTTGATCTGCATCACTGGCATCCTCCTAGAGGCTCTGGAGTCCTCTTGGAACAGCAGGGAGGAGCGGTGTGGCGTTCTGCTTCCCAGGGCTGTAATTTGACGTCTCGGGGTGCTGTTCTGTACGTGTGGGCTGTGCTTGGGGAGCAGCAGATATTTCTGATGCGCCATTAGTAACGTGGAAACTTTTGATATGTAAAAGATGAAACAAAAGCTGGCGTGGAAGGAAGAAAATCTTCAGAAGCTGCATCTGTCGAGGACAAGAATAAACAGGATGATCAAAGTAAAGAGCGTGAGGTTGCTCCAGACTCGCCGTCAAAACAGCTCCCCGACCAGATTTCCTTCTTCAGTGGGAATCCCTCGGTTGAAATCGTTCACGGCATTATGCATCTGTACAAAACAAAGTAAGAATGCTTGACTAATTGTAGCTCTAATTGTAGCTCTAACAGTGCTCCTGAATAATGCTGACAGCCGGAAGGGTGAGTCTGTCACCCTGGGGCTGTGGCTCCTGAGCTGGGACAAACAGGAAGGGTGACTCGCACCCGTGAGAGGGCTCCTCGCATTCCTGGTGGGGCATGAGGCTGGCCAGGGGCTCCCAGTTGCCGGTGGTGCCGCTCCAGGTGGAGAGAGCTTGTGTCAGGGGCTGTAAGTGTGCAAGATGAGCGCAGGTTCCTAAGAAATTAAAAGCTTTCCTAAGAAAACGGTTTGTTGGGGGATCCCATGGTTAAATTGTGATCTTGGGGGTCTTGGTGTCAGGTCTGAGGAGCTGTCTGAAGCAGCAAGTTTCATCCCATACTTCAGGAATTACAATTCCACAGTGTTCACTTATGTTTGCGTGAGAACTTCCATTTCAGGTCTTGCTGAAAGGATCAGTAGATGCAAAACAGGCATTTGAATCAATAACAAACATTGTTCATTTGTTCTAGGAATAGTCCTGAGCATCTGCAGCTTGCCAGCTTCAGCTGGTTTTATAACAAAACAGATGTCAAATTATTCCTGACAAAACCATTGTTTGTTGGAGCTGCCTGGTTTAATCCTTTGCTAAAGAGCCATAGTTTCACCTGGGTGCGCTGAACGCTTAACACAGTCCTTTGCTTCTCTTTTTCAATATTTAAAAACGTGCAAAAGATCAACAGCAAAGTTACTGTGGTAACAGTTGCTGGAAGTGTGATGTGTCCAGCTGTGCCTGTGTCCTCTCTGAAATAAGATGAAGTCGTGTCGCTGTTGCTTTACCAGCAAGATGACCTCGTTAAAAGAAGACGTCCGGCGCAGTGCCATGTTGTGCATCCTCACGGTCCCTGCTACCATGACCAGCCACGACTTGATGAAGTTTGTGGCTTCCTTCTACGAAGTAATAGAGCACATGAAAATCATCCGAGATTCCACTCCAAACCAGTACATGGTGCTGATAAAGTTCAGCTCACAGGTAAGAGCTGGAAGTCCTTTTGCTCTAGGAAGGTCTGCTCTCTTGTTATGCAGCTGATGTTTGGGGGGTGCTGTCTGGCTTCACTGGCCAGCTCTTAGCTGAGACTGTGCTTTACCCTTGGAGAAACAGTCCTGTCCTATTGCCCAGAGCTTCCCTGGGGCTGCTGACTAGGATTAGTCCCACACCTTGACCTGGAGGCAAGAGTCTGCTGCGTTCAGGCTATGCTGTTTCTTGTTGGCAGGTTATTCAAAAATGCATTAAGGGTACTCAGTTCTTTGCTGTCTCAGAGCATATTCAATAAGAGTGGTGCGCTGTACTGTGCTGAACAGAGATGACTCAGGCTCTAGGGCTCCGTTTGTCTTTTGGGAAAGACTTATCCTGCTTTTCTAAGGAGCTGGGTGGTCTCCCAGCCACTGCCAGAACAGTGTGAAAAGGACAGTGGCCTCAAAACTGAGAGTCTAGGGGATGAATTGGTAACACGGTTTGCTGCTCACAGGTCTTCCTGTGTACCTTTAAGCATTCCCCTTGCCCGTTTTCGTGTGGACTTGGACCACCTTTTCTCCCAACTGCAAATGACTTATTTTGTGTTTAGGAGAGAGGTTTCCCCGGGCTGTGAATGCTGCACAAGATGCTTCCTGTGCCCGTTGTACATAGGCAATATTTGTGTGCTTTTTGTATATTGCTGTATCGAATTTCATGGGCCAGTATCTAGTGCTAAACAGCCCTGCAGCAAACCATGAACTTATACTCAATTCACCCTGAAATTCCTGGTTCTCAGGCAGTTCCCTGAAGCCCTGTTCCCCAATGAGCACTAAAAGCAGCAAAAGCAAATCTCGTGGGCCTTTATGCTTCTAGCTGGAGTGGCCAGGAATATGGGAATGTGACACTCTGCTAATTTGCCTCGATCTGGTGTGATTGTTTGTGAAAGAAAGGGCTCTGGGAGGTTACTGAGTGAGAAAGGATGATGTTTGACAGGTTTTGTTGTGGTTCTGCCTTTTTGCATGTGACTCTCGGACACGGTTCAGAGCATGGCCAAATTGTGGCGGGTGAAATGGATCCTTTCCCACATCCTCTCCCTGACAGATACCGGTGTCCTGCCATGTGGCCCTCTTAAATTTTTGCAGAGACCAAATTTGCTTTGCAAATGCGCTGAAAATGCTGACGGAGGGCAAAAGAGAAGCTGAAGGGAAATCCGTTATTCCCGCTGAGCGCTCAGATATCAGAGTAACTGTCACTGCTGTGAACCTCACGTCTTGTCTTCAAGTGGTAACGCTAAGCCTGGTGCCAAGATGCAATGCCTGCTGGCAGGAGCTGACTGTCTGAAATATCTCCTCTGGGATTACAGGGCTTCGTGGAGAGGAGAAGAGAGGATACAGCGATTTCTGCTCCTCTTCCTCGGTTGTATCAGCTGCGAGTTTTCTCTCTTTACCTGGCTTCCTTTGTTTTGTGCGTAGGCTGATGCCGATAGCTTTTATATGGCATGCAACGGCCGGCAGTTTAACTCCATAGAGGAGGACGTTTGCCAGCTGGTGTATGTGGAAAGGGCTGAAGTCTTCAAATCAGAAGATGTAAGTTTGCTTTGTTTTGTTTTCCCTGCACTTCAGAGAATTTTAACATGGTTATTTGGACTGGACTTCAAGTGCAGCAACCTCAAACCCATTTCCCATTCCAATACTATTGCTACTTGGTTGAGTTTGGTGATTTCATGGGCTTCGTGCCTCCCCACTGCAGCGCCTGTGACCTAACCCTGCCGTGGGTGTAGATGTTGTGAATCCAGAGAACAGAATGGGGTGGTTGTGGGTGCAGCAGCCACACAGCCTGTGCTGCAAAGAGAATCCTGGCTGTGCTCTTCTGGATGCTGTGAATCACTTCTATTTAATACATTTCTAACCACTGTGCAGACTCACAGGGTTACTTGGTAGTGTTTTTATTCCCCTACTAATGGGGGAGAATTTTGGCTTTTTCTTATGTGGGTGCTTAATTTATGGTGATTGGAAGGTGCTGAGCAATTTGTCTCTGTGTGTTCTTTTGAAGGGAGCCAGTCTGCCTGTGATGGATCTGACAGAGCTCCCAAAGTGCACAGTGTGCCTGGAGAGGATGGATGAGTCCGTGAACGGGATCCTTACCACGCTGTGTAACCACAGCTTTCACAGCCAGTGTCTGCAGCGGTGGGAGGACACCACGTAAGAGGCTTTTCTTTATTTCCACATCTAAAACTCTGTTTGGAGCGTGGTGGTTATGTGCTGACGAGACTGGTTCTGCTTGTCAGAGTGTGGGGGTAGGAATTACTGCAAGTTCTAATGTTCTTTTTTTTCCCATTAAGGGACTCCTAGAGTGAAGTCTCCCCGCCAAAAGTAATTGAACAGTGTTTCCCATGGGCCTCGCTGCTACAGCAGGAAGGGAGGGGTAGAGAAATGCTCGTTGTTTTAAAACACTGGAGGATGAAAACGCTGGGGGAAACAGCATTGGATGCACACACAGCCCTGTTTCGCTCAGTCTTGTGTGTCTCTCTGGTCGTTCGTCTCCATGGCGTAGCTGAGGCTGTGCTGTAGGCAGATCTGCACATCTGGCTGGAGCTTAGGAGTCCTTCTGGGAGCCCTGCAGTCTTGTTGTCTTACTTAGATGCTGGGAGAGGATCAGGAAGAGCTGAGCAAGAGCAGGCGTGCAGCGGGGGAGGATTGGAAAGAGAGCCAGAAGGGAGGTAGGGAAGGAAGGGATGATGACAAGATCAACCAGTAAAGTGGGAAGGGGAGGCAGCTGCTCTAGGCAGGCTGCGTTATTTGAGGTGAGCACGGCCTGAGCAATGGGAATTGGTGCTCCTGGCTGGAGTAACACACCGGTGTCTCTGCCTCAGGGATACCCTCCTCGACACTGGGCAGCACTGGGGGCTGGACCTGCACCTGTCAAACCAGCTCTTCTTTTCACTGCTGCTAACCCTTTCCTGTTCTTGCTCTTACCATCCCTGATATCCCTGTGATAGGGAGTTCATTGTGTCTGAGCTCCTGACTGCAGAGCCTCTGACTGGCACCCAGGTGCTGCTATCAGCTTGCATATTTTCCATTCTTCTGGATCCTGTTTGCACATCAGGCGGTCACAGGTACTGCAGCTGCTGATTTTCACTGTTTCCTTCTCTGTCACTGGTACCAGCGATTGCCTAATTCTCTGGTGGAGTGTAATGAAAATTTTAGCCCTCTCTGTATTATTTATAAGCCAAAGTAACAGAACCTTGATAAGATTAATCAGATTTGTAGCTATTCAAGTTTATGGGCTTCTTTGCCCCATAAATCAAAACCAGTTTAAATTTGAAGCAGTGGAGCCTAGCTGGTGTAGGAGCAAGATCCAGAATAGCAATTAAATACCTAATAGACAAGCCAAACTTACGCTTCCAGTCTAGGAGAGCGATAAAAGAAGATCCCTGTCCACTTTGCGTAGGCGCCACTGAGGCTGTGAGTGCCTGAATTTGTATAGAAAGTTGACTGCAATCCAGTTGTCTCCTCCCTTGAATATTTCTGTAGCTTATCCAGGAGCTAATGAAAAATACATAAACAATTCTGGCAGCAGGATACTCGGCCTCAGTTACTCTGCTCCCTAGCTGGGCTTCTAGTGCTTAGAGTCTGGACAAAGGTTCCTTCTGGTCCTGGCTCTTCTCTCTTTGTGGCAGCACAGTGGTGTGGTTTCAAAAGAAATGATAGTGTAGTGCCTGCTACTGATTCTTTTGGGGTACAGTTAAAGGATGTTCTTCCTGGAAGGGCTGAGACTGAATCTGTTGCATTGGTGGTGAGATTGAAGCATCTCCTTGTCTCCTTAGGGTTCTTTTAAGTACTTGGGTATGTTTGCAAAGCATAGGTACCTCTGTCCCTCTGTCACTTGGTTGTCCTCAGCAGGGTAGTTAGAGCATCATCCCACAACACTGTGTAGCTGCTGCATAAAACCCTGCAGGTAGCAGAGAGCTGAAGAGGTCAGTTGGCAGCAACGTTTAGAGATGGGTAATACATCTATCCGAATGCTTCTTGTGGTGTTTATGGCTGAGACAGTGAAGTGTTTTGTGAGCTTGGTCGTGGGTTTTTCTGCTTGCTAGTAAAGGCTGAGGTTGCTGGCAACCCCACTGAGGCTTTTGGTTGCAGATGTTCTCTACGCCTCAACTGCAGCAAAACCAGATCAAGTTGAGATTGTGAAATGGCTTTGGAAGAACTGTTCTTTGTTTTCCTGTGCTTTACTGTCTTAAAAACAGTAGCCTTGTGTGCATTGGAGGCAAATTTGGGTGCAGTAAATGTGAACTGAGAGATGCACACATATAGGAGGGAGTGTCCCACTACGTAAGGCATTTACTTTGAGGTCTTTGACTCTCTTTTTAATTACCATAATATTAAGATGGCGCTTCTTGTGTCTAATCATGGTGCTTATTGCCCTCTAGGTGTCCTGTCTGCAGATACTGCCAAACGCCTGAGCCAGTGGAAGAGAACAAGTGTTTTGAGTGTGGAGTTCAAGAAGTAAGTAGGTGGGTGGATGGTGAGTGAGATCTAGACTAGATCTGACTGCACAGCTGCTCTAGTTGCTTTTGGGGTTAGTTCTGTGGCTGCTTTTGGGCTGACTTTACCAGTCAGTGGTATATCTGCTTTCCTTTTAAGTTGGAATCAGTACTGGGACTAGGAAGCAATCTTACCTCCCAGGTTTCCTGTTCTGACGAATCCTTCTGATTCTTAGAAGTGTTGACACATGGGCTGATCAGAGTGTGCATGATAAGATGCGTATGACAGCAGGCAGCTAAACTGACACTGAACTTGGTGGTCCCTTCTACTCTGTGCTCTTCAGATCTTGTTTTTGTGGTCCTGCTGAGGTGCTTTGTTCATTAGTCCAGGCCGTTCTACATCCGTGCTTGTGGTAATCTATCAATGTACGCAGCACCTGCAGACTTGTAATGGGCTTGAATGAGCAAGTACCCTCTTTTTAGCCCTCTAGCTGAGTGAGGCTTTGAAGAAGGAGGGGAAAAAGCAAATGCTGTTTGCTTTCTAAGGAAGTACTTGGACGTACCCGGCATCAGCAAGCTGTCCATGTCAGATCACGCTTTCCCAAGGCACCGATACCACCTCTTGACAGCGTTGTATGGACAGAGCTTTCTTGTTCTGTTGACAGAACCTTTGGATCTGCTTAATATGTGGGCACATAGGCTGTGGCCGATATGTGAGTCGACATGCGTACAAACACTTTGAGGAGACCCAGCACACCTACGCAATGCAGTTGACCAACCACAGAGTTTGGGATTATGCTGGAGGTAAGCACTCTTTTTTTTTTTTTTTTTTTTTTTTTTTTTTTCCTGTAGGATGACCTTGTTTGTAAAACAGCTTCTGGGACCCCTTAGCAAGAGTACTTGTGATAGTGTTTGCTTGGAGATGAAGAGATTGGCATCTGTGCTAATATCTTGTCTTTCGGGACATCTCTCTAATAGCAGGTTTTGCAGGTCTGTAGCAGATGGAGGAGGGAGAACAGGATTCTGTAATGAACTGGGGTAGTCCTGTATTCTCTGTGGAATGTGTTTGTTGCTCCCTTTCCATCAGTTTGCCCTGAGGTGTGGGAATGGGCTATTGTAATAAATATCCTGTAAGGTGTCTGCGTGAAGTCTGCTAAATAACAAATACATCTGTTGTTGGCTTTCTGCCTTGCTAATACGCTGTTGCAGCAGTCTGCATGGTTAATCGTGCTGCATAAAGTATTTCCACCAGTGTCAGCCTGGATGTTCTGAAGGCAAAACTCCCTGTGGTTGAATTTTCTCTTTTCAGATAACTACGTCCATCGACTCGTTGCAAGTAAAACTGATGGAAAGATAGTTCAGTATGAGTGCGAGGGAGATATGTGTCAGGAAGAGAAAATTGATGCCTTACAATTAGAGGTAAATATTTTGGCTTGTTGGACTCTGCACTGTGCTGCTGTGTGGAAGTGTTTCAAATCCAGATATGATTACAAGAAAATTACATCAGCTTATGCAGCAGACCTGCTCCCTGCATGCAGGCAATCATCTTCAGGCAGAAGCAGGATGTTCTTACTGCTCTTTTAATAAAAAACAAACAAACAAAACAAAAACCACAACTCTTCTTGGCTCTGCAGAGCCAATGCAGCTCAGCGTAAGCTGGCTGCGGTTTCATCCTGTGTTCACCGGTAGATTGAAGATTAGCTGGTCGCGCTGCTACAAACACTGAGGTCATTGGAGAGAGAAATGGGTCCGAATGCCCAGACTCACTCACCAGACTCTTCCCAGTGGAGCTGGGATTTGGCTTAGGAGCCAGGGTATGCGTGGAACTGTCAATTTGAATAGTTTAGCTTGTGAACTGAGCAAGTATGTAGGAATCCACAACTCTCTGCTTACCTTAGCTTGCAAAGAAAGCTGACAGGCTCATCTCACACCAGTCTTCTGCTCCCCTCTCTTGAACAGATGGTGATTATTTTGTACCTGTTGGCCAGATTCTCCTTTCTGAACTAGAAGGGTGAAGGAGATAAACTCAAAATCACTGCTCTGGTGAGCAGGTACACTGCAGCATGATTTCAGCTGCATTAGACATAAGGCTGTCTGAGGAGGAACAGCCCATAGAGACCAGACTTTGTAAGCTTATTGCTTAAATAAATATTTGGTTGATTTCCATGAATTTTCTGAGTAACATTTAGATGCTAAGACAACTATGTTTAACCCTTATTTTTTTCTTGGAGATTAGTACTTTAAAGTATGTAAGACCTCTCTATCCAGCTTGAGATTTAAATGTTTGTAGAGAGAATTTGGCAGTGTATTTTGGCGCTCTTGTATACCGAGATGGTTCAAAGCTTTTTGCACATGTTTTATTCTGTAACGAATGCCTAATTTGGTGCTCATTAGCCATATAAGAAATAAGCATGCTTTCCAAGTTTCTCATCACTCATTTGCAGAACCAGGAGGGAAAAGATAGGATGCAAGGCATATATCCTCATTCAGATGCCAAAATAATATTGGAGTGGGCTGTACTTTTTGGAGAACAATAGTTGTGAATGTTAATACACAGCTGGGGATGCTTTGCCAGTGATATTCTTGGAGTGAAGCTGGATGTCTTAAACTGAAAGAGGAGAAGTTTAGACTAGATATTGGGAAGAATTTTTTATTTTTTTTTCCACTGAGGGTGGTTGAGTGCTGGCCAGAGAGGTAGGAGATGCCCCATCCCTGGAAACATTCAAGGTCAGGTTGGATGGGGCTCTGAGCAACCTGATCCAGTGGAAGGTGTCCCTGCTTCCCTGCACAGGAAGCGAAATAGCATGAGTTTCGTGGTCCAGACCAATCTATGATTCTATGATATGTGCATTTACCCTGCTGTCTTGGGTTTTGGGCTCTGAGCTTGGCAACTCAGCCTTTGGGATCACACACACTTGCGACAGGGATGGTTGATGCTTCATTTTCCTATGGAGTATAAAACTTGTAGAGATTTATTGCTACTACTATGAAGAATCTGTCTCATCTTTAAAAAGATGTTGGTATGATACTGGGTGTGGCTTGGCAGAACTTTTACATGATCCTTGCTGTCGTGCTCTAAAGGCTTTCCTTGACTACACAAAAAATCAAGTAATTTGATTTGAAAACCAAACTGGTGAAACCCATCTGCTCGATCTGCAGCGTGCACGTATGTGCAGAATGTCCTGTATGCTCAATTTCATCTGGTTAAATTGATTTTTATATTGGAGCCCTTTGGGCTTCTTAATCAGCATAACTACTCTTATGGAAAAGCTGACTGTCCTGTGTGAACCTTCTGTGTTTATAGTACTCATATTTGCTAACAAGCCAGCTGGAGTCTCAGCGAATCTATTGGGAAAACAAGATTGTCCGAATAGAAAAGGATACGGCTGAAGAGGTGAGCTCTGCTCGGGGTGTGTGTGAAGCTGCTGGAACAGGGCCCTGGACACTAAGTTAAATGGGAGATGGAGCTGTTTGGTCTCTAATGCAACCCGAGCGTTGCGTGACGTGGTCTCGCGTAGCCTGTTTCACTACCAGCTGAGAAAATTGGCTCTGAGACGTATCCCTTATCTCGATGCTCAGATCTAGCAATTTGCTGCTCAGCGGTGCAGAAGTAGGTAGATTGCCACCTAGATTGAAGGTTGATTTAAACGTGCAGCTCGGGAAACTGCAGCAGTGGTGAAAACCAGTCTGTGCTGCTGCAGGATCCCTGCTTGCCAATGCCATCCGTCTCGCACTGACGCGTATCTCTAGGGAAGGTTAGTGTAGCATAGATGATATGACTTTAATTTGCTCGGCTGCAGAAAGTCTTTCTGCTCCGAATGCATATTGATTTGCCCTTTCTTTTTGATCCTCTATCTCTCCTCATCACCCTTTGGGAAAAGTTCAGAGTCTGGTCCTATAAAGCATTCTGTAGGCAGGACTGCTTCAAAATGTCATGGGCAAAAATCCAGTGAGAATATTTTAATGCTTTTCTCTCTACGTAGCTTCTTTTAACTAGGTTCAAAGTGAGTCGGGATTTAAGGTTGAGTCCTTAACTGAACTTCCTGCACGACTCCTAATTACTCATTTAGTATCTGCAGTTAAGAAGCATTATAAATATAGAAATGATGACTGTTGATGCAGTGGTCAGTGACCTGGGTCTAAAGAGTAGTCCCAGAAATCTTAGAGGGCCCTGTAGAAGGAAAAGATATAGCAAAAATTGTCTTGCTTGTGACTGGGAAATATGATCCACAAAACAACTTCAAAGTGAAATGACTGATATGTGCCCCAAATGTGGTTTCATATTTAAAGATCCGTAGAATTTTATTCATGGCACTTGCTCCACGTAAGCCTTGTCTGGTTCGGTGCCACTATGCAGTGTATTCCATTATCGGTGCTGAGGCTACTTCCCCAAATTAGCCATCAGCTGCATAAACACTCACTGATTAAGGCTGCAAGGCTTGAAACCTGCTCTGCATTGACTCTGGCATCAGTCAAGGCACCATGTGTGCTGACACTGACATTTATCCAGATTGCTCCTCCAGGAAAGCATTTTTCCTTTAAATTCCTCTCTCCACTCCACGCAAGCGTGCTTTTGACACTAGTGTAGGGGAAACAAGTGTTTCTGTCCAGAAATCTCCTCTAAGTCTTATGTTAGAGGTTTTGATGTGTTCTGCACAGAGCCTGGAGAACAAGAGCCTGTTTTTTTTTTCAGCAGCAGCAGTTGCAAAGTAGAGGGGAAGAGGAAGCCAATGTACGTGTGTTTCTGTTTGTGTTTTGCATGAGTAAGATATTGGTGTCAGTAGGTCAGTGCCTTATGACAGCAAGCTGCTGAGTCAGTGTGGAGCGAAGGAGCATGTTAATATTCAGATTTTGACCAAACTTCTTTGAGGTTTAGTTTAAAATGAGTGGAAGCTCGATGTTGTAAAGCCTTAAGCTGGAAATTTGACAGACACACAAGCATCCCAGAGAACGGCTAAATGAACGCTTAACTGCAGTCGGTAAGAAGTTAAGGGTCTGATGCAGCTTTTGTTTGAATGGGGCGCCTGGCACAGATTTGCAGCCTGAGCTGCTGTTGTGTGTGAGCAGCTTCCACGGCAACGTGATTCCTTGTCGGGGTACTGCGAGCTGTAAACGCAGGGGGTCTTCATCAAAATTCAGCCTTTTCTTGACTCAAAGCTTTTGCTTACGCTGGATATCGTAATTGGTCAAAGTCTAGAAACCGCTCCAGAAAAATGAATGTCATAATGAAAGTGCACAGGACTTTGATCTCTTTGCGTGTTTGTTTTTACAGATTAACAACATGAAGACCAAATTTAAAGAGACCATTGAGAAGTGTGACAGTCTGGAACAGAGGCTGAATGACTTGCTCAAAGAAAAGCAGTCTGTCGAAAGGAAGTGGGTACCGCTGCCAGGTTTAATTCCATGTAGCCATTAAAACTCCGCGCACTGACATCCAAAAAAGAAAAAAAATCTTGCTATTCTTGGGCAATTTTGAGCTATTTAAGCTGGTATACTGAGAACGCAGCTTCTTTTATAAAAAGCTTTCATTTCTGTAGGTGTTCACAAATTGAAAGTGCCTGTTGAGTGGAACACAGCTTTTGGGCTCTTGGCTCCTTTTACATGGGCTGCATATTTAGCATTCAGTAATCCTTCCTCTCCTTGCTCAGAAGGAGACGCCGGTCTGTTTTACAATTGGCGGATACATCCAGGGAGAAGAAAGGCAGCACGACAGAGGCATCGCACCCAGCACGGAGGAAAATGTAGATGTTGGGAAGTGCCTAGATTAAAGATGTCAAGCGTGGGGATTGTGCAGATGAGCGTGTTCCAGCTCCCTGGGTGGGACTGCGTGCTCTGTTCCTCCCAGCCCACCAGGCCTCTGGCGCTGTTGCCTCTCCAGCAGTCCCAGTTGGAGCAGGGCACCTGGGCCAGTGAGCTGTGGGTCCTGCAGCTCACCTTGATTAGTGGGAAGGAGCCTGTGTATGATGCCAGCACACTTCAGGGCAAAACCACTGGATTAGGAGCAGGGAAGCACTGTCTGTGAACCGTGAGGCTACTGATATCCTTGTGGGAGGATCTTGCTTCTGAGTGAAGTGCTTTCTTCAGGATTTGAGTGCGGCAGGAGCCACTGTCTGAGAATCCCTGACTGCCCTTAGCTCTCCAAGAACCCCATGTAATCTCTGTGCCCTTTTTGACACCTGTTCCATAAGTTGCAGATGTGTGTTCGAAGTTACAGTCCCGTGCTCCCACGCCCCCGGCCTGTTCCCTCTGTTGGCCTTTGGTACAAACCAAAATTGCCTAATTTCTGGGTTATGCAGTTGGAGGGACAAAGGAAGGGATTCTGTTTCACAACATCCTCTTCCATGTGCAGGTGGCGCCATACAGACGAGCAGGTGTTAGCAAACCTTAAGCTGGATAGAAAATCCTGGAGGAATCTCAGAGTCCTCTTGTATTGCCTCCCCTTGCCTGTATTTTGCCAGAAAACCCAGTTCTGGGTGGTTTTGGTGGCACTGGGGACAGCTGGGAGTCGGTTGTCCTGAGGGATTGGAAATAGAAAGGATGCAGTGGTGTTTGATCTTGATATTGTGCCCAGCTTTCCTAATTTCTGCTTCTATTTGTAAGGTGTTCCCAGCTGAGTAACAAAGTGGCTAAACTTTCCAACGAGCTGAAGGAGGAGCAAGAACTGAATAAGTGTTTGCGAGCAAATCAAGCCTTGCTTCAGAACAAACTGAAGGAGGAGGAAAGAGTATTAAAGGAAACCTGTGAACAGAAGGACCTGCAGATCTCTGAGATCCAGGAGCAGTTGCGGGATGTCATGTTCTACTTGGAGACACAGCAGAAAATCAATCACCTCCCAGCTGAGACCCGGCAGGAGATCCAGGAAGGACAGATCAACATTGCAGTGGCATCTTCTGCCAGCTCCTCCACGGGGAGCACGGGCAAACCTTCCAGGAGAGGCCGTGGCAAACGGGGCAAATGAAAATCGGAATGCCCTGCTCCAGTCCTGAAACTGGCTGTGCTGGTGGCAGGCCAGGCTCGCCTCTCTGGGCTCCAGCTGGGAATGCCCCTTTCACTAAAGCTCAGCTAGAAATTGTCTTCAGAGCTGCTCATAAAACTGGCTGCCAGTCAGTGGAGGTGTCTGTGGTGTTTAAGAGCATTTCACTGCACTATTTAGCTATTTTTAGGCAGATCTTAAAAACCATTTTGCCTTCCTACCTTCCCAAAACCCCTCCTGTCACGCGTTTGACTTTCTCCTTGGAGAGTTTGCTGGTTTGGGGTGGGTGTGCGTGTACGTGTTAGACATGGCACTCCCTGAGGGGACGCCGTGCAGTAGGCTAGGCCCAGCGTGTAAGGCTTCTCCAGTTCTTCTCCTGGATTAAAAGTATTCTCAATTAAGAAATGATTTTATTTAAGAGACACTGTAAATTAGATTATATTCATCTCCTTTTAGTATGGGCAGTCCTGACACTGCTAGTGCAGGAGTAGAACTGTAATTTAGAAATAAAACGGAGTGAGGTGTGGAAAATAAACCATCTTAGTGGTGTGAGAAATTCAATGAGTCCTACAGGCTTGTAATCTGGGATATTAGAGGCTTTAAAGGACTTTGCTACTATCGGTTTCTTCGTTATAAAGATGGCTGGTGAGAGGCCGGTGCTTGCTGCCTTCAGGGCAGAAAACATGGAAAGTTTTATATTCTGGGAACTGTTTAAGGTGGTTATTTTACAGGCGTTTCTACAAATTAAATAGAGCCGTCTTTGCGAAGACCGGCATCCGTTACACACTACCAGCAGCCACAGCCTCCTCATCCTCTTGGAGCAGGGTGCGTGCACGTTCCCTTGGGGAGCTGCACGAGTGCTTTGTTGGCATGAGCTCCAGTGCTGCTGTCCTCAAAAGAGGGTGAGGAGAATGGCTAACGCCGCCGTTTCCAAACTCCTTCCAGCCCTGGCAGCAGCCGTGCTGGGGGCTGCGGGGGAGCTGCACGCGCTGCCCTGCGACCGGACCCTCGCCGCTAGATGCAGCTCTCGTATCCGTTACTGCGGTCGCTTAGCGCTGCTGGTCGGCCCAGAAACGGGGCTCTGGCCAAAATCTCAGCTGGCAAAACTTGTGTGTTCTTTGCCCCAAAGGTAGGCGGGTGCTGTAAGGGAATTTGTGGACAAATGCAAGGAGTTTTTGTTGGTTTTCCACTTAGAACATACGCTAGGCTTTATGCTCTGGCGTGGGAAGAGTTTGACCATGGTTGGGGAAGCAGCTGTCCTGGTGGCAGTGTTGTGCTCAGCAATCAGAGTGTGTAAAGGCTAATCCTTTATTAAAAATGGTCAGGGCAGTCCTGCAGTTGTCTTTTCAGGCCATAGTACAATCCTTTTCCTTTGTTCCAACTGGAGGCACAGCCTTGATCTTGGTCTGTAACACTGAAAATGCAGCTCTGATTTACCAGCTCCCAGCTGGAACAAAGAAATAAAACAGCTGGTCCTTTAGTGCTAGGAGTTGTTCTTCTTTTTGACTGACTGAAAGGACCGTGTTACGATAAATAGAAAGACTCTTGGAAGATGCATTGCTATAATCTGCTTCCTGACTGTATGGACTGGAAAGGTAGAACTTCCTCACTCTGAAATACAGAGCGCTTGTTAGTGCACTCACTGCATCCACTGCTTGGGTTTGGAGATCTGCCCCCACCATCTGGAACTTCCACCTTTTCTAACTTTGCAGCATGAATGTACACTCGCTCTTTTCTAGTGTGTGGATTGTACGACAGGCCTCTGCCTTCAGTCAGTTCTTCTAAGGACCTAGAGATGTACAATGCAGCTTGCTTCCCTATAGAAACTATTTTATTTAAGATATATTTTTACACCATCTAAGATCCTCTGACCTTTTGCTGAAAGCTTGCTTTGTGTAGAACACTAAGATGCTGTACTGTATCTTGGAATTCCTTTTCAAAAAACGCGATTGAAAATTAAAACGGTGTGCAGTATTTTTGTTTGTGTGTTCAGCTGGAAGTGGAGGGAGGAGATAGCAGGGAGAATGACAAAACAGGGTGTCCTCTTTTTTTTTTAAGTCTACTTTTTAGCTCTAAAGCAAAGCTGTCCCAACAACCTCTTTGTTGGAGAATGAATCGTAGAATGGTTTGGACTAGGAGGGACCTCAAAGCCCATCCAGTTCCACCCTCTGCCATGGGCAGGGACACCTCCCACTGGATCAGGGGCTCCAAGCCCCATCCAACCTGGCCTTGAACCCCTCCAGGGATGGGGCAGCCACCACTGCTCTGGGCAGCCTGGGCTAGGACCTCACCGCCCTAACAGGAAAACCATTTCTTCCCAAGATCTAATCTACATGTTCCCTCTTTCACCTTAAAACCCTTCCCCCTGTTCCTATCCCTGCACTCCTGATAAAGCCCCTCCCCAGCTTTCCTGTAGGTCATGTTTGGGCTGGGGAGAAGTTCAGCTCTGCTGATGTGAGGAGCTAAGGCAGGGTGATGATCCTGGTCTCATGAGAAGTGAGCAGCTCATCCAGAAAAGGCAAGGATTGTTTAATACTTCAGTGTTAAACCAAGGTATCCCCAGTCCTTCGCTCCCTCCCAGCTTCTCCCAAAACTGTCTCAGGGAGGCAAGGCAGCCGCCAGTGTCCATCTGGGTGTTTATTCACTGCTGTGGGTCCATGGGGCTCCAGCGAGGTGAGGCTGAGGGCACCCTCCCTTGCAAAACTCATGTCCGTGGTGGGACCGTGCTGGCTGGCTGCGGGGAAGAAGCAGAGCTCGTGTGGCTTGAGCCCTCAGCGGTGGAGGGAAGAGTCTAGTCTGTGACTCCTTACCCATCATCCAGACACCCGCATGCCTGGAAAAAAACGGTGGTGCTCAGACTTCTCCAGCTCTGCGGTCAAGTTCTGACATCTGCAGCTCCAAGAACAGGTCAGCGTTGAGGCTGATGACTCAGTGTCACCACAGCAGAGGGTTGCAGCAGCGGCTCGCTTCTTCTGAGCACTGGACAGCTGAGACTGGCCGAGCTCCTCCTATGATTAAAAACCTTAGAATAGATTATTTTAGATTTTTAGAACCATGAAGGAAATCTTTCCCTCTACAGAAGAGCAGAGGGGTTTCTCTCTCTCTGCTGCTGCTGTGTCAGGTGCCTGCAGCAGTTTTAAAGAGAGCTCGAGGACAAACCTGCCTTGGCACTTGCTACAGGGGCTACGTGGCAGTAATGGAGTGATATCTCAGCAGGAGCAAGAAATGGGGGATCTGCTTTTCCCAGAGCCCTGTGGGCAACGCAGGAAGGGTTGCAAGTAGCCAGCACGTTCTATGAACTTCACTGGATCCTGTCATCCCTTCTCCGCAAAAGGTTGATTCACAGGCTGGTGGAGAGGGAACGGGACAGCAAAACCACTCGTGATTCTGCATCCGTGGGCAGCACAGTAACAGCAAAAACACCCCCTGGGGCTCAGGAGGCTCTGATATCAGCTCTGCGTCGCGGTGGCGAGAGCACCTACCTGCTCATGTGAAGAGGTCACCAGGGACCGCAGGAAAGGCCGCGCGATTCAAAATGGCCAGGGGGAAACACAGATGGAGCAGCGCGACAGCCAGAAGTCGCACGGAGCTTGGCAGAGTCCTCGGAGCTTTGAGGATGCTGAAATGATTCACTCCGGCAGCTGTTCCCGAGCGAGCGGAGGGGAGAGGCGGTGAGGCAGGGCGACGGGCTGGCACAGCTCCTCGCGGCTGGGAGAAGCAGCAAACGCAACCGGAGGGATGGCAGGGACTGAGCGGCCGTGTGCCCCTGCTTGGAGGGGAAACGCAGGGCAGCTCGGGGTGAGCTGGGGCCCAGGGCTCAGCTGGCATCGCTTTGTGCCATGGGTGCTCCCCATAAGCAAATGGCGAAGTCCAGATTAGCAGGAGGCAGAAGTGACGCTGCTCGGTGGGACTCAGCAGCGAGGTGAGCTTCCTACCCGCCCCCTGGAGCACCTGCAGGGTTTGTGCTCAGGCTCCCAGCAGGATCTGCTGGGGTGGGAGGGGAACAGAGTGCCCATCAGACTGAGCTTCAGCACCCACCAGCCTCTCTTGATGGGTTTCCATGAGGCCTTTTGGGGCCGGGCCTGCAGCAGCATCACCCATGCAGCCCCTACGGCTGCAGGACCACAGTGTGGGGTGAGACGTCTGGCTGATATCGCTCTGTTTCATAGAATCACCAGGTTGGAAAAGACCCACTGGATCATCGAGTCCAACCATTCCCATCAATCACTAACCCATGTCCCTCAGCACCTCGGCCACCCGGCCCTTAAACCCCTCCAGGGAAGGGAACTCAACCCCCTCCCTGGGCAGCCTCTGTCAGTGCCCAATGACCCTTTCCGTGAAATATTTTCTCCTAAAAATTCACATGGTTCCAGGGGCTCATTTGGTTTTCAGTGGGCTGATTTCCCCCTTGGAAGAACCTATCCCTTAACACCAGTTAGTGCCCTCAATGACACTGGTTCTGCTCTCTGAGGTAGCATCTCTCTGGTTTGTGCCTGAGAAAACCCTCACACAGTGCCACTAGCAGAGCGGACATGGAATAACCCCGCAGGCAAATGTCCATGTCCATCTGTCCAGCTCTGGCCCCTCCAAATCACGCTGCCATCCCACCACCCGCTCTTTGCTCTGTTTTACACCGGAGCTCAATTCCCTGAGGCCCCATGGAAAATTCCTGCCTTGATCTGCACCAGCCAACTTGTCTGTTCTCGTTTGAGCTCTGAGAAATTTGCAGCAATTTCTCCTAGGCTCCCTCTCGTCCTTCTCTTTTTACACAAATGAGCATTTTGGTTTAATAACTGTATTTTTGCAGCAGACACATCCAGCTGGTCCAGCTCTGCACAGCAGCTCCTACACCAGGACACTCAGCAGCGTTTGGAGATGAATTTTGCAGCACAGCAGGGACAGTTGTGTATTCTTTTTCCAGCCTGAATTCCTGCTCGTGTCCCCCAAGGCGAGAGCTGGCTCCGAGCGCTGGTTCCCTTCAGCCTCTGAGGGGCAACAGCTAAATAGCAAGAGGTTTGCTTGAGGCAGGAAGCAATTTGTGAGGTTTGCTTTCATTGCAAGCCCAAGCTACAACCCCACACCTAACGCTTCCTGCACCTGCACCACCCCTGAGAAAACATTATTTATAGTAGCCAGTAGCATTTATAGCTTTGCCCCTTCTTGACCTGGAAGTAATTGGTTAATTGAGTCAGACAACAAACCTCAAGACGCCTTGCATTGTTTCCTTCCACTTTCTCACAGGGAGCCAAACTCCTTCTATCCCAAGCTGGTTAAACCTCTCACACGCCTCAGAGAGGTCGATGTTTGCTTCCCCACCAGGAAATTGGTCCCTGTTGAACCTTCTTCAGGGCCAACAGCTCCTATAAAGCAGCTGCACCTGGGGGGTCGCTGCCTTGCTGGAGCTGGAGTGCTGGCTCTGGGGTAGGTGTGGGGCGCTTTGGGGAGGGTTCCCTGAGCTGCATGGAGGCTGGGAAGCAGTGGGAAGCTTTGGGGCAGGTTCCCTGAGCTGCACAGAGGTTGGGAAGCTTTGGGGCTTGCTGGTGAGAGCCGTGCCCTGAGCAGATGTGCCTGAGCTCACCAGGAGGCTGAGATTTTGGGCTGCTGTGCAGCTTTAGTAGCGCAGTGATTTTGTGGTTATGGAGGGGTGTGTGGGCTCGAGGGTGGTGGGGTGAGGCTGAGCTATCCTTCGGCTTGTGCCGAGTTAAGCAGGTGCCTCGTTCCCAGCCTGAGATGCCTGGGGCTCTGCTGGTCTCTGCTGCTGGGCCCTGCACGTTCCTCCTTATCCGAAGGTGGCACTTGGGTGGCAACGCTCCTTCTGTGCGCTGCTGAAGTGGTTGTGCTTTCAGAAGTGCTTAAGTCGAGCAGTGAAGCCCCTGGGTTTGAGCCTGGGGGTGTGGAGGTGCCTGTGCTGGGCAGGGAGCTACGGGAGCAACACCTGATGCTGGTGGAGGTTGCAAACCATTCACAAACCCCACCTGGCTGCTGCAGACCAAGCCTCAGGCTGCCCTTATGCATTCAAAGAGGGTGTTTTCTGGAGGTAGATTGCAACTATGCTATTTTTCTTGCCTGTTATCACTATCCCTGCGTAGTGGTAATGGCCTTGGAGGACAATGTCAGGGTAGGACACACCTCGGTTTTCTGGATGCAAAGATGATGTTCTTCACACCCGGTTACATATCTCTGCCTCCCAGGCTCCCTATTTCCTCATATCTCTATTTATATGTGACTTTGTGGTATTTGTTAGTCTCTATTGTTGTGTGATGCTTTTAGGTGAAGGAAATGCATCCTCTTGCCCTGTAAGGGTTTAAGTAGGTGAGGGAAACCCACCTTGGTGGGTCCTTCTCTCTGGGGTGGGGGTGACCCCCACTATAGGTGTGAGCGAGGCAACTTCGTGGTCTGTGTTTGAGCTCCGTAAGCCTAAAATAAAACCACAGTAAATCTGTTTAGCATACAAATCATAACTAGATCTCCTAAAGCAAGTCCTCTACGCTATTAGTGATCTTGGTCCAAGCAGAATTAACATAGGCTGGAGAAATTCCTGGTGCTGTTGGCTTGAATCCACTGTCTGTGTGGAGTCCCAGTTGGAAAACCTTCTGCAAGGGCTGAAGGAGCCCAGTGGGAGATGTGGCTGAGTAAGATGGATGAGCTGGAGTTGTCCACAGAAAAGAGGGATGCTGCCGCAGCCAGTGTCTGAGCGCAGCTGTGACAAGCTTCCCCCTGCGAGGGCAGGGGTTGCAGGAAGAGCAAAGAGGGCTTTTTCCAAGCAGTTCTCCTTGGCAGCTTTCAAACACGCTCTGGCTTCACTGAAGAAAAGAAGAAATCCGAACTGGATCCTGCTGCTTGGTGAAGGAGCACAGAGAGCTGAGCGCAGTCCCAGGAGTTCCTGGCCTCCGCCCCTCGCTCGCACACCCCTGCAGCTTCACTGCAAGGAGCCAAACACCTACTCCTCCTTCCAAGAAATCAACGGGGAGGAATGAAGAATGGTGCAAAAGCCGAGGCTTGCAGGGAGCCGGGTGGGAACGCGGGCAGCACGCTGAAATCGCAGCATTTTCCTCTGCAGCGGCGGGAGTCAAACTGCAGAAGCAGTTAAGAGGATTAGGTATTTTTGATCATGTTTGCAGCTGCGCTAGCTGTAACGGAGAGCAGAAATCCAAGCGCTTCATCCTGGGGAGTGACTCTGAGCCTGGAAGGGAGCTCTCCCTTGGGACCTCGCATCTGGGTATGTGCTCAGAGCCGGCTGGTTTGCGCGGCTACGAGGAGCTGTTGCTCCTGCGGCTGAGATAGTGGCACTCGGCTCCCCTGATGACCAAGACTCCTGTGGAAAACTCGCTGCGAGCCAGCCCGGATGCAGGGCTCTGAGCTGCAGTAACGTCTCCAAAATGTCAGCTCCCACGCACAAGGTCTGCGTCTCCGCGGTGCCACGGGCTGAACGAAGAACAAGTCGCAACGAGTCAGAACCCCTGCCTGGTTTAGACCCAGATGTGAGAAGGGACCTCCCACCCTGGACATGGCTAAGAGGATTTGTTTCGCTGCGGTGCTTTAGCAAGGAAAACTCATTTCACTGTACAGTTAAGTTTCAGCATCTAGTTCTCACGCGCTCTACTGTCCAAAGAAAAATCCGTGGCCGTTCCCTCTGAAGCTCAGCCCTGCAGAGGTGCTGGCGATGCCAGCGCTGCAGCACGAAGCTCCCCTGCTTTTTCCAACGAACACCTCTGAGGAGCCTTTGGCCCTCACTGAGGGCAGGACGGGCTGAGGGGGAGTGTGGAATCCATTAAACCCTTTTTCCAATCTTGCATAAAAACGTGGCTTTGTAACCAAGGAAGAACTCATCGCCCTTTGCTGCATGTTTGTTTGCTGGAAGGACTTGGCCCTGCCTGCAGGGTTCCCATCCCTTTTTCAGGGATGAAATCCTGCCTGGGGCAGGTGGGTTCCCCCTGAAGCTAAAATCCTGGATCTGAGCCCCAAGGGTCAGAGGAGGGGAAAAGCTCCACATCTCGTTTCTAATTTGCCTGATGATTTTAGCCCAGAGTCTAAGCAAACAAGGGAAAGAGTGCCAGAGGTAACGAATTCAACCCCTTCCCAATGCAGCCACGTGATGATCATCTGCCAAAAAAACATAAACCAAGATCGTAATCCTAAATTTGTCCTTTGGACATACCTGTGCCTGTTCTGTAGTCGTTCCCTTCTAATCCTCGGGGATTAATACTGAAGTGCATCGAAACATCTGAGGTGAAGGGGCACCGTGGAAATTCCTTGGGGGCTGGTAATAATAACTGAAAGCTGCTCTGTGAAGCAAACCTGAGGCTGACTTGGTTTTTAATGGACATCTGTCTGTAGGGGGAAGAAATGCCATGGCAACTGGCTTTCTTGTTGGCACGCCTGTCTCAGCAAAGGGATGGGGAGAGGATGGGTATTGGCGGGTCTGTGTAGCTGTGCTTGGGAAAAGTGGAGGTGCAGCTCGACGAGGCTGTGAGGCAAAGGTTGTTTATGCTCCATGAGCACCAGATCTTGAGGGATTTAAGAGCTAAATCTTGGCATAACGATTGCTTTGTGTGCCGCTGCTTAGCGGGAGTTAGGCTGGGCTCCCTCCTCCCTTTTGTAAAAATGTGAAATCAAAAATCGTGACGTGCTTGGTTAAAGATCGCCCGGCAGTTTGCTGGGCAGAGTTGGTGTCTCCCAGTTCGCAGCTCTGTCCCAAAACAATTGCTGTGGAACGACAGCATCGCTGCGCAGGTCCTGGGGCTTTGCTGCCTGAGGAAGGAAATGCCCTTGTTTAGTGTCGGAAGCCAATGGAAATTGAGAACAAGGTTCATTAAAATGTTGGTTATAGGTAAAAGAAGCTCTGGCACTTCTGTATATCCCTCCTGAGCTCTGTGGATGTTAACATTTCACTTTATCTCCTGTTGGTTGTGGAAGCAGCTGCCACGCATGGCTCTGTGGGCACGGCGAGCATCCACACCCCGGCTGAACCGAGATGGAGGGCTGAGAGAAATTGGGAAGAAACAGCTGTAAAAGTGCAAGTACAAATCCAAAACTGCATCTGATGAGAGCTGCGTAGAACTGAGCTGGGAATCTGAGGGCCTGCAAGGAGCGACGAGACACTAGAGCGGGGAGGAAAGGCAGAGGCAGGCAGCATTTGTCCTGCCTGGTCAATTTGGAGCTTTAGCTTTGGTTTTGCTTGTTGCCATGTACGTGTCTCTTTCTGGTTCTGCCAGTGGTGCGTTCATCAGTTAACAGTGAGGACAGCTTTGCTGACAAGCTAGTATCACAGAAGCATTTAGGTTGGAAAAGACCTTTAAGATCGAGTCAAACTGTACACCTCACACTGCTCTGCTTCTATTGCCTGCGCCTTTCCTTCCTGCTTTTCTTGACCATCAGGTCCTGACTCAGCCATGCTCATGTCTTGCCACCCTTACTGGATTTATTACCCCTGGAGAGTACTTGCACTCTGTGGAAAGCATCCTTAAACATTTGTCAACTCTGTTCTGCTCCCTTGCCCCTGAGGGCAATTTCCCAGATTGACCAACACCTTGGAGAGCTGGAATTTTGCTTTCCTACAACTCCAAGTCCTGACTTCACTCTTTGCCTGACCCATACCCCTCCTCGGGGAGTGCTTCTCATTTGTTCGAGTATCTGGTTTGTTTTCCTCATGTCTCTCCAGGTGTTTAGAGATCCCTGTGCCCACAGCACTGTTCACAAAGCTTTAGTTTCCAAGAACAGGGTTAGAGATAATGGGACTAAATAAGTAGAGTCTTCAAGGAAAAGGAAGAGCCTGTGTAGAAATGCTCAGCTCTGTGAGCTTGTCTAGCAGCTGATTTTGCTTAAAATAAATGCCAAGTGCCTGTGTCAGTTGTCCCTCTGTAGGCATGCATGTTTCATCTTGTTGAACGCTGTTGAGGATCACCCTGGGTAGCTCAAGGAAGAGCGCACACCACCTCACAGCAGGGTTAGATCAAGGAAACGTTACATCACGTAGCGCTTCCTGGCTGGTAATGATCTTATCGCACTCGCTCATCTCTGTATGCAAATGCAGCCTGCACATGTAGTCACAAATCTGAATGAAAACAGTCGTCTTGGAAAAGAGCAGCTCTACCCTGGAATGCGGACAGAAAGGGCAAACCAGAACATGATTCTCCATTAGAAATCGTCGCTTTCCTTTCTTGACCACGGAGCAGGTAACTGCATCCTGAGCATTTCTACAGCTGCATCCATCCTCTGGCGCAACCTCATTTGCAACCAGACTAGTAGCTGTAGTGGTAGGGAATAGCCAAAAAAAGAGAGAAACTGATAGACTCAAACCATAAAGTAGGAAATGGAGAATACAGGGGCTGCAGAGCTTTCAAAGAAGAGTGTATGCAGGCAGAGGTAAAGGGAATGATGTGCTGTAACGTCAGTATGATCCCATTACGCTGAAAGTCCAGGTTGTCCACTGCAGCCACATGCTCACAACAGAAAGTTGAGGAGCAGTATCTGTGCTGGTGGTCACCGAAGAAGCCAGAAGCCTCTGGAATTGGAAACCAACCTGCAGGTTCTCTGGTGGTCATTACTGCCAGAGATATTTTAATTTGGTCACATCCATATTTACTTTTAAGGTGTTGGTTCTTTGCTTGTTTTTTTTCTTTTTTACCAAGATGCTCAGCAAACAAAGGGAGGGCACAATGAAAGCGAAACAGAGCTTAACAAACCAAAGACTACATTGAAGGAGAAAACAAGTCCAACTGCCACTGCACTTGAGTCATTACTGCAGACGTTAACACCGGTCTTAATCATACACTGCTTTCCAAGCACGTAATGTTACTCCAAAAGGTAGCTTAGTACATGCAGGTCATGTCTTGGAAACCGTCTTTGCCCCTGGAACTTATTTCTTTATTTTTGACATCTTTGAATAGCAAGGGCTCTATCTTTGCCAGCAGGACCCCCCAGCATGGCTGCCACTTCAAAACGCTGCAGGCTTCTCAGTAGTTCTTAACATTTAGCCACATAAATAGTGGCTAATTGCTGTGCACTGTAAGCATTCTTAGCTGAAAAAGCATTAAAGACATGTCCTTTTAAAAAAAGCCAATAATTAAGTGACCCGGATATGTTACATTCAGTCTCTTATCAGGCTTCCTCATGCTTTCTCTGCTTAACTCTCTTGTAAAATGCAAAGCACATTGATGAAATGCACTATTAAGTAACGCTTGCTAGCTGTAGCTTACTTGAGTTAGTTTTGAGGTGTTATTTTAATGGGTATGACCTGGAGAGGGGCAGATTTAGACTAGACATAAGGAGGAATTTCTTCACTATGAGAGTGATGAGGCATCGGAACAGGTTGCCCAGGGAAGCTGTGGCTGCTCCATCCCTGGAGGGGTTCAAGGCCAGGTTGGATGGGGCTTGGGCAGCCTGATCCGGTGGGAGGTGTCCCTGCCCATGGCAGGGGTGTTGGAACTGGATGATCTGTAATGTCTCTTCCAACTCAAATTATTCTATAAGATATTGGCTCCTCAGGTTCTTTTCCTGCTGCATTTTCCTTGTTGTGGTAGCACTTGGAGGCCCTCCACTTGGGATCCAGCAGGACCAACCAAAAGATAGAGAGGACCTTATAAACAGCATAACGTAAAGAGTCTGTTTAAAGGCAGGAGTTTGTATGCTAGTAGATTTGACGTGTGTATGTGTGTATATATAAGTGTGTGTGTGTATATAGAGGTCTTTTCTAAGCTTCTCCTAGGTAATGCTGGTTGTCTCATCACGTGCAGCATAACAGACTTCTGCTTTTACAGTAAAACGGTCCTAAAATTCTCACCAGTGGTCGCACGAGCCATCTTCAGCTCTGCAGGTGCCAGCATTTCCTACAGAAACTCTTGATCTGCAGGAATCCTTGACCCCCTTCCCTCTCGGTTCTGTGGCTGTGGAGTAGCTGTGTCTTGTGAGTTCACTAATGTGATTGAAAAATGTATCTTCCTTAGAACTACAGGGTCTGTCTGGGGCAAGGATATTCAATGGCCAAACTCTTTGTGCTGAGTTCATTTCGGCTAGTACATCCGTCACAAGTTTATTGGGACTTGTAACGTGTAACAAAGCAAACACTTTAACAGTCAAAGGTTTAGGGGAAAATGCTAATTTAAGGAAGCTGTTAAATATTTGTTATCTTTTTACCATTGTGTGTTGCCACCCACAACTCTCCCAGCCGCACGGGAAAGCTGTTGCTTTACAAGCAAGGTGTATAAATAATGCCCGCCTAAGAGCACCGCTCCTTTTTATTACATTTGAATCCTGTGGGATTTCTAGAGCATTTCTATGAATAGATTAAACTCTGAGCATTTTGAGTAACCATGGCTATAAATCAATTTAGCTCTTGATTTTCAAGTTACATCTGCTCCTACTAATCCAGCACGTACATAGATTTTTAACAGCGCAGACCAGGCTTTATTTTTATGTCTTGGTATGAGCTGGTGAAACTTCTGTTTACAAAAGCCTGTAATGATAGCACGAGGGGGAATGGGTATAAACTGGAGAGGGGCAGATTTAGACTAGATATAAGGAGGAATTTCTTCACAATGAGGGTGCTGAGGCACTGGGACAGGTTGCCCAGGGAAGTGGTGGCTGCTCCATCCCTGGAGGGGTTCAAGGCCAGGTTGGATGGGGCTTGGAGTCCCCCTGATCCAGTGGGAGGTGTCCCTGCCAGTGGAATATTTCATTTGAAGCTTAAGTAGAGTCAAGACATCCAAGTAACTGTACTTTTTGAGAGTTAGACAGGATGTTCCTCTGATAGCATGTTTTTTTCAAATAGTTTCCTTTTTTTCCAGACACTGTTACATCTTGTGCTCAGTGTGATCTGTGCTGAGGAGATGTGGGTTTTTCTCTATAATCCCCTCTGTTTGCAGCCTTTCCCTGTCTCAAATGCAAGGTCAGACAGAGCTGGAGCCAAAGCTCCAAATTAGCAAGAGATTTGACTGTTGTCAAGTTCATAATAACATTAAAATTGGTCCTTGGAAAGAAACACAACGTGCATAAGATTTCTGGCACAATTCATACACGTAAGTGGGAAACATATTCTGTCCCCAGCTCTTGCCTCGTTTCACAGAATTGATGGAGATCGTTCCCTCACGTTGGCCAGGCCTGATAAAGGCTGCTTGCTTTCTAAAACGTCAAAACGGTTTATTTCCCAGCATTTTTGGTATCGGGAGGCTCGGCCCCTGCCAGGCCTGGCCCTGTGGGGAGGCTGCAACCCCAAGTGTGGGGTTGGGGGTGCGTGTGCCCCGAGTGGGGGGGGGGGGATGAGGGAATGGGGGGGATGTGTGTACACTGAACCCTGGGGGCTGAGCTGAGGGGATGAAGGAATGACTGGGGGTTGCAGGGATTGGGGGGGGGGGGGGGGGGGATGTGCATTGAGCTGGGGGTGCCCTGAGTCTGAGGGATGGAGGAATTGGGTGTGTGTCTACACTGAACCCCAGAGGCTGTGTGCGCACTGAGCTAGCAGGGTATGAAGAACTGGGGGTGCACGCGTCCATTGAACCCTGGGGCCTGTGGGGTGGGGACGCTTGTGTCCATTGAACTGGGGAGAATGAGGGAATTGGGGGGTGTCTGTGCACTGAACCCTGCGAGCTGCAGGGATGGGGGTGCATGTGTGCACTGAGCGGGGTTGGGGGGAATGAGGGTGCGTATGGACTGAACCCCCCGGGCACGATGGAGCGTGTGGGACCCAGAGAAACCAGGAGCCCTCGGCCCGGGGACTGCGGGGCCCGGGGCTGCGGCGGGAGCGGCCGCCGTCGCGCGCCGCCGGGTCACGTGTCCCCCTCTCCCCCTCCGCCCCCGCCCCTTCACCCGCCGCAGCACCGCCGCCGCGCCCTCCGACTTCCCGTAAAGAGTCCGCTCCCTCCTTCCACCTCCCCCGCCGCCGCCTCGCCTCCCCCAACCCCGCCGCCCCGCCGCCGCCTCCTCGGGGATCCTAAGGAAGACGCGCGGGCCACCGCTGCGATCTTTCGGCCCGTCGTTCCCGCTTCACCCGCCGGCGCGGCCCGGCCCCCCCCACCCCCCCACCGGCGTATCCCTCCGCGCCGCGCTCCGCTCCCTCCGCGCCGCTCGCGCTGTTTGGGAGCAACCGGCCGAGCCGCGGCCCCGCCACGCAGCGAGGCCCCGCGCCACGGCCCCCGCCCAGCCCCGGCTGCGCCCTTCGGCCCCTTCTCGCCATGTCCCTCAAGCAAACGGCGGCGCAGCCCGCCGGCAACAACCGCAAACCCCCCGGTAGCGGCGGCGGCCCCGGCCTCCCGGCGGCCGCGGGCGGCGGGAGGCAGAACATGGGCAGGTGGGTGCGCGGCGCTGGGGCCGCTCCCTTTTCTCCGCTTCCCCCCACCCCAGCACCGGCGGGGCCTGCGGCGCGGCGGGGGCCCTGCCCGGCGCGGGGGGCTCCGCCCGGCGGGGCGGGAGCCGGCAATGGCGGCGGGCGGGGCGCTCGCAGGCCCCGCCGGGGCGAGGCCCGCAAGGCCAGGCCGCGGCCGGTGCCCTTCAGGCGGCGCCGGCCGGTTGAGGGGGGGGGGAGGAGGAGGGGGATTGGAGCGACGAGGGGCGATGCTTTCCCCTTTCTCCCCCTCCTTCCCACCTTCTCTCCCACCGCCGCCCCGGGCAGACGTGACCCGCCTGCTGAGGAGGCGGCGGGGGGCGAGGCGGCCGCACGTGCGCGGGGGGACGGCGGCGGGAAGGTGGCGGCCGCGATGGCGGCGGCCACGGGGATTTTGGGGGGGGGGGGCAGCGACGCCTCCCCGCGGGACCCCCCATCGGGGGATGTCCCCCCCACCCAACTCCCCCCGGAATCCCCCCCCGCCTCCTCCCCCCCCTTCTCGGGGTCCCCGTCTCTCACCCCCCTGCCTCCTCCCCCAACCCCTCGGGGGCCTCCCCGCCATCTCCCCCCGGGGTGTCCCCTATCCGCCACCCCCCCTCGCTGCCTCCCCTCTCCCAGGTTCCCTCCCCGTCCGCCCCTCCGCCATCTCCCGCCCGGGAGCCCCGCTCCGCCATCTCCCCGGGATCGTCTCCCCCGGGTGGCCGTGCTTCCCCCCTCCTCAGCATCTCCCCTCGGGTGCCCCCCTCGCCTCCCCCATCCCCCCCCCCCGATCTTCATCATCTCTCTCCGCCTTCCCCCCCCCCTCCCTGGGGGCGCCCCCCCGACCCCCCGCCACCTCCTCCCGCGCCCCCCCCATCCACGGTGCAGCCCCTTCCACGGGGTTTAATTTATAGATTTACAGATATATAGGTTTTGTTTTTTTTTTTAAATGTAAGTCGCAATAAAAATCGTCGCGGGAAGCCAGGCCGCTGCTGGGCCTCGGCGGTGGATGGTGGTTCCAAGCACGGCTTCGGTTTTTCACGGGTTTAAAGGTGGGGGAGCGGGGTTTTGCAGCAGGCTCGGATCCCCCTCCGCGGATCCCCCCCTCCCCACGCCCGCTGGGGAGGCCCTGCTGTCTCACACTGCCTCTGGAAGATTGATCCTGCTCCTGCTCGTAGTGCTTTAGTTACACAAATTCCCACGTATTTGAGGGAGAGAAAGGGAAACAAAAAACCAATAAACTTTCTGGTGTTGTGAATTTTTTCAGTGCTGTGGGGTTCATAACAAACAATCAAAGCAGGGCGGTAACAGTTTTGAAGGTCATAGTCACTCGGAGCAGTTTCATTTCCAAGTTTTATTCATCTTGCTCTTGAACTTGACTTTTATTCTTACTCAGTTTTGTGCATCAGCAATGAGATGGGGTTTACAGTGGTCCCATTGTTGGACACCACTGGAAATAGGGTTTTACTTTGTTACCAGTCTGTGAAACTGCAAGTGGACAAGCTTTGGTAGGGTTGAAAAGAACAAAATAAACTTAAATAATAACAATAATACCTCAGCACTTCATTGTGATGACCTAATAGCTTTTATATATGGCTGTTTAGGTCAAACGTGATGTTTACTGTGCTTTGCTAAACAGCTATCCCTGCCAGCACACAGTGGCACTGTAGAGGTTAACGTGAAGGGCAACAAAACCTACAGCTCTTATTAAAATCCAGTACGTGTGTGAGCGTTTGTCTGTGTTAGATTAGGGGATGTGAGCTTTAGTCTCCCAAGTTTTGAGATTATAGTCATTCGATTTCTCCTACCAATATTGCCTTTCTAGTTTTGTTGGATAAATTCCACTTCAGAACTCCTTGGGGAGTTCTCATAGGACTGCTGAAGAATGTATGTGTTCCTTCAGAGTTGTTCACACTCCTAGTTTTTGTTATTTGATTTTTCAAGTAATTTTTGAGTGAAGACTGTGTAAAACCATAGTCCCTGAGCTGATGGAGCCCCTTGGAACACCTTCAGAGGACTGCTCCTGTTGTCCTACAAGACAAGTCTTGTCTTTTGAGGGTTACAAATTAAACATGTTTCATGCTGCAAATCTGTTGATGTAAATGAAATGTGAAGTGATTTCTTGGTTCGAAAAATCTTAATTGTTTTTTAGCTGGCCTGCATCTTGGTTTCAATATGAAACATAACATTTAATAGAAACTTAAACATCTCCAGTTTATGCCAAGCTTTCCTCCTGGCAGTGTTGCAGCTCATTTCCTTGTACCACTAGCATTCGCTTATCTTCTGGAGGTGCAAAAGAATGTTACTTTTCATGGCTAAGTTGCTCTTAAAGGCTTAGATTTAGGTAGAAAGCTCATTTGATGGTAAACTATCTTGGACCTAATTTTCTACTGTGTGTTTATTACTATAAGGACTGATTGGGCTGAGCAGCTTGTCCTTCTAGGTCTGGTAATGAGTGGAGGGTCTGCTTTGCTCACTATGTTTGCTTCTGTGGTTTCATAATGATGAATATATATATATATGTATTTCATAGTAGAAAAGATAAAATCCTCTGTGAACGAATAAGACATTCCAGTATTTGTTTCCATGATATTTTGAAGGTACCCTTAAAGGTATTCAAGAAAAATAAAGGAGGGTTTATACCTTTTTTTTTTTATCAAGAGGCTCTAAGTGAAATGCTGTGTTTATTTAATAGCAACTGTGTGCACAATATGGCAGATGGGGAATCGGGCTGTAGGGGGATGCCAATAGCACGTTGAACTACGACTGGAGAGAACATAGACCTTGTACACAAACCTGCTCTACTGTGCTAGTAAAAACGTTACCTAGTGTCTACTTTTTGTGTTTTGGTTCAGTTTTGCCCTTATGCAAACACAGGAAGGTTACTTGTCCTTTGGTTGAAAGTTGCCTCTGTCAGTGTGTTTCTTCAAGCACTGCATCATTTTTTGTGATCTGTTTTCCCCCACTGTTATTTTGTCTGGAAGCAAAACACCTGGAACTCAGGTTTTTGATTGTTACGTGTCTCATTACAATTGTGGAAGAAGACTTCTTTTCCCTTTTTATTTGGTAACTTTCTTGCCTAACTGGACTGGAGAGTCCTTTAAGAATAGTTTAAGTTACTGTTTCTTATAGTTGGCTTTGCCCATTAAAAAGTTTAAACTGAAATGGTTGTGTTGTGTAGCTTGCTTTAGAGCCTTAACGCTTCTTTCTCACTCTTATTTTCCTTTTTCCTTGACATCCTTTTTTATTAGCCTGACTAAAGGCTTGAGTGAAGGGCAGAAGAGAGGTGTCCGTTCCATTCAGATAGAGGTAATCAGGAATACTGAGTGCTGGGGCGCTCTGATATAATGGAAGTGACTGTTCTGGATGCTGGATCACACGTGCCATTCAGAGTTTTTCCAGTTTGTTCTAACATCTTTGTGTGTGTCGCTTTTAATACGACCATGCTAAACTGCTGAGCAAAATGAATGGATAACGTGCAAATGAATGAGATAATATAAGGTCTCACCACTGTTGATATGCTTCAGTATGATATTATATACCCACTTATGAGTAAGTTTTAGTTTAGCAACCAACTCATGGCAACGTGTATGAAGAAGTCCAACAGGTTACAGATGTATACTGGTTCAGACCTGAGTCAGGTTACTTACATATTCAAATGCTGCAGAAGTTGTCATTTGTAAGAAGACAAGTTGGCATTGTTACTCTGAGTATTGGGGGAAAAACTGCAGTAACCAATGCAGGACTTCTTGTATGATCTTAATTTGATGGTGTTGATTTGTTTGACTTATATAGACAAATACTGCCCTTAAGTAAAAGTTTATACTTTTCATTTCTCCCTTAGAAGAAACTTTACCAGCTCTCATCTCTGGTAATGAAAGTGCTGCAGAGTATCCATTGAATTTGTTTTCAAAGCTGTAGTAATGTCAGCCAGTGCTCTAGAAACATCTATTCACTCTGTTAAATTCAACAGTCTTTGTAATGGCACTTCTGCCCTAGATATTAATTGCAGTATGGTTGCATTTGTTTCTTAGTCCCAAAGTGAAGACGCCTGTGGAGAGAAAACCCAAGACTTTCTTTCACATCCTGGAAAGACTTGTGTCCCATGCAATAGTTTTCACTTAAGTGGAAAAATATAAATGTGTGACCTTGTTTTGCTTATACAAATGCTCTACTTGGCATGTAAACATTAGGGTGGGAGGTGAGGGATGCTGAGGAACAGGATAGTAAATATTAAAAAATAGAAAAAAATGTGCAAAATGCTGCTTGGGAATTGTTTATTGTGTAGCGTTTGGGATCAGACCCTGGTGGAGCCTTTCACTCTGAGGGTGTAACTGCTGGCCTGCCATGAGTGGGCTACCAAGTTCAATTGCTTATTGCTTTGTCTGGTCCAGCATTTTTCTGACTTTGTGACTTTGGTACCCCAAAGCTAAGGATCTACAAGTTGGGTTTGCCAAGGTGCTGTGTCCTCTCCCAGGCTTACCTTTAACAACATTTCTGCAATACAAATGTCTTTTTCCTGTTAACTGTATTTACTGTAATCAAGATGCGGTTCTAGGTAGCAGATCCAAATTGCTGCTGACCCTTTCAGTTTCCCCTACTCCCATATCCTAGCATTACGGGACTGTTTTAAATGGCGATAAAGTTCTGGCAGAGACATCTACTTTCTGCTGTTGTAAAGGTCCTAGGGTTTTTTTTTTTCGTGTGATGCACCAAAGATGTGTTGAAGGGTGGTTCGAACTGAAGTCTTTGCTTGTTGGAATATAAACCCCAAGTTGATGGTCTCCGTTTTAGCAGAAGATACGGTATTGATTGAATTTTGCATTGGCAGAATTGGTGAATATCTTCTCTTGCTTAACAGTTGTAGCTGGAAAAACAAGAGGTCAGGCCTGTAAAAAGACCTGTTGGATCAGAGTAATGTATAGGACTTCTGCAGTTAGCTTAACTCTTGGTCTGATGTAGAAGTTAGGACCTCTTGCCAATGTGGATGTGCACAGTCAGATTGTATCTTAAAGAAATGTGGGTAGGAACAGTAATTTTAGAAATGTGGTAAGAGGTGAAAAATGTAGAATACTTGGGTTGATGCTTGAAGGGAATATTCTAAACTTTGTGACCAGTCTAGCAGGACGGTCATTTAAGTGCTAAGAATACTTGTCACTAAAAATGGGACTGCTTTCTATTTCAAAGACACTAAACTCTTGTCACTTTTGACCATTTCTGTAGGTGAGGAGTATCATCTGAAACCTTTGAGACCAAGGGGGAGAACTGGTCGAATTGTTTGACTTGGTCATGTTCTTTGGGAGACACTTCTGGTTATAACAAAAGGAAAATTAAGAACTGGACTGTACCTCTTTTAGAAAAAAGAGGGCCATTCAGCTGAATATTATGCAAAAATGATGTTGCAGATCCGCAGAGGGCTCTCTTCAGCACCGAGGTGCAGGCAGCCGTTTGACAAGGGGCAGTCTTGGTAAATGGTGAGACTTGCTTGTCTCCAGAACAAGCCTGAAGCTGCCTTAGGGAGAGGTAAGGCTGATAGGTAATTAAATAAAGGCTATTTGCGTTAGGGCTTTTTTGTGAGATTAGTACTCTGCAACTATTCTGAAAATGTCAGCTAGGCTTCCAAAACCTGTGGTTATTGCCAGTCAGGAAATGTCATCTGTGTGCGTGATGCTGTATGAAACGACATCTCTGTTTCAGAAGCTTCTGTTCTTGAACAAGTCAGGTGATGGTTTAGTGATTTTTCATCTTTTCCTCATTTAGGCCTTTCATGGTTCTTCGATGGACTTGCTTATTTCTGCAGAATTTATTGGAGGGCTATTTCTGTTCATTGGGATAAATTCCTTTGAATTCATGAGCCCTCTTTGTAAGGGTGTGTTGTTTTGAGAGCAAGGGTGTATCCAAGCACAGCGTGGTGTTTTCAAAAGCAATCGAAGGCAGTTGACATTCAGTTGGAGTTAGATTTCGGTGTTGTTTGGATATTTTGGAATGTAGACATGATTCTTTGGGTCTCTTTAATTAAATGATTGCACCTGTGAGGCGGGTCTATTTGAAAAAGTGAAACAGAAGACTTCATTTTGCTTACATTATAAGGTGCGCTTCTGAAGTTGTCATAATACAAATCTAAATCGTTAAGAGAAATACTTGAAACTAGGACTTCTTGGTACGAGGAAATAACTTTCAAGTAAGGCTTACCAGTGATGTGGAAGAACTGTAGCTGCTGCGTACTTGCAAGCTTCAGGGGTTCTGCTGGGGCCTGGGTATCTGAGGGGTTTCATCTCTGTTTGCAAGCTATTAAGAGCATATAGGTTAATGTAGAAACTTTTAGAACTGTCCCTACACATGGGGTAGGGACTTCCCTACAGAAGTGCATTAAATGGAGTAGTTAAATTAGTGTGTTTGAGGGGATGGGCAGAATTGCTTCCCTTTCTGGGCTGTGATAGGTAAGCAAGCTCTGTAGGAAAAGTCTTGCAGTCAGGAGCATATTCATATTCATATCATATTCATTTTGTCCTCTCATTTATTGTAAATAACCCTCTTCTTGCCTACTAAGAAGTGTAACTTGCTTGTAGGCCAGTAGTTTGGAGGATAAATGCTATGGGTCCTGTAGCTGTCAAGTTCTGCTTAAAGGAATGCTGTTTTTCTCTGTTTTCCTTCTCAACACTAAATTAAGATGGGTTTTTTAATTCTTGCATGTTAAGAAATTAATTAGTTTTGGCCGTTTTTAATCGTGTCCCATGTTTGTATTTAATTGCAGAGGTCGCAGCAGTGGCAAAGGACCGCCTCAGCCTACGGTAAGGAGATGTTTTTTCCTCATTGTACCACTAGGTAAGAGGAAACAGCTTATGTACAATGAACCCAAGAACCAACAAGAATAGCAGATACTGGAATATTCTTTCTTTTTCCTTCCTTTGGATACCCTGATGAATGTTTTAGACTGAGATATGCTTTTCTAAAGATGTAGGATCTTGCATTCATTCAAGTCTCCTTGGAAGGGTGAAAGTGGGAAGGGTCACTTAAACTTCTGACTCCAGTAATATAAATCTTCTGCATTTTCTTGCAATTGTAGTTGTAGAGACAGGTAACATTGAACTTAAGGCAATGCCTTTGAATCAGTTCCTATATGAAGATTGACATTGGCTTCTCCCTTAAACAGGTGACAGTAAGACAGCATTTAGTTCAACGAAATTGTTATATTTTACTATGAAATAGTAAAATGCCCACAGGAAAGCTGGGGAGAATATCTTGGTCAGGAAGTGCAGGGTTAGAACGAGGTGGAATGGTTTTAAGCTGGAAGGGAGAAGATTTAGATTAGATATTAGGAAGAAATTTTTTTAGTGTGAAGGTGAGGAGGCCCTGACACAGGTTGCCCAGAGAAGTAGTGGCTGCTCCGCCCCTGGAGGTGTTCAAGGCCAGATTGGATGAGGCTTGGAGCAACCAGATCCAGTGGGAGGTGTCCCTGCCCATCGCAGGGGGTTGGAACTGGATGGGCTTTGAGGTCCCTTCCAACCCAAACCTTTTCATGAATCTATGAAGTAGCTAGCCCAGTATTATCAGTAACCTGAATGTGTAGCTTTACTTATTGCTGAGGGTATATATTGCTGAGGTACGGGTGTGGCTTGACTTGTAGAACATAATTTTATCAAAGCTAAAATGTGGATCTCTATTTAAAGAGTGGATCTTTGAACTGTGCTGATCAAATATTTGCTAATTTGTTATTGGCCTGGTTTTCAAGGATGACTAATTCTGGGGACTGGGGCAGACGTAGGACTACGGTTTGCTTGCATTAATGTTTATTGAAGATGCCAAGACTCTTCGGTAAAAATAAAGCAGCTTTGTGGAAGCGTGATGAAAAAGATCATACGTGAACAGTAACCATCGTAAAGGTGTTAGTCTTTACATCCTCCACACTAAGTGTTGAGCACGGAAGTGTCCTCCAACATGTCTTTTCAGACCGGGAAGGTGGCTAACCCGCAAGAGATAGCGTATTAAGTAGCTGACAGTATGAAAGATATGTTGTCAGTTTAGAAGCTCAGAATATAGTGAGGTCCTTGCATGTTTCAGCATCTCTTGTTTCACAAGCATGAACTTGACAGGGAGAGATACCAGATGTTGCAGCAAAGCACAGACATTCTCACCACTTCATGAACGCTTGTGCAAGCCTGTCAGTGAGCAACCTGGGTGATGTTGGTCAGCTCTCCTACTGTAGGAGCTCAGGTTCTGATGCTGCAGCAATTACGTTTAACTAATTTCATGATGGGTTCTGTAGCTCTTCAGCACTGCACAATTTGGTGTCTTCAGCTTCTGTTAATGCATGTAATCAGGTCTGTTAGATGACAAGATGTAGTTCAGCAGGCCCTGAAAACACCTCTTTACTTCTATGACAGTTAAAGTACCGTATTCTGTTGATGGGTCTTAAACCAGAGAAGGATGCTAGCAGGGCTTTTTCATTTAGGAGTTTGTGCATGTCAGCTTCACTCGCCAGCAAGAGAATTCCCTTATTGAGTGATGTTGGGGGTCACTCTGTAATGTGTATCGTCTTTGGAAGGGTGTTCGGGTATTTCATGATCAGAGAAAGGGGTAAAGGTCCTCTGGAAGTCTCACGTGACCTAAGTTATAGGTATGTCAACTGAGTAAGGTTTTTTGACCAATGTTTCTAGGAACTAATATATACTGAAAGCCTGCATTAGTTTTGCTGTGCTGGCTTTTTCAATTGTACAAGTGTTTCTCATATATTCATGATATCTTTTTTTATGTTTCAGATTTCTTTCGATGGCATCTATGCAAACATGAGAATGGTTCACATTCTTACTTCAGTTGTTGTAAGTTTTCATATTTGGAAGGAGGGTAAATGGTTTGTATAGTGACATAGAATTGTTAACTAGTCCACTAAGTGTAACAGAATGAAGTGAATATTAAACTTTAAAAGTAGGCATCTTTTGCCAAGATTGAATGTCAAAGAATCACAGTAATAGCTACTCTGTTTTTTTTGGCTTGGAAAGGTTCAAATGCAATTTGCGGAGGTATAGCAAATTTTGTACGTGCACTGGTCATACTTAGTTTTTTGTCTTTAGAGAGATTATGGATAACTAAAATGAGTCTGTGTGCAGGGAATGGAACACTTTCTCCCCAGATTTTAGGGGAAATCTTGCCATGCCAGATGAATTAAGGCAGCCTGTCCCACATCTGCTGGAGCCTAGGCTAAACCTTCATACTTGTTTGTCCCCACACATACACACTGATTTTGGTTTTGCACAAAAACTTGTTGTATGCATAACTGGTCAAGAGTCTTGTGAGCACCTAACATGTTTCTGTGAGTACCTATAAACCCCTTCAGAATATACTTCAGCTGTATTTTCATTTTCCTTGCATTCTAGGGATCCAAATGTGAAGTACAGGTGAAAAATGGTGGTATATATGAAGGAGTTTTTAAAACCTACAGTCCTAAGGTAATGTATTTCATTTTGACCCTTCCGTGTCTTAAAAGATCCTAATACTGAATAGTCAATGTTTGATCAAAACTTGAATACTTATTATGAATTATTTTGACTGTTCTTGTCTAAGTTTACTTAAGCAGATTACCTTTTGCACACTGTTGTAAACTGTTTTTTGCAAGTATGTGAAGTTATCTAGTAGCTTATTGTGCATTAAGTTAGTGTATTCCTTTTATATCTCTAATAGTGTGATTTAGTGCTTGATGCTGCTCATCGGAAAACTGCAGAATCCAGTTTGGGGCCAAAACGTGAAGACATTCTAGAGAGTATCTTGTTCAAGTCTTCAGATTTTGTTATGGTGCATTTTAAGGATATGGATACCAATTATGCGAGAAGAGGTATACTTGTTTTTGAAGTTGTCTCTATCTTAGATCATAAGTCAAGATTTTCAAAGTATATGCTTTAGGATCCTAAGCCTGAAGTTCGCATTTAGACTCTTAATGACTACAGAACATGCAAATATCCCATTAAAGTCAAGGAAAAGAGCGGATGCTCAGCACCTCCCAAAATGGGAAGTTTATTCGAATTTGAAAAATAGATTTCAGAAGGTTTGTGAGGGTGCACTGCTTTGAGCAGCTGTTTTAGGTGTCTGGAAAGCAAATCCTTAGTGGTGCTACAAAATGTTTTACAGATTTTGTGGGAGGTTGCTTTTTTGGTAAATGTCTTTCTAAATTAGTCTATGAAATGTTATATGGGAATCCATGAATATTCAAATTCTTCATAAAAGATTATTGTTCAGAGTTGGTGTGTATATAAAGTCTATATTTAGTTAAGTAACTTTTGTCTCTAAACATGAATTCATATAAATGTTCTAAAAATACTGCTGCAAACGGAGCTAAACATACTTAGAAAATCCGTGATTTGTGTTTTTAATTTCTGCTTACTAGTTGTAGGTCTGTAGGTAAGGCTCTTCAAAATACAGAAGAAGCTAGTGAGCTAGCAGACAAATGGTCTTAAAATCTTGAAGACATGGCTTGCAATTGTCAGAATTAAACGACTTTACAGGCAGTCAGGCAGTATTCATACCTTTTAATGTCTGGCTCCAAGGCCCTTATTATTTCTCTGGAGCCTAAGAGGCTCATAAGTCAAACAGCTTTGGTTCCTTTGTGCATTTGTGGGGGGCAGCAAGTCTCAAGGGGTTTTGTGCTTACATTCCTGACTTGCTGGGCTGAGGAATAAAAGCCAATGCGTAGCTTTCTGTGCTGTGGAGTTAAACTGCATATCTCCAGGCTGGTCGACAACTGGCACTGGGAGCTAAGTGGTTACAGTAACGCCCAGGCTTCATTCCCAAGCAGCAGTGACTTAGAGATGCATAGAGACTGGTGGACATTTAATGAGGTCTTTCCACCTTGTGATTATATGTGCCTGATTTAAAATTGAAGAATGAGAGGCTTGTTGTTTCAAGGAATTTGCTTTTCGCAGAAGAAGATACATAACGTCAGAGCAAATGTAGCATTGAAATGCAGATAAGTTCCAGGTTCTGGATGGGACTGTGAATTTAAATTACACAAGAGGTGTTTTATAATGGATCTGTTATGAACATCACTTCAGTGTAAATGCAAACCGGGGCTCTCCGCTGCCCAGTCTCTGTAGATTTTCAGTATATGGAATGAAGAATGTATTACTACTACTACTAGGAACAATTACTCACTGGACGTTTTCTAGAAGAAAATAACTGCTTTAGGTTGAACAGTTGCTCAGTTTGCTTTATTAGGTGGAATGTCTTTGAATGTAAATCTCTTAAGTAGTTGGAGAGGAGAGCTGAAATGAAGCTGCAGAGACTTGCAGCAAGATAAACTGGAAGGCTGCAGAACTTGATAACTCGTAGTGGCTAAATTAATCTGCTTTCCATTTTGTCTCAAAAATGCGTTATGTTGAAATGACACTAGAGAGTGTAAGTCAGCCTCTGATCACACCTGCGAATTAGAGCAGTGAAGGGCTTTCTGCTTTAATGAGTAAAGATTCAAATGAATGGCAGTGTATGAACACGTGTGCAGGAACTGCTGGCCTTTTGTACTTAGAAATCAACCCAAGTCTTCCTGGTACTGAGTCAGATAAGCCCATGTTGTTCACACTAACAATTGAGTCTGAACTCTTAGGTGAGGAGATGGTGGTCCTTGCCCTGTTTGTGTTGGGTCTGGTTCCTGTCTGGTGCCCTGGGAGGTATGACAGTGTTGCACTTCTCCAGGAACAAATATTTTTAAACTGCCTAGCCCTCAGTGGTTTTTTTTTTTTGCTTTCACAGACAAAGGAGAAGACAATTTGGACATACATGTTTGGAAAGGCAGCTTGTTCTCCCTTCTTTAAACATGTAGGCAGACAAAGGGGCACTTGACAAGTGCTCTGTTGTCGTAGGAATGGAGCAACCTAGAGTAGGGTTTGCTGGGGTCTGAATATGTAGAATGTCTCCTACTCTTTAGGAGACTACTGGACTTGAGGAGGCCTTGAAGTAAACTTAATTTCTGAAAAATGTATTGTTTGGGAAATTTCAGTGCATACTGGCTTCCTCTTTCAGTGTAAGTACCTGGATTTCTGTATATTTTTGTTCTGGCATTTGCTTCTCTAATGAACTGGAGGAGTGTGGACAAATGGTGCTTCTGACTGTTCTTGATCTTGACTTTTCCCTCAATCTTGAATAGTAGAGGTATTTGCTGCCTTGTCTGCCTGTCTGACCAAGTCAGGCAGAAGCGACTGGAAGAGTTCTGAAAAAGAGCAGCAGGTGGGATGGATTCTTCTTTCAGAAGAGTGGAAGATACATACATGTCTAAAAAGAAACCATGTGAAATAGTCTGCCAGGCACCTTTCATTGCTATCGCTCTTGTGCAGCTTTGGAGCAGTGAGCTGATAATTCATCCTGCAGCCACACCACAAGTGCAGGGGAGGTAACGGTAGTACAGTCTTGGGGTGGGTGGAACCACCGTGTTTGGAAGCAGCGGTCTTGGATATGTTTGTGCCAGACGTAGTGTTGCGCTGTTAAACGCACCAGTAGGGAAAGTCTGGTGCCTGCCCAGATTGTAGAAATTGGAAGGGGAAAAAACGTTAGGCCTGTGTGGACAGGGACATTATAACAGTTTATGTTTAAAAAATAAATCTGTTGCTACTTCTGGGCCCTTATTTGTAACTCTGGGTCTGCACAGACCTTTGTGCTCTTGTAGATACCTGTTAAGCTTCAGGAGGAGTGGAAAGGAGTCATTTGAGGGTCTCACTGTGGAATTAGATCTTTACGCAGTACAGGCAGGCTGATGAATGAAACATGCAGTGGAAAACTCAAATGAAATTGTATTACATCCATTATCCCCTTTCAGAATATCCTGTCTGCATTTAAAGAGGCACAGGCACTGTCTTCTGCACGTGGCAGTGGAAATGGGCTGCTAGAAATCCACTCTAAAACTGTGCAAGTTGATGTTCTTGGCTGTATGTTAGTATGTAACGTCTTTCTGCTTCCCCTTCTAAGGCAAAGGTGGAGTGCCTAGATCTCAGAGTTGCTAAATGTCTTACGCTGTGTGCTTGAAATAGGAGGGTATATTTCCTCTGGATTCTACAGAACAAGCTTCTAGCAGTGACGTCTAGTCTTAAAAGTCAACAGTGCTCGTTTGCGTATGCTTCAAATTTGAGTAAGACTTCAGAGTTGCTGCCTTGCCTTCTCTTTAAAGACAATTCCACATCATAATTACTGTTAAAGTAAAAGGCTTCTATGATGTTTTTATTGGGTTTTTTGGCACCATTACTGCGCTCTGAGAAAAATATTACAAATCCAATGAAAAAAGGCAGAAGAAAATTAGCTATTTAAGTTTTTCCTTGAATTAGCACTGAAAGTGGCATCCTTCCAGAGAAAGTGTTGCAAGGGGAATAGCAGTAGGCATATTATGAACAAAGGAATGAAATGGTGGCTCTGGGAAGCTGGTGGTAACTGGTTTTAATGTTTCAAATCAGTCTTAAGTAGTTACAAAATAAATGAGAGTTTACTGTTGAAACCTTTGAGATAAAACCTCAGTTTGCTTTGGGCCCTGCTGAACTTGATCAAAGCTCGCAGTGTGCAGCGGGAGGACCTTTGGCACATAGTGCCAATTGTTTTGATAACATTTGAACTGCAGAGCCGCACTTAATAGCGTGTTTGTGCTCTTCACTGTTTGTAGCTCAAAACATGCTTGTGAAAACAAGAATGCTAAACACTGACATTAATTAAACCCGGACTCTTAATTGCTCTATTCTGGCAGGTTTTTCTTTCAACTCGTTTAGTAGCGTGTACTTGAAGAGTTTGCCCAAGCTAAGTTTTTCTCAGAATGTATATAATTAATTAGCTTCTATTTAGTGTGAATTTCTGTTGCATAGAGTTGTCCTTGGGATATTTTTTTTTTTTAATTTTTCCCCCAGTTAGCAGGCTTTAAAAAAAATAAGCGAGGTCTTCAATATCAGACTTCTTATTTAGGAGGTGTTTTAGATATTAGGCGGGTACAGAGGTGGAGGGGCCTAACTTGAGCGCTAGAGCTCAAGCTCTTTGTTTAACCAGTTTCCATTTGATCTTTAACTTGGATTTTACTGTGTAGAAAAGGAATTGATGAAAAATTTGGCCATATCAAGGTGCCATGTGAATTGCTCTTTCAACAGCTCAGTGATAAGAGGCAGCAGGTAAGGGGGAGGCTGCGCCTATGCAATCAGTATCTTGTATGTTCTTACTCTGCCAGTCGGCACTTGTAGCAGCAGCTTATGTTTTAGTTTTTATTTTATTAATAATCTTTTAAGACAAATATTTTTGTTTTGGAAACAATTATTTCCAGAATTTATTTTTTACATGTGTTCTCAATTTTATTGCTCATTAATTCTGATAAAATCTTGTTTGACATGCTTCATTTTTAATCTTGGTCTCCCATGTGCCTGCCTAGCTGTTTGTTCCAGGAAAATAGTGATCTTGGCCTTGAGGTACCTTTCTGCTACATTTAAACTTTGCCTGGATGCTCATGAGACCCTGTTGTCTGGGTAGAAGCCTGCCTTTGTAGCTTGAATTTCTCCTAACTTTGGATTTTCTTTGACTTGTAGAGGTTAAACTGATGATTAAAAGTGAGACAGAAATTAAGAGCAGTGAAGCTTCCTGTACCCCATGATATGCTGGATTCTACCGGAAACTTAGTATTACATCTGCTCACATCTGCAGCATTCATTAGATATTGGAGTTTTGGGTCTGACCACCCCCCCAGTTCATCTGTATCATTATAATTTTTAACAGCACTCTGCAGAATATTTGTGACTTTTGAAATAAGAAAATTGGTGGCTTGAGTAGATGAGACTTATTAGGCTAGTATTTTGATCCCAGTAGGTAAAATGGCACAGTTGTGTATGGAGTTTGAAGTAATTTAATAAAAACTAAGGAAAAGCCCATATTAAATGAGGAAGATTTACAAGATTTACCTGTGCTGTCATCAGTCCTCCTAACTTATATAATCTTATTGGAGGAGAGTTCCCTTTGCTCCCAGTGAAGCAAATGTCACAGTTTCTTAAGAGAAATAAGCAGCCTCCAACTTGCATTTGATGTGAAATGTCCAGTCTGAGATGGTCAGACACGAAACATTGGGGTTAATGATGTTTGGCACAGAAGCAGCATTAGTTGACCTGGGCGGTGGCAATTTTATCTGTGGGGTATTGAGAAGGTAAAATGCAAGTACCTTAGTTTTCCTTCCCTTTTAAAGGTGCTTTTTAGTTACTACTTAGCTACAGATTGAGGTAGTGCCGTGTTACTATGTAGTTTCAGATTACATTTAAACCTACCTTCTGTTACAGTATATTTTAGAAGCTGTGTGAAGGGAAATGGAGAGATTTTTTTTTTCTTGCAGGTTGGCATAACTTAGAAATCTGTAAGCTTTTGGGAGGGGGTTTTTATGAAGCAAAATGGGGAACTGTACGGGGTTGTAACCTTGCTGAGATTTTACTATGGAAATGATCTTTGCAGGGTGGGAGATGTATTATCAGTTTGAATATGTCTGTGAGAGGGACTGAGAGAGTTTGGCTTTGCCTAAATTCAGCCATATAATGTGACGAAATCCACCTGTATTTGTATCTGATGTCTTCCAATTTTTTCTCTCTCCATATCTGTTGTAGTTCCTTCAGAAACAGGTAACTTTTTTGGCAGTCACTCTGTCTCTGCATCTTGCCTCTCATAATGCTTTTGTTACCATACTCTATAGCAGAAAATTAATATCTTTGCTCGCATATTTATGGCACTATAAAACATGCATGCGTAACTCCACAGGCTCATTTAGAGTATCTTGCAGTTAGTTGGTGACTTATGTTGTCACCCTTGATGTTTACTTATTCTAAATAGTTGAAAATGCAGTGATTGGGAGTTAGCATCATCATGTAGGTAGTACAGCGGTACAGGGGCTATTTCAGAACAGTTTACAGGTCATCCCAGAACATGCCTGCTAAAGGCATCATATTTAGCGATGAGCTAAAATATAATCTCACTTGAAAATGTTAACCTTTGACCACATAGGTACTGCCATGACTGTGGTGGGCAGGCTGGCACCTCGCAAAGGCACTGATGCAGGATTTGGCAGTCTCACACAAGCCCCAACAGTGCTGCGCCTTCTTAGGTGTCTTCCTTTCATTTGGCTTTCTTGTCTTATTTTACTCATTCTTTTGTATTTTAAATGAATGTTTACCTAATGAACTTCTCTTATTCTTTTCATACGTCTTCTGTAATGTTTTGTTTCATACAAGCTTATTAATAATGCTTAATTGCTTACCCGTAGTTCCTCTGGTCTCTGCATATGAGTTGAGTGAGCATATCATGACATAGTGCTGAATATTATTAGACAGAATAAGCACAGTTAACTTTTATGACAGATCTTACCGATATAACATGCAGATGTTCACTGTGAAACTGGATAATACAGGAAGAATAAGCTATATTGGCAATCTCTCTTTAAAGAATCTCCAGTGATTGTTTAAAAACTGGAGCATCAGTGGCCAACTTCATACATTGTGGATTTTTTTTTCGTGGTGGCTTTAAAGTTCGTTTTTCTTAGTAAGATTTCAGACCTTGCCAGTAGATAATCTAAGCCACATTATTCCATATCTGGCACTGCTTGGTGGTTTGATCTCATCTTTTCTAAAGGTCTGAGATGTTTGCTCCTTATTTTATAAATAGAGCGATAATAGGAAATTCTAAATTGAAGGCTTACTTATTTTAGGCTTTATTTATTTATAAGCTTATAACAAGCTTATATTTTAAAGTCTATTCTGCTTAAGTATGGCAGCTCTGAGATGTAGTTGCTTACGAATGTAAAAGCTTGGCTTCCTTGATGAATGGCTTTGTATTTTTTTTTCACAGCACTTTAATATTCTAGTGTTATTCCTTAAGCTTGGCTGGAATGAAACATAAATAAGTGAAAATAAAAGCTCGTGATCTTTATTTTTTTTAATATACGTTTTTAGAATTTTTATAAACAATAGCAGACCCTTAGAGCTTATTTGTTTTCATACATTGTTGAGAACAAGAGGGAGAGAGTTTTGGAATCTGGCTGTGGGATTTGGGTAAGCTGCTGCTTGGAAAAGCTCTTGTAGGAAAGAAGACGTCTCCATTCATGTCACAGTGAACGGATGCACCAGGCTAACGGCTAATTGAGTTACTCTGCAAATGGAGTAGAAGTGTGTATGTGCACATGCTGGTGTGTTGAGGAGTTGTGGAAATAGAAGAAACTCACATATTTAATGGGGAACTTGCGTATTGCCCATTTAGGGAATGGCATTAGGTTGCATTTATGCTTTTTTGATATTTGCATAATTTGTTATTGTGCAGTTGTGTGGGATGCTTGGAAAAGCATATTATACAAGTCTCCAGTGTTCTAGAGAAATGGGATCCTCAGGTAGTCCTTTTTTAGCAAAACCATGTATGGTGGTTGTAAATAATTTTGAAATAAGTGAAAGCAATACGGCCGTTGATTGCTATGTTAGAAGTTAGTCTGTGCTGTCATAGTTAAGTGTGAAGTAGGCACCTTGCTAATGTCTTAGTGACTACAGCTGCTACAGGAGAAGGTCAGTGATGTTTAATGTGCCTGCGATTCAGCTGCATTTGGATGTTCCTCAGCTAAACTAGTGTGTACGTCTTCCTGTACTTAACCAAACTGATTTCACCCCCCATCCCTCCCCGCTCCATTGTAGATGCTTTTACTGATTCAGCCATCAGTGCTAAAGTAAATGGTGAACACAAGGAAAAGGATCTTGAACCATGGGATGGAGGAGAAACCACCGCTACCGAGGAGCTTGAGGCATTAGAGACAGATGTTGTAAGTAATGCTTTTTTTATCATCCCTGACAGTCTGTAGCAAATAAGCTATTTCTGTGGACATGCCTTGCAACAATTCCTTAATTTTAATCTAGTAATGATTAATCTGCTGGCCTACATTATATGGGCGTATGTTCAGTCCTTGCTAGCAGCTGCCACAGTACTTTTTAACAATTTGAATAAGAATAGCTGGATTTCAAATGCCAGTTTTGGCAAATATTGACAAATGGCAGCTGCTGTGGTAAGGGACACGTTCGACTCATGGACGGGCTGAAAGGGAGCTTTTACTAAGGACTCCCAAATTCAGCATTGCTCTGAAGTGATTTACGTTTAATCAGAGCATGCCTGTCTGACTATCACTGCATTTGGAAATGACGGTGCTTAGCTGATCGTCTTATGATGATCGTGCTTAGCTGAATGTCTCTGCGCTACGATAAAGGAAACTGATGAAAGTCTGACCCGTGACTTAATAAGCACAGATACAGTCTCAGTAGATTATGAATTGTTAGATGAAGAGTATGTACTCAAGTGAAGTTTATGTATCATGGCAGTCAACTTTTACTCAACCGTGCATTCTTTTTAGTACGGAATTCAGCCTGCGGTGTGTTAAAGAAAGAAGGTAATGTTACTGATCAAAGGAGAATCCAGTCATGTTACTGGGGGGTGTGTTAACTTTAGGTAGAACAGTTATCTTGTCAATTTGAGTGCATATACTGTACAACAGAGATGTATTAGAATAGTTAATACTGCCAGTGCTTTTATGAAACACTCAAAACATTTATCGTTATGCTTGAGTGCTGTAATAGCAATTGTACTCAAGTGAGGAACTTGTACAGATCAACAGAGGTCCCCTGCCTGTGGTGTGTCTCAGATAATTGTGTTAGTAGTGCACTTGAAAAGTTTCAGTGCTCACCACAGCCAGGGACGTTTCTCACATCCAGAAGTGTCAATCTGCACTTCTTGGAACAGACATTCGTGTGGGAATTGCTTGCTAGCCAGTCACCTTCTAGAGCAGAGTGGGCACGGTATTTAAAAACATAAAACCAGCAGAAGTACGTACGACAAACGAAAAGTGGCATTGAAGGTAAAATTTGTGCGGCTGATAAGCAAAGCTCCATGAAATAAATTGTGGATTTAGCAACTTTATCTGGACAGTGAATTCATAGCCCAGGGAAAAGGGCAAAAGGTCTAACTTTTGCCATCAGCCCTTAATTTTAAGGGAATGTTTTTCCAGTGCCATTTTGAAAAACAAGCATCATTTTCTTCTAGTCTAATGGATGGGATCCCAATGACATGTTTCGTTACAATGAAGAAAATTATGGTGTAGTATCAACTTATGACAGCAGTTTATCTTCTTATACGTAAGTTCCAAAATATTTTGTTATTAGATTTGTATTTGAATGTTCTTCCTTTGTATTTTTAGATAATTTTATGTATTTTCTAAAGTTGTGGCATCAAATAACTAAAAAAGCAATGAATGAATAGCACTTAAGAAACCTTGCCAGTGTTCTGTGAATAGTCAGATTTAGAAATCATTATATATTCCCTTAAATGGGCACAGTTCATTCCCATTGCAACATTTTCTGAATTTAGGCATGCAATAATGCTTACTCCTTACAAAGGCTTGTATGAATAGGGTGGAAAACACCAAACTGTGAAACTGTCTTTACAAAGCTGCTATACCTATAGTTTGTGTTCAACATAGCAGAACGGTTTGACTAAAACCTAATTTCATTGCGACAGTTGAGCTGGTAGGTGTTGGAGTGTTAAACTGCTGCTGATAACAAAGGGAAGGTGTTTACTGTGAGTGACTTCTTAAGCAGACTTGTCCAGATCTAAACTGAATTTTTGGTTACAATAGAATAACGACTTGAATGCAGTAGTAGTATAAAGCCCGCTCTCTGGCTACTTTGGCAGCGTGGACCTGTTCCCAATAGTCTGCAGCTATAATGTTCGCTGCGAAACGAATCACTTGCAGATGTTCACAGCCATTGGGAAATGTGTTTTATGTTTTCTCACTCTTTTAACCCCCAAAGAGTAAACTTATTTTTGAATGTCGAGGAATTGCAGTGAATGTTTAGATTTTTCTGTGCAGTTGGAGCATTTGTCTACAGCTTTGTGGCTCAACAACAATCTTATTTTTACTATTTTGTTAAAATAGACCTGTAACATGGTGATAATCGAAGTGTCTTAATCGGCTTAGAGTTGAATCCTGGCGAAGCTGTTCTTTCATATACTTCACTGCTCTAAGTACTTTTTGTACTTTTGAACTTTAGTTTTCCATCTTTCTGCTTTATGGATATTAATGGAAACAGATTAAAACCATGAAGGTGGCTTAAAATTTAAATTCCATTGCTTCCTAGTCAAGCAATTTGCTTTGCATATCAGTCTGCTAAACCAGGAGACACTTTGCCTGATTTTCCAAGTCTGTGGTGAGCAGCACTGTCACTAAATGCTTCTGTCTGCAACTGAAGGCTTGTAAAGGGTTTATTGTTTGGTTGTTTTCTCCTCCTAGAGCTAAACCTTAGCAGGTATAGTGTTCTCAAACTTGATAAAAGTACGAGTTTGTGTTCTAGTGAGTGTGCTGCATTAGTATGTCCATCAGCTGCTGTACATGCTTCCATCACCAGGGTTCTGAACAGTGTCGTCTTGCCCATCCCCTTTATTTCATCTTTAATGGCCTTTTCCCTGTTAGAAAATGTAAAATCGCTCCTTTGCTTGTTTAGGCTGCCCTCAGTGCTACTGTATACATCACTTCATTTTTTTTTTTTTCAGTCATTTTAAGTAAATGAGGATGTACTGGGTGCTCTCCTTTCTTGTGTGTATACTTAACGCAGGGTGAGGCCAGTGGATTCAGGTTTGCTTGCATTGTGTTCATGTGTATCTTATTTGAACCAAAGCTTTACGCTGCAGGGTAGGATTCTTATTTAATATTCTTACAGTTACCATCGATAAGGCCAGTAGATGCCTCGACTGGCCAAAAACGTGCTTGTGAGTTAAAACTTGAGATGCAGTAGCTGAGAACTGGCCTGGAATTTGGCAAAGCCACTTCTTTTCCTAGTTCTGCCACCAACACTTAAGTAGTCTTGCATATATTATTTCATACTTGGCTTGTATCTCCACCTACTTTCTTTGTTATTCTTTTTTATACTATTCAAAATACGTGCAGTAGCGATTCTGTCATGCCCAGCTTAGCATGGTCCAAACCTCAACTGTGTGCTGGGTTTTTTACATAGTTTATTCTAAAGTAAGGTTGGATGTAACAGCTTTTGGAACCCAAAGTTAGAATCAAGGACAAAGTGCAAAGTTGTTTTATAAAACCTGATACTTCAGCAGAAATTAAAATAGGTAAAATCAAACCCTGTGGGTGGACAGAAGGAAGTGCCAGGTATGATGTCCGTCTCTAGTTACTCTTCCAGTATTTCATTGCTCATGCATTGAATTCTTACTTGGTGGCTATCCTAAGGGAGCTATAAATGATTTTTTGCAATATTTTGCAATTTTCTTGCAATTACCTAATATAGATCCACAAATGAATGGTTTTGCGGTCCTGGGAGCTCATGAATGATTTCTGGTCCTGAACTCTAATGTGTTGTGTTCATATTTTCTGCAGTTCTTAACAAGAAGAGCTGAAATTCTGTGGCTGGTGTTATCAAAGGATTAAGCATGTAACTCTTTAATTTCAGTAGGATTGGGGACTTCTGTGTCTTTTTGGAATGTGTAAATAGCTAAGGAAATTCCAATTTGTTCTCTGACAGTAGCTTCCTATCTAAACAACAGACTAAAGCTTTTTATTACTAACATACTCAGCCGAGTTGGAGCCTCCCATAGCTTTAGGGAGTAGGGATTTTGCAAGGCATATGGAAAAGCTCTGCACTGTGACCTCAGCTCTCTAGGCAGGTAAATGACACTGAATTTGCACATAATATCTAACCAGTCCAGGAATAGTGACACACTTATACTAAAAAGCAGAGCAAGTTTACTGGCTTAAAAGCAAGGGTTTTTTTACTTTGACTTGTTTAGAATTTAGCCATGTAATTTTTATAGCTCCTTTGTGCTTTTGAATGCATTTCAGAAATTCTTTTCTTTTCCATTGTCTTTTAGGGTGCCATTAGAAAGAGATAATTCAGAAGAGTTTTTAAAACGAGAAGCCAGAGCAACTCAATTAGCAGAGGAAATTGAATCAAGTGCCCAATACAAAGCTCGGGTTGCCTTGGAAAATGATGAAAGAACAGAAGAAGAAAAGTATACTGCTGTTCAGAGAAATGCTAATGAACGAGAAGGACATGGTGTAAACACTAGGTACTTGCAAACACTATGAATAGTATTTTTATTTAAATGATGTACATGTTTTTTATACATAGCAATTTACTCATTGAAACTCCTCTTTCAGCAGGGCTGATTAGGTTAGGAACCTTATGTAAACAATCGGGTGCTGATTTTGGCACTCATGCTAACTTGAACACCTCTGCCTGGCCCTGTAGTATCTCTGTAGCAAAGCAGACTTCCCCACTGTGGTATGTCATTGTGGTGAATTCATACCAGATTACAGGAAAGGGCAGCGGTTTTGATATGTCATGGAGAATTTCAGGCCTTAGTACTAAATCATTCACTGTTTATGGACTCAGAGAAAGTGGACCCTGTGGTCAGCATCAAAAGCCAGTTCAGGAGGTGAATGTTAGGTGAACATCTGATAGTATTTAGAATTGTCCTTTAGCTTGATTTGAGAAAGATAGACGTTATCAGCGAAGCGCTTGATCAGATACTTTTCATTGCCTTTCAGTTCTGCCTTAACACTGATAGAAATTTGCTGTGTTTCAGAGAAAATAAATACATTCCACCTGGACAGAGGAATAGAGATGTCCTGTCCTGGGGAAGTGGAAGACAAAACTCACCAAGGATGGGCCAGTCTGGATCAGGCCCACCAATTTCAAGGTCTGGATCCCATACTTCAGAATTCAGTCCTAACTCTGGAGCAGATCAAAGAGTAGTTAACGGAGGCAAGTATCTGAAGTCTAAATGAATACACCTTATAAAATTGCAATCAATTATCTAATTACATTGAACGTGCATATGGTGTGGTCTTAGGATAAGCTAGGTTAGCATTCATCACTTAACACAGAGGTTGCTATTTGGATTTGGATTTAACTTAACTTAAAATGGAACGTGTATTTAACTGCACTATGTGTAGCTTTGTGGAGCGGAAGTATCACTCGTTTTCCTTCAAACACCTTTGTCTTAGGTGATGGTGCAGTATGCGGTTTTAAAGATTAAAAAATGCTTTACGTGTTACTACTGCTGAGATCTGTGTGAGGAGTAGCAATGCTGACACCTAGTGAAAGGGAGGTGGCAGCTGGAGAAACAATCCCTCTTCCTTTCTGGTGCATCGATCAATTCTGTTTCCTATTAAAAAGAGCAAAGCACCCCACTGATTTCACAATGATGTGGGAAGAAAAATTGTTGGGAAAGTAAGAGAAGTGTTAGGGGAAAAGGAATCAAAAGCCTTCTCTCCAAATAGCTATTTGAGTATTTTCTGCTATACGCATTGGTTATATTTATAAACAGACATCACTAGGCACTGTATAGCAGGAACTGGTGTTTCATAAACTGAACACCACTTTTTGAGATGGATTTCAGCAGCAGCCTGACCTCAAGGCACTATTTTTACGCGTTAAAGATGCTGTTGTATGAGATCGCTGTGAATAAATGAAAAGTATATAATACTCAAGTACTGCTATCTGGAGAGGAGGTCTGAGAAACATCTAAAGGTAAGTGAGGCTTCCTTTGCAAATAGGGTCAGCTGTATAAAGGATGTACAACCGAGTCTTGCCCAAACAACTCTAACCTTGAGATTTGTTCCTAGTATTTGTGGTTTCTATCATCATATTGCTCTGCTGAATGAACATCATATACCTAAAACATTCAAAATGGCTTCTGAATTAAATTTTTTGTTTTGGAAACAAATGAACCCCATATCCTAGATTAAAATACTACATTAATACTTTAGATAACTGATAAAGGCATAAACATCAGGATTCAGACACTGAACACCGCTGTTTTTTGTAAAGATACAGTTCCTAGAATTGCTATTGCTCATCATTTGGTTTGGAAGTAGCAGTTTGTATAGTCGATACTCTGTGAATCGCTGTTTGAGAACCTCTGGTAGCTGTTTAAGGACCTCGTCAAGTGATGCGTACTGTAGAACGTGTATATGATAGGCTAACAGATCAAACTTTACTGTCTATTCCTTAGTAGTATTTGTAGATCCTAATTAACCCTTTGGGGAGTTTGTGACATTCGGATGCTCAATTTGACCCGAAGTGGAGGAAATACCCTTGTAGAGACTATTTTATTGGTTGCAGAAATAAACTAATCTATCCCCAAAGGGTTAAACATGAAAAATCATTTTGTCATATTTTTACTTTTTTTTTTTCTGTTGACCTTTTTCCCCATAATTTTTCTTTAGTTTTTATACTTTCCTTCATATCATTTGTTCTGTCAGGTGTTCCCTGGCCATCGCCTTGCCCATCTCCTTCCTCTCGCCCACCTTCTCGCTACCAGTCAGGTCCCAACTCTCTTCCACCTCGGGCAGCCACCCCTACACGGCCGCCCTCCAGGCCCCCCTCGCGGCCCTCCAGGCCCCCGTCTCACCCCTCTGCTCATGGTTCTCCAGCTCCTGTCTCTACTATGCCTAAACGCATGTCTTCAGAAGGTACAATACCACGATTTGTTCATGTTTTTGTTTGTCTTTGTTTAACTCCTTTGTGAGTTTAATTACAAAATTGTTTTTCCTCTTCATTACTTAACCTATAATTTGTGTTTAACTTTAGTTTACCAGACTATTTCTATTAACCTTTTTTATTTGAAGAACTTTACAAAAACAAAATAAAGCTGTGAAATTTCCCAAATTGGTATGAAATAAACTCAGCTTTGTAAACGCTGCTCAGTGTCTTAACCAACAGCAACATGCAGGGCCCGATAACTTCGGAGGGCATTTTTAGGAATATAAATTTATATAAAATATCAAACATTTTAATACAATAGTTCCACAAAAAGCAGTTTCAAATTTTACAAGAGGTAATTCAATGATATAGTTAAAAAACCCAATAACAATAATCAAAATTCTGTATTTAGTGAAGTGCACTGTGGGATAGGGTAAGATAAGCTGCTTTGAGGGTGAATCTATAGAAAACTAGATCTGTTTGCACTGAGGCGGAACAGTAAGTCAGGTCCCTGGCAGTCAGTAATAAGGAGAGAAGGGCCAACCCAGGAGTCCTCGGTAACAGTAGGCAGAGGTTTCTGAACTTGAATATTTCTCCTCTGTGGGGACAGTAAGGAACACATTTTTAAATTACTGAAGTGCATTTAAAACCCAGCCCGCGCACCGCAGTCTAGAAAGTCTGGAGAAATGGAAACCGGTTATAATAAACTCATTATGAACTTGCAGTCTGTGCTGTAGCTCACTCCCTGAGAGAGGGGACAGTAACCCTGTTCTGCAGCTTGCCTGATAAATGTGTGAGATGGTCCAAAACCAGAAAGTGGATGGTGGTAGGCGTGTCTATACAGCATCCTGCTGTCAATTCATCAATGTCAGCTTTTTTTTTATGTAGTGAGATACTGAGAATCCACATGCAGATTCGGTTTAGCACTTGTGATTGATTTGTCAGGCATGCAGTGAACTGTGGCTTACTGCAACCTTTAATTGCTTCTACCAGAAGGGTTTGCTGGAAAGTCTGTATTCTTAAAAATACTTGCCGGTCTATAATTTGGATGAAGTGTGCTTTAGATTCATGGTTAAAATAGAGGCTGACATTTAAAGATTTATGTAATCAGGAGAGGTACTTGATATTTTAGAACCTTAGCTGAAACCAGAAAGCCATTATCTGAACTTGTCTCTGTTATTGACCTACATTAAAAATGTACTATAATCAGCCAGATTCTCCTGTCCATACAGAGTTTTTCCTTTTGAGGTATCAACATATGGATCTGATCTTGTATAGAAAATGTTTGTTAGGATGTAGGAACTACATTGCTGCTTAGACTTGAACATAATTATTCTGTGGCATCCGTTTAAAGCTGTTCAGAATTACTGTATTCACATATGCCTTTAGCATCTGGTGTTAAACATGCATGACTTGAACCTTGGGATAACAATCACTTGTTTAGTTGCAATTTTGCTGACTTGTAAATGAATTGTGACCTGCTGCAGGCCATTCAGCCTGGGTGCAGGACTCTGCTGAAGTTCCCCAAGAGCATTGGTCAGCCAGTGGCCACTACTCTGTAAATAAGTTTGGTCTCAATGTCCACTTGACAAAAGCGATGGAAGTTTTTTTTTCTTTCCTGGAAAATGTTTGATAGCCTGAAACTGTGCTTATCCAGAGGGAGCTGGGCCACTGACCTTCTTGGTTTGTCTTGCAGTAAGCAATATTGAGTACTTGGATTCAAATATTTTAAATCCAGGACTTGCATACCTGTTTCAAGTCTGGTAAAGCTTCTGAATATCAATGATGGTGAGCTATCATAGCAAGGTGACGAGTGTGTTGGTAGTCTGGCTGGACCAATGGCTTGGCCTTTTTAGTGTCGTGGATCCCCGGTTCTAGTCAATGTCAGTGTAAATTGCTTGACTCTATTACTGCCTTATTGAGAATGATTAGATTAAATCTAGTTGTATGTTTGGGTACTCCTAGTGATGGATGTTAAGCACTTATTATGTGGGGTCTTCTTTTTCTCAGGGCCTCCACGGATGTCTCCTAAGGCACAACGGCACCCTCGAGGTCACAGAGTCTCTACTGGTAGGGGTACAATTTCAAGTGGCTTAGAATTTGTATCTCATAATGCACCAGGGGAAGCATCTACTACTGCAGTGGCACGAGGCAGCCCTTCAGGTGGGACGTGGTCATCAGTTGTCAGTGGGGGTAGGTAAAGCTTGGCTTATTGCAGATGGCTTGCCAGGGGTACTTTAGAGTGTGACTGCTAAGCAGAATACTGCATTGCTAGACAATCCAGGCTCTGAATAAACATTGGTCTGCTAACTTAGCTTGTTTAGGTGAAGTGGGAGAAAGGTGTTTCCAGATAGCTTAGTAAAATAACTGGTGAGTCTTAACTGCAGAGAGATGAAGTCAGATGGTGTATGAGGAGAAAGGAAGGAAAAATATGGGGATTAGTTATTGAAAGAAGTAATTTTCAGGAAAGTTGTTGGAGAGAAGGAAGGTTATATACATTCTCTTGTGTTGCTGAATTTGGTTAATGGCAGCATAACTGGGTTGTCGTTAACAAACAAAGGAGGCGTTTGGGTAGAGGAAGGTTGGTGCTAGAAGATTAAATGATACTCAGGTTGAGTTGGATGTATTTTTCCTTGAAAAACGATACAGGATTTAAGTGGTTGTTTTGTGTTTAAGTACTGTAGTAGCAGATATAGTCAGTGTCTCTCCTTTTTTGAATCAGTTAACATATTTTTTAATACTTGACTTCAAATTTAAAACTCAGTCTTGTGACACAGGCCCTGGTCTGGAGCTTTTGTAGTTGGGATCGTGTTCTAGTGAGTTGTCAGCAGCTGGCCCTTCGATTCAAGATTGCAATTAGAGTCTGAAGGCAATTTAGAGTCTGATACTTTTTAGCAGCGCCAGGATTCTAGAGGAGTGGGAATGCATTTTCCAGAAAGAAGGTATGGATTAGACACCCATAGACCTGTTGCCTTGTGGAAAAGATTTAAGGTCTTCTGTCCTGGCATTATCTCCAGTTCATCTTCCCTCCCCACCCCCCACTTCATATATTTTTAACATGTCAGTAGGACTGTTAAATGACTGACCACTCTTTCTCCTCTCTCACTTGAAGTTAATGTATAACATAAAGCAACCTATCTAGCCACAGTGGGATGAGCAGGAAGTACAACTTAGTATTTAAAGAACAACTTTACCTGCCCCTTTAACATAGTGACACAAATATCCATCAAATGATCTTCATTCAATAGGATATGTTGTTTTTTTTTCAGCTGGCAAACCTCCAAAAGAGGACGCTGTAAAATGGATGTGTTTTTCAGCCCTTTAAAAAATGTTTTACATCTGTTTATATGGAGACCTGACCACCCTTTCTGTTCTACCTGAAACTGTGTTAATGTGAGCTGTTGTAGTCGTATTGCTTGGGGGCTGGGAAGCATATTGCAGTTCTGTGGTGGGACTACAGGGCAGTGATACAGATTAGGGGACAAACTGCAGAAAAATCGCACCACTTATTTGAAATGCTGCATTATAAAGAACTAGGAGATGTACCTGAAAGGTAAACAGGTTTTCAATTACTATATATGCTCAGTATTGTAAAGCATGCTTTTAGTTATTTTAACACTAAGTAAACTTCTGAGCAGGTGAGGAAGCTTGTCCTATAACTATTTTTTCCTGTTTGTTTCTAGTTCCTAGATTATCCCCTAAAACACACAGGCCTAGGTCTCCAAGGCAGAGCAGCACTCCCACGGGACCAGCTCTGCCTTCTCCTCAGCCTGGTGCTATTCCCACTGAATCTGTTGCCATGCCTGTTCCAGCTGCCTCCCCTACACCTGCCAGCCCTGCATCCAACCGAGCAGTTACCCCTTCCAGTGAAGGTGAGTTACCCTTGCTAGCTTGCAAATACTTCCTTTCACTAACGCTTGACAATGAATATGTCTGCAGAGGAGTAGAGCTGCTTTCTAAATGATGGGAAAACTTCTGATGCGTTTAATTCTACTGTGCAGTGAATTTCCCCTTTTCTCATGATGCAACCTTTAAACTGAGGTTGAGGAGAGACTTTTTGATAAGTCTGTATGCTTAATTTCTTCTTAACCTAGTTAAGGTATAATGAGAAGTGCGTGTTTGACTTGGAACTTTTTCATTTGGCTTAAAGACAGTAGGGTGGGGAAGCAGAAAAGATAACCCTCCAGGCCCTAACTAGGTGGCAGAAAAATTGTAACTGAGGGGTTTTCTTTTGTAAGCTAAACATGGTTAAATCTCTCTTCTGTTTCTATTTTGCCATCTCTCTTTGGTCAATTTGAGTTGTGTATAAGAAAATAACTACTGCAATTTCTTTTGTAGCTAAAGATACTAGGCTTCAGGACCAGAGGCAAAATTCTGCAGCTGGAAACAAGGAGAATATAAAGCCAAGCGAGACTTCTCCTAGTTTTCCTAAACCTGAAAGCAAAGGTTTGTATCAAAAGCTTTCATGTATTCCTGAATAATGTGGGTATTCCAAGCATTAAACCTGCTGTATTGACAGCTTCAGTTAGCATTTTAAGAAACAAGTTGGAGACAGCCTCGTTTGGGTGTTGTACAGCAAAAATTTGGTCATGCAATTGTGAATTGGCCGACCTGCAGTTTTAAATGTTGTTCTTGACTTACTTAATCAACACTAAGTTACCCATGTGAATGGTACGATTCCTTTTCATTTGTGGGTTTTTTTTCTTTTTATTCTCTCTTTTTTTCTCCTTTTTTTTTTTACTCTTGTCTCGTTTTCCTGCTCACCAAGCTGTCTGGACTGAATGAGTGTTTCTTCTTAGACCTGTGCTCACAGTGCTGAGCATCGTGGTCAGCATAGCAACTGTACTTAGTCCTGTTATGCCTTATATTAGGCTTTCTCAGTTTGGCAGCATTGTTTGTTCATTCAGTCTTCAAAAAACCTTTTTGTGTTGTTGAACTTAGAACTGTAGAATCATTTAGATAAGAAAAGACCTTTAAAACCTTAAACCTAACCTTCATCAGTGTTTAACCTTTACTTGCTATGTCTTAAAACACTGGTGTGTTGTGTGAGGGTTTTGTTGCCTGCTGCTTTGTATTCAGCTGAGTTCTGCAGTCCCTGCACCTCAGGGCTTCTCTCTTGGTGTGATGCATTAGAACTAGAGTTATGTAATGCCATGGCTTTACAGAGTATTGTTATTGTGCCCGTGCACGTAGTTCATGGAATCGTATCGAATTATGAAGTGATATCACTGTATTTCATTTTCAGATAGGCAAACATTGCTTTTTTTGCAGAGTTATAAATGTGGAGGCATTGTGTATAAAACTTGTATTAGAGATGCTTGGACAATGTTGGTCTTGTATTTGGCAGGTGTATCTCCAGTTGTTTCAGAACATAGAAAACAGATTGATGATTTAAAGAAATTTAAGAATGACTTTAGGGTAAGTTTCTCTGTGTGGTTATTTCATGGTGTCGTGGTTCTTACGTGTATCCAGATTTTTTTACTGAATTAAATACACTGCATGTGTTAGCCCAAGTAGTAATGACCTGTTTAATTTATGAAAATATCTATAAGAATTCATGCTAAATACTATGAAATCAATGACTCTTGCTGGTACAATTGCCTAATACATGCAAATGTGCATATTGACTGTAAACTGAGAGTAGTACTAGAAATCTGTTTGATCGTTAGGTACAAATAATTACCGCATTTGCATGCCATATGGAAGAGCTGTTTTAAAATTAAAGGGCTTTGCTGAGGAAAATTGAAGGTGGATTCATATTATGTGTTTCGTGGTTGTAATGGTTTATTAAATCAGGTTAGCTTTTCAAGTGTTACTGTTAAATCACACAGGCGGATGAGTCCAGAGGGCTGTCTTAAGCTTTCCTGTCACTCCCTAATCAACATATAGGTCAGTTGAGTTGCTGAATAGCTTCTTTCACAGTGTAGGCTTAAAATGTTGTCAATGTTCATAGATTCCTTTAGTAGTAGAAATGGAAATGTATGTTTTAAAAGGTCATTTCCAGATGATTGAGGCCTATGGGACTGTATTTTACTCTATGGATGTGATAGCATTAGATTGTCTCTCCCAGGTTTTGTATATCAATTTACTGAATGTATTCTTGGGTTTTTTTCAGTTACAGTCCAGTTCCTCTTCAGATGCAGTGGATCAGCTGCTGAACAAAACCCGAGAAGGTGAAAAATCAAGAGATGTAGTTAAAGAAAAGACAGAATCAGCCCCTAAAGAATCTATCGTAGAAACTGGCAGTAATACTAACTCTAACAGTGGCAGTAGCAAACCTAATAGTCCAAGTATTTCTCCTTCAATAAGTAATAGTTCTGAGCAAAAGCGAGGGCCTGAGGTAACTTCACAAGGTGTACAGACATCTGGGCCTGGAAGTAAACAAGATAAAGAGGATAAAGAGGAGAAGAAAGATACTTCTGAGTGAGTAATTATGCCTTTTAGAATAACCACATCTGTTCTTAGCATTTACCCATTTGTAGAAAAAGCTGTTGTGAATGTGTAATATCTTACTGTTTATTTGGCAATAGAAGTTCTCTCTGTTACATGGGGAAAACTAACAAGTGAGGTGACTGTGCTGAAAGCCATCTTGTGAGTCAGTGGTAGAGCTGCATTGAGAGCTCTGGTCCTGCTGATGTCTAATCTATATCTAAATGCTCATTTAAATGTTTTCCTGGCTTGTGGGAGCTGTAGTAACAGCAGGAAAACTTTTTTATGGACAAGTACAGCAAGAGTACTGTCAGTAAGAGTGGCTTTTTGCATGCTGTGTGTTGTTTGAGTTCTCAAAAATCTGACTCAGATGGAAATGAGGTATTTGATCTCTGAAATTTTTAATTGTTAGGTCTGATACAATTGTAAAAGAACAAAACTGAACACAATTTTTTGTTCTTTATGTTTAGGCAAGTTAGAAAATCAACACTTAATCCTAATGCAAAAGAATTCAACCCTCGATCTTTTGCTCAGGTGAGTTATTTGATACTGTTTAACATTGTTTTTGAATACATGTTTATCAGCAAACTTTTAATGTGGCAGATAGTCAAGCTAACCTTGCCATATGCATTGCTGAACTCTATTTGTAGCCGAAACCTTCTACTACACCAACGTCCCCTCGTCCACAAGCTCAACCTAGCCCCTCCATGGTGGGTCATCAGCAGCCAACCCCAGTGTACACTCAACCTGTTTGTTTTGCACCCAATATGATGTACCCGGTTCCAGTGAGTCCAGGCGTGCAGGTAAAGTGCAGCACGTGCTGCAGACTTGTTAATACTTCTCAGGTGATTTATCAGCAAGTTGAGGAGGCTTAGGAGGTCTAAGTTACAGCAGTGAAATTATACAGCTTGTGTTACTGTTGTAAATGTGGGCACAGTTATGTTGTTGTTAAGTTTTAGCTATGTAAATACTCACCTTTCCTAGCGGTCCCTCAAACTAGATGTTCTAATAATCTCAAATGCTTGTAAGTTCCAGCAGCTTTTGCATTTATGGTTAAACCATGTAGTCTACCTCCCCAGTTCCCCAAGCATAGTATTATGCTCTTAAGTTTGAAGCAACTGTTTCGTGGTCCTTGGCTTCCAGCTGTGTCCCACTAGTTTCTGGTCATTGTTGGGATTACTAGGGTCTCAAATCTAACTGTTATAAAGCTGTCTGATTTAATACATGGCTTGAAGTAGCAGTGGTATCGTTACTTAACTGTTCTTTGCAGATCACGTGGTCTTAGTTGTTTGTATATGCAGACTTAATCGCAGTGATCCCAGAAAATACCAAAGTTCACTAAACCATGTAACTTGGAGTAAAACACATCCAAACTGAGTGGGGCTCCCACCCAGACACACGCTCGTGTTTTAAAGGAATGTCATAGCTTCAACTCCTCCTTCTGTTTCAGCCTTTGTATCCTATTCCCATGACGCCCATGCCGGTGAACCAAGCCAAGACATATAGAGCAGGTAAAGGTGAGAATAATACTGCCTGTTTGGTTCTTCGTCTGCATGCAGCATGAATAAATTACAAATGCTTATGTATTTTCTAATCCAAGTTAATTTGTTTTCAGTTGATACTTCCTTGTATTCAAAATAGCATTGAAAATAAGTGGAAGTACTAATGCGTTCTAGATAAACTAATTCAGCCAGAACATAAGTTTGAGTAATGGGGAGTTGCTTGGTTTGGAATCTGTTGTCTTTGTTACTTGGAATATTAGGCTAAGCTGATCATCTTCTGTATTTCATCAACATTATGGGTTTGTTTAGAGGGAACAGAGTTTAAAAGATGCGAATACCTCAGATTGCAGCTGCATGGAGACCTTTGCTCTCCTCAGCCGTGAGCACAAGTAATTGTAACAGACTCAGCTTTCCAGTTGATGGAGCAGTTGCTGAGTAGTTCCCTTAGAGCGTGAATTAAGCTTTTTTGTAAGGGTCAGGATCAAATTTGATTCATGTAGATATCTTAATATAACTTTTTTCTTCCATTACCAATTCTTGTCAGTCCTTCCCCCCGCTCCACCTTTCTTCCTTCACAAAAAAGCAGGGCTGGGTTCATGGCTGTATATATAGCTCAAAGACCATGACGAAAATTAAATATTTCTTGGACGAACCTTTTTTTGTGCTGTTCCTTTTTGATAGTGCTCTGATATGTGGTTAAAGGTGAGGAGCGAGGATATTCTACTTGGTGACAGTGACATTGTAATGTAAAACCTTTCAGGAGGATCGTCGTTCTTGGTCCTTTGTTTCTAATGTGAGGCACTCTTTTCTTTGCAGTACCAAATATGCCACAGCAACGGCAAGACCAACATCATCAGAGCACCATGATGCATCCTGCCTCAGCAGCAGGCCCTCCAATTGTAGCTACGCCACCTGCTTATTCAGCACAATATGTTGCATATAGTCCCCAGCAGTTTCCTAATCAGCCTCTTGTGCAGCATGTGCCACACTACCAGTCTCAGGTAAGAGTCCTTTTAGTGTACATGGCAAGTCAAAACCAAAGTAATTAAGTGGCTTGGTCCTAAATACCCTCTTGTCTTTAGTCCTGAAAAGTCACTTTGAACAGTGTCTGTGTGCTGGAACATACTTGGCAGTGTTGTAGTGTGCTTCAAAGCCTAAAACAAATCTTAAGGTCAGTTTAGACGTTGGCATTTAATACTGCTATTACCTTTTTAGCTCTTCAGAGAACTCCTTTTAGTTCATGGCCAGGACATCTAGTAATGTGTTCTAAAAATAAACCATTCAATGTACTCCTTTTGCTTCAAAGGCTATTAAATATACATATATAATTGGTTAAGTAAATAATTACATACATAAGCTTACTGCATTACTGGAGTGGCAGAAATTAGATATGCCAATGTTTTTTGTTAGTTTATAACCCACTGCAGAAAACATCCTGAAATTTTCATCAACAATTGGGATAACTGTGATAGTATGAAGTCTGCTCTGCATCTTAGTAAGGCCAAGCTGTTACTGAGTTGCGTAATGATTGCTTAGCTGACACTTATATTCTTTGTAATAGTCCTCAATTAACTGTGTCTTTTCTTATTTCTGTTGAATGCAGCATCCTCATGTTTATAGCCCTGTAATACAGGGCAACGCTAGAATGATGGCACCACCAACACATGCACAGCCTGGTTTAGTATCTTCTTCTGCAACACAGTATGGTGCGCATGAACAGACGCATGCTATGTATGGTAGGAAACGTTTTGTGTTATATGTAACTTTTTAAGTCCTTATGTTGTGCAGGGATGTATTTAATCTGAAGCTTCAAACATGGGTAGCATTCAGAATACACCAGTAAGTGTGGTTTATGTTTGATAAGATGATGAGCAGAGCATTGAAAACTGAGCCACCTGGTAAAAATGAAAACTCAAGTATGCTGATTTCAGTAGGATGCCAGTGACCAAGATGAAATTTCAAGCTGGGAGCTGCTAAAGAATATCTACTGAAAGAAGTTCGTTCAAGTTCTCTTGATGCTTTTGACACAACATCCCTTGATTGTTTCATGGTTATAATTAGGACTTGTTTTATTGCAAGGCTATGACCTCAGTTTCAAACTTGACTTTAGTTCTGACAACTAGTGAAATGCTGTCTTTATGATACTACTAGCATTATTAACAGTATCAACACTGCTGTTTAAGCAAAATAGAACACGTTTTGCTTATCCTACTTTTTAAAGTAAGTCAAGAATAAGCATATGAAACAGCTCATGTATTGCTCTGACTTTGGCAATTGGTCTCCAGCTCTCTGAGGGGCATATTTCACTTACAGTCTGAAAATGTGTGAAAACTTTGTTACAAAGTAAAATGTGAAAGAATTTCTAAAGCATTATAAATGTATGATAAAGCAATGCCCAATTTGGAGTCAAAACCTCGCTGCAAAACGTGCTGTTGAAAGAGGTAGAATCAAGGGTTGCTGGAAGGCTGGGAAATTGTCGTAAAATGTCAAACCAGCAGATGGTCTCCTGAAAACATTGCATTTCAATACCTGTTATAGCATCTGAGGAAGACTTTTATTGGGTCACGTATATTATTGACTTAGATTCTAATAAAAAATTTTCTGTACCTTTAGACATCTTTGTATGTTTTCCAGTGCTTAGTTTTACACTGCTGCTTAATGGAAGTCAATGATGTGTCATGAAAACTTACAAGGCTAAGAATCTGAAATTTAGTGTGAAATTAATTATGATTTTAAAAGTCTGTGTCCTACCCATCTGAACACATCCTGTCAGGTCTCTGAGGTGGTATGGTAACATAGCTAAGAAACAAAATAATAGAGTGAAACCTTTTTTGACACTTGGAGAAAGAACATTTCGGCTCATTTGTGCTGAACCTGAAATGGAAGTTACTTATAGAGATTAAGTCTCTCTCTCACAGATCCTTGCTAATTGTATTACTTTGATCTTTTCAACTCTTGTGCTTGAGGTGTCCATGTAAACAGATCTTCTGTTTGCTTTTTCATTAGATTAAATAGAATTCCGATAAAGTGAATGATCAAAGGCTTTCAGACCTTTACTGGTGAAAACTCTCCTCTCAAAACCTAATTAAAATAAAACCAAACACGAGATAACCTGAGATTTGATTCAAAATGGTTGCATGTGACTTCCTAGCAATTTTCCATTGTGCACCATCCTTATCTTCTGTAACTAGTGGGTTCTACAGCATTGAAGTGCAAGCCTGTTCCCTTGGTTGGCTTTGATCAGATGTTTGTGTATTTTTTTACTGATATTCTAACTGACAATTGTTAGATCTCATTTTGTGTTGGGTTTGCAGCTTGTCTGTTTTAGGTACGTGCCTACCTACCAGTGCAAACAACTAAGTTGGGTCAAACGAGACTTTTTTTTGTATTTCCTGCCATGCAATTAAATACTACTTTTCCCAGAGCATCTAATTTAACAGAAACCACATGTTCTCCTGAGTTCTTTTAAGTAGCTCCTTGGTGACTTCTAAATAATCTTCCACCTTCCCAGTAAATGATCAAATACTTGAAATTCTTGTTACTGAAACCATTCAACCCAGAATGAGTTGGTTCAAATGTTCCCTTAACCTATAAAGTTTACAGTAAGCTACACCCGAAGTGACTTCTGATGTCATGCAAAAACCTGAACTGAGATAGTACTGTAAGCCTTCCATGTGCCGAGTACTTGAAGACCTTGCCTAGATGGCCATCTATTAACGTATTCGCTTCAGATTCTATTTATTGACACATGAAAGCTTGGGGAAAGTGTAGCAGTGCCTAGGATGATAAATCTAAGCTGCTTCTGGAGTGCGTTGCTAAAGAACAATGTGCTGGAGTCATTCACATCAGATTGATTGACTAAAAAAGTATCTATGACTTACGTTCTGTATTTTGGGTATCGTAAGTTTACCTGCAGTATCTTTGGGCTAAATATACCGATGCGCTTTGACTCTGGTCCTTTCCAAACTAATGTAAAACTCCAGATTAACAGCTTCCTGAGAAAAACAACCACTGCTGCTTTTGATTTCTGGAGCCCCTGCTCAAACAAGTTCTCAGATTTCTTTTGACGCTTTAAAATTGCTGTCTGATTTTCAAGGTAATACATATTAATATTTATTTTTAATTAACCCCCTCCCTGCTTATGTCAGGGTACAGTGGGCTATACTGCTCTTTAATCCTTCAAACCAGTGCTTTCTTTGAGATAATTCTTGCCAAATTCACTCAGCTGTTTTCCTGCCTGTGTGGTAGAGGTGTCTGCCAGGACAGCCGCACCGAGGGGCAGGGGTTGGGGGATGCTGCTTATGAAGTATCCTTAAGGTGAGAAATGTTCTCTGGTGAGATCGGAAACTCCATCTTCACTACTGGTTTGGAACAAATTGAAAGTCTATGGCAAGTAGTAACTGCCTGCCAGCAGAAATGCATGTTGATCCATTAAATGACTGTCCGCACTGCCAAGAGCTTGGGGTTTGTTTTCCTTCCTGTCTCATGAAGAGACAGCTGAATCCAAAATACAAGCGGTGACCTATGCTTGTTGATAAGCACTCCCTCATTTTAAAGAGAAGCATTTTTGGCCTAATGCTGTTTAATGGGATATTTCTGCACTTCTGGGATTCCCTCACCAGTCATTACAGTGTCCTGCTTCTGTCTCCCAACCCGCTTTTGACAAGAGTTCAAGAGAAGCAGCTGAGTTGCGTGGTCACCACTCAACCCGTCTAAACATAGGACGGAGGAGTGTTTAGATACATTGAGTTTTTCCCTTCAAAACACAATTGGGAAGGACAGTGTTCAAGCAACTATCTTTCTTTCCATCTACCAGCCAGATGATAAAAATGTCTTATTACACACTTCAGTTTGTAACTTCTGGAGGCGTGAGCCACTTAGATGTCCTTGCCAAGGGGAGTTTGAAATGCAGGCACTGCTGCACCTTTAACTGCCACACACATGTACCTGAATGCAGAGTTGTTGCTCTTCCCCTCCTGAACTGCACATTGGTTTCAGATCACCCCATCCGTCTCGGAAGCGTTGGCTCTGTGCGATCTCTCCGATACCAGTGTCATGGGGCTGGTAGAGCTTGCTGGCCATGGTTTGCGGTTTGATCACTTCATCTGTGTTGCAGAAAGATGTAAACTTGTCTTGTGCTCTTAGGAGAAAACTTGATATCAAAGTAGGGGTGGATCCATTCATTCCTGTGACAATGAACTTGTGTTGGTTTTTACCAAGCAGCTGAATCGCCTGTGTGTTCAGATAACAAGAGTCCTCCGAAAAACCTTACCTTTGTGTTTAAAACCAGACATCGCTTTTATACAGATGCATTTCCTGGGTTTTTTGTGCTCTCATTCCTGTCCCCGTTCTCCCTTCCCTTTTCCCCTTCTGCATATGTGTTACTGGTCTGGTGTGTTCTCTAACTTTATCTGGTTTCTGTCTCAGCAGTAGAGTAAATTCTATTCCCCTGATAGTACAATGGTGGATATAATATAAACTTCAGAGGATTCTGCAGGGACTAAGAATGAACCAATCACCAAAGGTGTCTTGAAACTGTTAAGAATGACAGTGATATAGCTGAAAAAGCAAGGGGGCAATTTCTGTTCTAATGCAATTACATTACGTTTTAACCTTCTTATTACAGTGGACTGTGATAGACCATTAACTGCCATCACGTTTATTTTTGTGTTAGGAACTGAAGACCTCAGTGTCACAGTTCAGAAGGAAGGCTTACTTGAGACTTGTGTTGTTTCATCTCCACTCCTTTGTAAAACTAAATATCCAGCTCTCATAGCACCTAGAGTAAATAAAAATATCTGCATGGTTCTACAATCTTAAAAAAAAATTTTTATATATATATATACAAACATGATGCTGACCATTCCAGAAGACGGGAAGTATGCACATGGCAAGAGGCTAATTTACCTTTCTATTTCCCAAATTCAGCATGTCCCAAAATACCATACAGCAAGGAGACAGGCCCTTCTTTCTACTTTGCCAGTGAGTTGGGTTTTTTGTACTAATTTTAATTGTACAGAAAAGCACTTTCTAAAGAACAGATGTTAAAGGAATGGGACGTGTTGAGGGAACAAGTTTCCTTGCACCAAACCAGCATGTGGAAAACACAGGAAGGTTTTTTTTTCCCCGTGGACGGGAGAATGAAGCTGTTAAACAGATTTATGTGACCACAGGAAGTTGATTTGTCGGACTTTTGAAATGTATTTTGCATGCCAAATAACCTCTGACTTTACTGCCCAGCCTTTTCATCTGCAACCTAGCAGTGAGTAGTGCATGTGGATAGCCTCTGCGTAAAACCTAGAGCTGCCTCACTCCCTGTCTTTCATGGCCCAAATGGGATTTTAATGCCTGGCAAGTTAATCTGCTTCCCGAAAAGAGTATCTTGTGCCTTGTCTCTTTAAAAAGCTGTGTCTTGGGTTCTGAGCCCCTCAGAGGAAATAACATGAGTTACAGCCAAGGTGAGGGAAGCTTCCTGCAGAGTTGCTGCGGTGTCACTGAAGATGTGCAGTCGTCATTGTTATAGACAGTGACTAGATGAGGATTTCTTGCTGGTGTGCAGCATCGGCTGCTTTCTCCTCAGCAGATGAACGTTACCAGTTACGCTGCCTGGCTCTGCTGCTCCTGTGTGGTGTTGCCCGAGCTGGTGACCTGCAGCAGCGTAGGCGATGGAGAGGGACTGATGTTTTCCATACTCGCAGTACACGACAGATTATACAGAGTGCAGTTGTGTGCACGTATTATGGGGAAAGGCAGAGAGCTAAGAAATACTGCCTTGTGTGTTGGTGTTCACAGCACTTGGAGGAAACTGGTTTTGGGGAAGTGGGGTGGTTGCAGGATGAACTGCAGTTGCCACCCCAAGTCACGGGAAAGAAGGAACGCAGTTTCAGGATATTTCTGAACTTGCTCCCGTCCCACAGTGGGATTTACTGCTGTGTCTGTCTGCAAGTCTGTGCCAGGCACTTTTCTGTGGTTTTTTTGAGATAGCTCATGTAAGAGGGACGTGGGAAATACCACTTGTTCTCAAAAAATGTCTTCTGGAACACACTTCCTGTGTTTCTTGTACACAAATGGTTCTGTGTGAGCCAGCATTGTAGGATGCTGACCTGTCCTGTTTTCATGCATCTTGGTTTGGTGCACTGAAATAACTTTAATAAGCTCGTTCCTTTTGTGGATAATCTTCTAAGTGAAGTCCACTCTACCTGTGTAAAATGACTTCTTTAAATGTTTATATTACAAAAGAAACATTTGCTATTTCTTTGCTTCCTACCATTCAGGTCTTTTAAATGTAGTTATCCTCACCATCTTACTGGGTCTGGCAATAGTTTTGAAGTTTGTTCACTGGTCAGTTCTTGAAAATAAGGCTCTTCAGTGTGTCTTTGGACGATGACCAACGATGACCACCACCATTGGCAGCATTGAAATTCCTACCAGGGGAAATAAGAAATGGCTTTACATGGTTTTTGCATGTACCCTTGTAGCTGGGAGATCTGCTTGATTTCTGCTGCTCTGACCTCTTTTGATTTCAGCTCCTTCTGTGGGTTTGGTGGCTGGCTCCTACTTGTTTTACTTCTCAGAAAAATGGGTTCAGCAATTCAATTCATCTGGTGGTTTTGCTCACTTTATACTGAATCATATCTTCATTGTGTATCCCTGCAAGGTTAGCACAGTTAAATATTACCTGTTATGAACCAACCTGGTGTACAAGATGCTGGAGTGAAGCGGGGTTGGCCAGTGAGTATTTCTTGGGGAGAGGAACATAAGGCATTAAGGATGAGGAAAGCAGTAGATTTCTGCTGGCATGAACTGAGGTTACTTGCAGCAAGGAGATAACGCAGAGCTGTTCTGTCCTTTCCTAGAGCTTTCTCAGCACTTTCTTGGATAATAGATGGCCATTTGGAAAATCTCCAGAGTACTGACAATGGGGGAATATGTTGGATGATTGGCAGTTTTTCCACCACCACCTCCTGTCTTATCTTGTTAGCTTTTTGTTCTGTGTAGTGAGCTGTTTGGATAAACAGGCCCAAATTCTTGGAAAAAAGTCACAGTGAGAGCACTCTGGTTATGGTGAAGCAGGTGAATTCCTCATGACTGTCTTGCAAGACTTCTTTTACAGGCTTGCTAGTCTCTCTGATACCATTGGTTTGTCAGGAGCTATTAACCTCACTAGCTAAACGTGGAGAACCTTTTACATTTCCTGAGGTGAAGTTTGAACTAACAAAGATCTGTGCACGTATTCCAGACTTGCTGCTGCTTGTCCTGAACTGTTCTTGATTTGTATGCAGTATCCATGCAGAATTTAGAGAACTGTCCACATCGCATTTTTGGAAGACACTTTAATATTACTATTAAAACATAATTTGCAGCAGCATCTGAACTAGTTTTATTGGAGTAATTTTTTTAAAGACAAAATGGGGGAGAGAAGAAACTAAGCAAATAAAAGTCCTTCAGTATAAAAAAAGCAGTACTTTAAATGTAAAGCTATAGATAAAAGGTATTAGAAGGTTATGGAAGAGCTGCTACTATGACAAAAATCCTTGATCAGCTCCCTGCTTCTGTACCTGTTCTTTAGGGTGCTATTCCTTGGTTTAACTAGTTTCTTCAGAGAGAAATTCTTCATTGTGAGGTTTTATTGTATAATGTATCTGCTTCGGAATAACGTCATTTATTATTCTCTCGGCTATAAAGAAACGGAAGATGAATTGCACAAATGGTTTGAGGGAGTACCACATTATTTCGGGGGCTCTTAAAAAGTAATGAGGCAGGATGTGGGAAGCCTTGGATATCCTACAAGTCGAATTAATTTTCATATACATTTTAAAACCTCTTGAATGGAGTTGAAGTTAATTTGTAGTCGGGTGTGCCAGCTCTGTGGCTGAGGCAGTGGGATGAGAGTTGAAGGAGATTTCTGGGAGCATGCCCTTTGAGAACAAGTCAGTCCCTCTAAGCATTTATTTCTGTTACTTTGACAGAGATAATAACTTCTGGCCTTCTTCAGGGCACTGTATAATGAGGCTGAGAAATTTTCCTACTGTAGGAAATCATAAACTTCATACTGTAAAAATAATCGGTGTTCCCATTGATAGTTTTCATGTAGTCCTTGTAAGAAGGAGTGGCAGCTGAAAGTCAAATAGGAGCCTGGTTGAGATGCTGCTGCAAGGTACGTTTTAGTAGTGATATCAAAGAAAAGACTTCTCTGGCATTTGAAAGCGTAACAAAGAGCTATGGCAGCAAATACAATACTGGTGGGTTTGCCAGTGCGTATATCGAGGTCAAAGCTCTTCTCAATCAGAAATGCTTGTAGTGCCTGAGTATTCTTGTATGCTCATGTACAATTACCCCTACGTGCACATGCATAAGTATGTTAGGATCAACTCCAAGTGCCAGAATTTAAGGTTACAAATATCAATGAGGTTCATCTGCATTAATAGCCCAGAACTTTGGTGCACATCCCTCTTGGATCATTTGCCCAGTGAAGATTCAATAGAGCTTTCAAGACAGCAGGGCAGAATTAAATTGAATGTGGTTATTTTATAAAGGAGTGACCCTCATAGTGCCCTGTCCAGGGGAGAAAAAAAATCTCAAGCAAAAAAAATTCTGCCTGTATGTATTCTAGTGAGTTTGGGCATTTTAGAACTTGTATTTGTAAGCTTTGCAGCAAACCAAACCGAGTAGAATGGTAGTGTGTGTCAGTGCTGGTGAGCAGAGCTCAGTAGGGTTCTGTCCTTTGGAGACTTGCTTTTGCTGGATAGTACAGTGCTTTCAGATGCAGCTAAGCTTTTGTTCGTTTGCTCCACCCATCTCGTCTTTCATCCTTTATATATGCTCCAGGGATTCTGTTTTTTCATGAATGTGGAGCCCAGCACAGTGAAACTCTTCAGAAGCTGCAGCAAACGGTTACTTGCAGAAGTGAGAACTCGCCTCACCAGTTGTGACTGCATAGGGTAGGCGATTGTGGCATAACAGTTGCACTTCAGGTTTCTCCCTTTGCCCTCCTTTTTGGGTTTGTGTACTGGGGCAGGAAAACACCACCAGGAAGCCCATTGCTTCTGAAGGTAGCTGCAGGCAGGCGCTTCGTTACCTTCTTCCTCATGTAGAACAAACCCCACTAAAAAAACCTGTAACCCAGTAGCTAGTAAGGAGTAATTAACTTGTTAGAACAACAAAAAGGTATCAGAACAAGTAAGGAACAGTTGCAGGGTATAGGTTCAGGAGCAGGTTGATAGTTTGCTTTGATTGTTTGTCTTTTATTGTCAGAAAAACTGGCCTCAGTCTTGACAAGCCCTAGTGTTGGTGTGAGTGGTGTGCATTGTCACGTGCAGAACTGTAGTTGCGAGCTTTGGATGAGTTCTAAAAGCAATAGAAGGGGTTAGGCAAAGCATCTTAATTTTCATAGTATCTTGCTGTTGTTATGGCTTCCCATACTCTGTTAGATTCCCTCAGAAGTGGGGAAACAAAAAAAAGACTAGTTTATCATGGCCTGTTTTGAAGGGGAACAGGGCAAGACTCGTAAAGGAGGGACTTGTTGATATTAGCTTGTTGTTGGAGACTGGAATGGCTGTAGCAACAGATGTGGTTTCACTGATGTGAAAGTTTTATGTTAAGTTTTTTTTCCTTTTTTGAAATTTTGTACGTTATTTGCTACTGCTTCAAGGAATTAAGAATTTCGTGGCAATGCTGAGAAGCTCACAGAACGGTGATGATTCAGAAAAGACTCCCTTGAGGGGAGAGAAAAGATGCAAGATTGGAGTAAGAGATATTGGCTTCAGCAAAGATGTGATGCTCAAGTGGCCTCAGTTTTCTCAGCTGTGATGTAGAGGCTGTGTGTCCCTGTATCTCTTAAGCATAAATGCAGTGTTTGTACTTCACACTGGTGTACTGTGAGCAATATCCAGAAGAGTAGCATGGTGAGGCTAGCCAGGTATAAGGCCAAAGCATTTTTTTGGATGGTGGAAATAAAAATGGCGTGTAACACCTTTGAAAAGCATATTTCAGGAAAAACTAAATTGTATGAAAATGATCAATTTGATATTTCAAACTGGTCTGTTTGACAAAACTAAAGATTAAATACTGCTTTTTTCTGTGTAGTATCTGTTACGTTGCAAACTAGGGAAGATGAACTGTCTAATTATGGTTATTTATAGACTTGCCTGCAAAACCAAACTGCACAAAAGCAAGGTAAGATACTCAGCTATTTGCAAGATATTTTTTTAGAAGGGGGAGGGAATATATTTACAGTATGTTTGAGATATAGCGAAATCTTCAGGTGCACATGGTAACTTGATGAGATGGCTGTTCTGTATCTGTTGTTAAATACTCTTCTTTTTCATCCTAGTTTCCACTGGCTCACTTGCTCAGCAGTATGCCCACCCTAATGCTACCCTGCATCCGCATCCTCCGCATCCTCAGCCTTCTGCCACACCAACTGGCCAGCAACAAAGCCAACATGCTGGAAGCCACCCTGCTCCTAGCCCCGTGCAGGTAATAGAACTCAAGGGAGAGAATGTCTTTAAACTGTATTTAACACACTATAGTGGAAGTTATTGTATCAGTCTGATGCTTGACATTGATATATTGATTTCTTTGAGAGGAAAAATGCTAAGATGGAGCAGTTGCTCAGACAAACTGAGTGTAGCAGATCTCATACAGGACTTGTCCAGATTCCCCTCTGTTTTCTGGAAGGAATTAAGGAAGTATATCTATATAACTTAATTTTTCTCTGCTTGCAGCAGCCAGGACTCAAATGTGGTAGGCTCATGACATAGTTTGTTAAATAGGCTGTCAAGGAAACTTACATCAGTCCGTTTTCGTTAGTAAGCACCAGTATCAGAGTCCAGTCATTCATTTCTCTGTCTGCACAAGGGATGAGGAATAGCTTGTTTCTGTGTTGTGATTAAGGAAGGGTCATAATTTTGTCAGAGCTTTAATTTGAATGGAATTGAAACTGGAAATAGTAGATAAATGCTGAGAAATGTTTGATTATATTTCACCAAAGACAAGCAGCTGGAAACAAAATAGGCCTCATGATAGTGCTGTGTGCCTTAGTTACTTACTGGTAATAACTTTAGACTACAAAGTGCAAATGTGAAGTGTATCCAGCTTCACGGTTGCAGCATCTCCTTGGTTTTGCCTGTCGATCCAGGTTCCATTTTCCAGGCTGCTGCTCATTTGACTTTCTAGTGGAAGGAAAAGATGAGCCTGTGGAATTGAAATTAGTTTCCTTAGATTTGCCACTTAAAAGATTCACTATTGAAAGCAATTTTGGAAACCTTGCTAGTTTACCGAGTAAACGTGTCTCACTTCTTGACTGTAACCTAAACAATCTCCTGTCTTCTGTTGCAGCATCATCAGCACCAGGCTGCTCAGGCACTCCACCTGGCAAACCCGCAGCAGCAGTCGGCGATTTACCACGCAGGTCTAGCTCCAACCCCGCCTTCCATGACGCCAGGCTCCAATACGCAGTCTCCACAAAATAGTTTTCCTACAGCACAACAAACAGTCTTCACCATTCATCCCTCCCATGTTCAACCTGCATATACCAATCCGCCACACATGGCCCATGTCCCCCAGGTAAACACAGTTTAACAACCTTCAAGACTAAATGTCTTAATGCCACAAAGTTAGGACAGTCGGGCCTGCTGAAGTGATTTCCATTCTGTCACCTCTCAGCACAGACTACCTGTTGTGTTATTTAGGTTTCTGTCTGTATATTGCTTTATTTAGAATTTTCCAAGATGTTTGGACCTCAGCTTCCAACACCCAGTGCATCTGCAACTGTAGTTTAATGAAGACATCTTAAGGTGGCACTGCTACTGAAAGAAATTGAGCTCTCTTCCCAGTTCCCAGCTCCCATCTTTGTCCTCCCCCATCATTCTGCTCACACAACTGTTTGACCATGCAGCAAACCAGGCTGGGGACATGATTCAGCTGAAGTGTGCCGCCCCTACTCCCATTTTAGGATATTTCTCAGTCAAATTGGTTCACTGCATGATCACAGGAAGAGCTGGCATACAGAAAGGTTGGAAGTGAGAGCTGAGTGGAGGAAGCCTGAATTGCTGCTTTTGGTGGCAGTTGTAGGCTCAATTTTATACGAGTACATCCCAGAAAGGATATTACACAGGATTACTAGGGAGTAGCAAGGCATTACAATGGGAGATAAATGAGATCCAGTTCAGATGACTGCAAGACAATCCTTGCCGAAAGAAAACCGTGTCTGCGTGCGTGTGCGTGTGTGTGTCTGTTTCTAAATGAACTGCTTATGCAGGAGATTCCCAGTGATTGTTGGGTAACTTAACAACAGTCCTTGTTTCAGGATCAGAAACCCACTTCTGACTGCTCTCTTGTGGTCACTTCACTTAAAAAAAAAAAAAAAGGATTTTGGGAAGGGAAGCACATGACTGATTAATCAAGAGCTCTGCGTAAAGCAGGGTTACAAAGATTTTCTGATATTTACTAAATCTCATGGATTTAGTGTGCTTTGTCAAGGAACAGACAATTAATCAGTAATTTCCCTGCACAATTTCTTCTGCAGACCAAGTACTTGGTGTCTGGCTTATGTCTTCTCATACAAGTTAACAATAGTTTGGGATAACAGGACTAACTGTAATTAGGGAGGTTAGTCAAATAGATGTCCAGTCCCTTGCAGAATTCTGATACAATCTTTGCTTTGGACCCTGGGACAGTCCATTAAGCCAACGAATTACTAGTTATTTAGGAATTGTTTTACTGGTGTTGAGTTTTTAGCTTTTTAATTCCATTAGGCTTTTAATTTCTCTGCTTTTGTACCGTGGGGAAGGATAAGGGGAGGATGTCCAGACTTGGCTGCTGCTGTGGCATCTTGCCATGTCCTCCCAGCTCTGGCTTCTGCCAGAAACAAGGCGCTTGCTCCACTCTCATGTGCTGGCACTGGTGTGAAAGCTGAAGTTGTAGAGCTGCTCAGGGTGCTTTGCATGCAGCCCTTCAGAAGGGTCTTGCTGCAAGCTCCTGGCTCAGTGCTGTGCCTCGAAACGTGAAATAGGACTGTTCAGGTTCTGCATAAAGGTAAAAATCTATATGAATTGTCCTGTACACGTCGTGGCCAGGCCCACGCCTGTGCTGTACGATGCAACCCTTGCCTTCCTTTCTGTGTGCCAAGCACTTAATAAGCAAACCTTGCTAAAACAAATCAGATGCAACTTTCAGGCAGTGCTGGCTGCTTAGTTAGGACTTCTTGCAATCACAGGCAAAGCCTGCTTTACTCTTGATTTTTGACACTCACAGTCTCTTTTGCTGTAATTTTTTTTAGGACGCAAACTGCAATCTTTAATCCATGCAATTTATACCAAACTAACAGACTTCTCCAAATGAAGTAGTTCCCTCAAAAATCTCTAATGAAGGAATAACTACAGTTCTGTGAGACGTTTTAGATGCATATAATTATTCCATTGTGGGGAACCTAATGTCTGGATTTAATAGTTTCTTAGCAGCCTCATTTCTAACTTCTGAATACAATTCTAAAATACCATGTAGTAGGAATTCCAGTTAGGCTAACACGGGGGATCAGTTGAATTTCCCTTCAGGTTATCAGATGAATCTTGAGCTGTTTGATATCTCACTTGAGAAACAGTACTTCAAAATTCATTACAGAGTACTGGCAGCTGCCAATTTGCAAAGTATTTGGGCCCCAGCAGAAATTATCCAGTGCGTGTATTGAATACAGCTGCTATATGAATAGCTGTGTTATAATGACTGTTATAATAGCCTGTTTGTCAAAGTAAAAATGGTGCTGATCCTGAAAGGTATTTCTGTTTCACAGCCTTTTCTTCTAAGCCTTTTTTAGAGCAAGAGTGAGATTTGAATTGCAGTTCCTGCCTTTAAAGGCTTACTTGAGTGCTATTAATACAGTGCAAGTCTGATAAAGAGTTCAAGGAATGTCTATGATGAGTCAAGTAACCTTTTTGTCTTTAAGAAATAAAGATGTAGCCACTACCTGCTATCTGTCTTTACTGGCATGTGAAACTTGTGAGGCTGTGACTATTGCACCGTAGTGCTCTGTGAATGGGACATGATAGAAGGACAAAATAAACCTGTTACACAAATGTTTTTTCTTTTTTCCAAGAGAAACCCAACAAGAGCTCTGAGAGTTCCTTAATGTTACGTGCTTTTAATAAACTAGTGTTTACTAGCTTTTTAAACCAGAAAATTGATGACCTCTAGAATCATGAACTACCCTGAGATAACGAAGCCAACTGACAAGTTACTGAACTTGTTTGCCAGAAGGTGATCAGCCATCATAAAGATTAATCTCCTTTTTCCGCTGAGACTTAAGTGTGATTGCTTTGATTACACAAGGACCTTAAGTGTGATGAGCTTAACTGGCAACAGAACAAAGCTGACTTAACAGCATAAAGGGATGAAATCACTCATCTTAGAGTGACTGCCTAAATGAGTGATAACGTGGGCACAGGCCACTGGAGAGGGTGGTTTTGAGGGCAGGGAGTCAAGAAAGAATGTGGAGTTGTGTAACGCGCAGCTGAGGAAGGGATGCCAGACTCCCAGCGCGTGTGAAGTTCCTATCTGTATCCAGTGCGTTCTCTGCATAGGAAGTGCTTTGATCTAGGTTACTAGCCGTAATGTTTTGAAGATTTGTTGCTGAGGATTGTTTTTGGTTTGGTTTTTTTTTGTTTTTTTTTTTAAAAGTATCCCACCATGTAATGCTGGCAGTTTCTCCCAACACTCACTGTCCAAATGGCTAAAATAAAGTTGGGAATGTGACTCAGAGCCAGCAGTAAGGATTTGAGCCCTTTTTTTTGTGTGGTTTTTTTTGGTTTTGGGTTTTTTTTTTAGTTATTATTTTTCTGTTAAGATCTCTTGACTTAATCCCTACAGCTAATCTAGTTAAAATGGAGTAAATCTCTGGATTTACTGGTACAGCTGGACAAAACTTGACAGTCATGTGGCCAGGAGTGATGCCTCCTTGTGACCATTATACTAAAGAGCTCTTTGTTTCAGGCTCATGTACAGTCAGGAATGGTTCCTTCTCACCCAACTGCCCATGCTCCAATGATGCTAATGACGACACAGCCACCTGGTGGTCCCCAAGCCGCCATCGCTCAAAGTGCACTACAGCCCATTCCAGTCTCGACAACAACACATTTCCCCTATATGACGCACCCTTCAGGTGAGGAGTGTGTGCCCGGGAGACCTGCACCGTAACTGAGCCAGGTCGTAGTAGTGAGGAGAACTGTTATGAACCAGATTTGGGGAAAAGAATAAAACAAAAACCCTTAAGATGTCCGTGTGGAGTGGCAGGCTCTTTCTGCATTTCACATTTATACTTTGCCAGCCCAAATGCGAGCCTAGATAAGCATACGAGATTTATCTAATGGAGCAAAGACACTGCTTCTTGCTAGCTGAATTAGAGAAACAGAAAACTATGCAGACACTGGCACTGTGGGACTGTGTTCTTCCAGGTTTTGCCGTGGGGGATGGACTGTTTGTGTAGCCTGTTTATAATGATTGGGGGGTTTATTACATTAAAAGCGATCGGTCTGGAGGATAGGAGTGAAATGTTGCTTGGGGGTAGGGCTGTTTGATTTCTAATGACAAGTAAAGTGACAACTGAAGTCTAATCTTTAATTCAGAGTAACGTTGTGTAGCTTTACTTTTTGGGGAAAGTAGGTGCTGTATGACTTCTTTCCGCTTTAAATTTAACTTACCTAGGTTTCTTTATTGTTCATTTCCAAACAGTCTCTAAACTTTTGTGGTGAACTAGTTACCTGATTGTGTTTCTTGGGGAATGTGTGAGCAGAACAAGGCTGCTTTTCTGAGGGTTTAGGTAGGGGAAAAAAACATCCAAAGGACATCTTGTGTGCAGGGTTTTGTTTTGTTCATTTAAAAAAAAAAAAAAAAGGAAAAAAAAAAAAGAAAAATAAAAAAAAAGAAAAAGTTCAGCTCAGTAGTTGTCCTGTGACCACTTTACTAGCAAACTGTTGTGTGGCTTGCCAATTTATTATTTACATTTGAACTTTTTTTTTACAGTACAAGCCCACCACCAACAGCAGTTGTAAGGCTCATCTGGAATAACTGAAAGGCTGGATACCTTTTGTAGGCCAAATACCCTCCTTCTACTGCTTCTGCCAACTGGAAGCACAGAAAACTAGAATTTCATTTTATTTTGTTTAAAAAAAAAAAAAATTTGATTTCTTGTAACATCCACTAGGAATGCTAACAGTTCATCTTGCAGTGGGAGAGATTCGGACTGAGTAGAGGCATTTAGGAACTTGTGGGCTATTCCATAATTCCATGCACTGTATCTGAGTCCTGCAAGTGCCCCAACTCTGCTTGCTGAAAACTGGAAGTTATTTATTTTTTAATGACCCTTCAAAGTTATGAACTCATCAGCTAGCAAAAGAAGTAACAAGAGTGATTCTTGCTGCTATTATCACTAAAAATCAAGACTTGGAGATCCCTTTTACTTCTAACTAAACTTGAAACAGGTTCAGTAAAAAAAAAAAAAGTTCTAATCGTCAAACTGATGAATTATTATTTATAAATCACGTTTGATGAGATAATCACTATCGTGAGACAGTGATGTAACTTTTAAGTTAAGAAAACTTTTACTTTGTAGATAATATAAAATAAAAACTTAAAAAAAAAATAAAAAATAAAAAAAGTTTTAAAAACTGACCTGCCCGGCATTCGTGTCTTGTTTTGCCACTTTAATGTGTTACCGCTTTAATTTCACTTTCATGCCTTCTCCAGCTTTCGATCTCATTTGGAGTGAGTGTTTTCCTTAGCATGAGGTAAGCTCTGCGATGCGTTTGTCCTGTGCTGCCGTGTTGTGTGTGTGCACCCCTCAGCGTGCGACCGAACCCATCGTGTTTGACTTGCAGGGACAAAATAAGAGAAAGGATTCAAGATCAGAAGTTCAGTAGAAGCTTAAAATTATTTCTTATGTTCATATCTGTCCCAGATGCCTCAGCCTGATGCTGCTCTGGCTGGTGTCAGGGTGTCACAACTGGGCCTTGAGGCTCAAGCTCATGCGCTACGCAAGATGTGCTGCTGGAGAAAGGAAGGAAGAAGTTGGGGTAAGCATTGCTCACCAAAATCACTGGTGGTATAAAAGGATGGAGGGAAGGACAGGAAAAAGCAATTGGCTGTTGCCTCCTGCGCTATTGGAAATTGCTTCAGGTTGCAGCAGGGCAAGTTAAGATTAGACATAAGGAAAAATTTTTTACCGAAAGGGTTCTCGGGCCCTGGCAGAAGCTGCCCAGGGACGTGGTGGAGTCACTATCCCTGAGGTGTTTAAAACAACAGGTGGATGAGGTGCTCAGGACTATGGTTTAGTAGTGGGCAGGTACAATTGGACTTGGTGATCTCAAAAGTCTTTTCCCTGATTCTCACGGAGGCTCTGGGCGTGCTTTTCCTTCCTTGGGGAGGCTTTTAGCAGCCATTAATTCAGTATCTGTTAAAATGGTATCCAGGCACCTAGAGAGTCAGACTAAAGACTAGAAAAGTGAGAAACAAGTTCTAAAAACAGTTTATTGAGAGCAGAGGTGTTTTTTTTTATATTATGGTAAAATTGCATTATTCAAGAATAAGTTACGTGTACAGTACATACAGAAACAACACCTAGAAATCCTATACATGAAGAACTCTTCTGTGCAGGTGAGAAGTACTTTCAAATCAATGTTTTTCATCCCAACAAACTGTTGGCTTTAATCATCCTGCTAAAGGCTGAGTTAAAGAATGCGCAGTCGCCTCCCCGCCTCCGGTAGTTGCTGGCCAAGGTTGGGTCTGTTTGCATCGAACACGCTTCAATTAAAACTTGGAATACTCTAACCTGTTAGGCAAGATGACAAGGCTTTATCTGCTTGTTAGAGTAAAACTGCATTGGTTGGGTGAGAGCGGTGTTCTGGGGGCTGGAGACTGGAAGAAAGACGTTTCAGCCTCCCCTGGACCTCTTCCTAGAAGCTTTTCCCCCAAAATAGTTCTGAGGGAAAACCCATGGGTGAGGGAATGGTGGTGTCAGTGTTTGGTAACCTGCTCTGGAGGGCTGGTGCTGTTCCTCAGGGCTGGGATGCAGGAGGGAGGGAGAGATTTAAATAACGCTTCATGTCCTGAACCTCTTCAGAACCCACAGGGATACACGAAACCTGCTGCTAGGGAAGGTGTGTCAGCAAACAGCGGCTGGTTCCTGAAGCTTGAGGGGTAGATCCAAGCCTTAGGTTCTGTGCTAAGCCAGGTCCCTGCTGTCAGAGAAAGTGAAGGCACTGCTGGGTTTACATCTTTATTGCTAAAAGCTGTCCTGAGCAGCTGGCTGAGATGGGGCTTCCCTATTGCATGTGGGACCTCGGTGGTCACATCCAACTTTTATTTCGGCTCTAGGAAATGCTGTTTTCCTCTGTGGGAGCCATGCAGCAGCTCTATTGGCTTCTTCCCTCCACTCAAAACTCTTCTCCGAGTTCAAATACATAAATCCCTTCAGTTGCTTGTATTCCATCTAATGGGATGACTTAACGCTCTTCGCCTGCTACTGGAATAAAGAGCAGTACCTTACGGGCAGGATTAATGTGTGCTGGCAGGAGGGCTGCCTGTCAGGCTCTGACCTCTGTCGCAAGCCAGATACTTTCTAGGAGAAACAGGATTTCAAACTCAGCCCTCCAAGAGCCGGGGAAACGGCCCCGAAACTGCTCAGGTCCCAGTGGGTTCACGCTGCAGCAGAGCGGAGGATTAACGGGGGGCAAGAGTGGGGCTGCCCAGCCCTTGGCTCCCTTGTTGGGGAAGAAATAACTCTATTAAATAATCCGAGCAACTTTCCCTCTGCTCCAGCAGGGAGAACAGGCGTTCACGTCCACCAGAGTTTGTTTGCACAGGCGAAGTGGCTGACGGGGCGATAACGAATTCAACGTATATTTTGCTAATCAAGCAGAGCAATTTCCATTTAAACTAGAGGGAAACCTCTTGCTGTTAAACTGCAGGTTAAAAATACCACGTGTGTGTGCATGTTCAGTTGTTGGCACTCGAACAATAAACCCCAAAGAGCCCATCCCAGCGGCAATCTGATCCGTCTGGCACGGGCTGTGCCCGCCGATCCCTTTCCCAGCCCGTGTTTTCTTGCGGATGCTCTGAGCGGTGGGTGATTAGAGTGAGGCCACCCTGTCTTGGGGCTGCCTGGAGTGCAGCTGGACTAAAATCAGCTCTTTAACCTTGCAAGATGTAGCATCTGCGAGTGTTTTCCAAGGCGTGCGTGCTCCAAGAACCACGCACCCAGCAGGCAAAGGAGCTCAGGGCTTGGATTATGCTTCCTCCCCTCTCCCTCCTCATCATCCCTGTTAATGCAAGACCTCGGGGAGTCGTTTATTAGCCATGAAAGGGAACTGACTTGCCTGGCACGAACCAGCCCTGGCTACACACGCCTCTGCCACTCGGTGCAGCCTTTGTGCTGGTCTGGGGAGGAAAAAGGGATGCGGATACGGCCGAGGAGCTCCAGCCGAGGACAGGGCTGGCTTTGTTTCTCCAGCAGCCTCGCTGGGTTTGGCAGCACTGACCAGTGCAATTTGCTCTTAATGCTCCAGTTTCAAGAATAAGCGTGTGACAGCACGTGCTGAGCACCAGATAACGCTGGTCCCCACTGAAATGCAGGATTCCTCCCTGTGCATCCCTTTTCAAGTTGTTTTAAACTGAGAAAGGAGAGGGGCAGGGGAGACGTTGCCTGCTCTAAATGCACAGACGCACCGGGGAGGGGGCTGGGGCGAGAGATGAGGCACAAAATGCAAATCCTGAATGGTTTCTCAAGTTGATGTTATCCCGTTTCTCCCAGCCCTCATACTCTATTACTTATAAAACCAGCCTTGCTCTCACGGCTGCTCCCTGCGCTGCGTCTGGCCCTGGTTACGCTGGTCCTGCCCCATCCTGGCTCCTGTCTGTGCTCTGTCTTAGCCCTTTCTGACCCAGCCAGTGCTGGGACCTTGCTCTTCAATTCCTGACCCTGAGCAGACCTTGGCTCCTCAGGCTTTGGCTACCAACCACGCTCACTCTAAAAACCCCTGCCTAGAGGGTGGATTCTTGCGAAACTCCTTAAACTGGACCCTCACGAGGCTTTTTTTTATTTGCTTGCTTTCAAATTAATTCCTAAATATTAACGGTCTCGAAGTTCTCCCACCTCTAGTGCAATTCCAAGAAAAATACAGACTCTCCTCTAAGGGAATTTCAAGGCAAGTTTTGCATCCGAAATCCCGGGGAGCGCCGTGCGGGCTGTGCTGAGAAATCTGGAAGTTGAGTGCTACGAACATCCCCTCCGGCGTGTCGCAACGGCTCCTGCCCCTTCCTTATTCTTAAAATAACGGCAGCTTCTGAGAAGCGGTTCCTCTCTCTCTCAGCTGCCCCAGCGCCAGCAGGTAGAGCAGCCCCAGGGCTCGGAGGCAGCGAGGGCAGCAGAGCCTGGAAAGAGCAGAGGGGTTTGGGGTGCAGCCACGCTCCCCGGCACTGGGGACCAGGGCGCTGAGCCCCAGGGATTCGCTGCGTGCACCGTGCTTCCCATGGGAGGCACATCTTGCTCCGTGCACACCAGAGCTTCTACAGCAAGATGTTTGCAGGTGAACGAGAGAAAACGCGGCTAATTAAAGCCCTTGAGGTGCTGTCCCAGCAGCCTCCTCCACCTAAGGCACATTGGGGGTGCAGCCCCTCTGCGGGGAGAGGCTTCTCCAGGCAGGGACGGCATCTCCTCGCCTGCGAGAGGCCGGTGCAGAGCTTTAAATATCACCAAACTCTCGCACGCACAGTGTTTTAGGGGGAAAAATAAAAGGCAAGTGAGAGCGGGGTGGGCAGCCGCCGATGCAAAACTATTTGGGGGAAAAAAGTACTTTAGATTTGTAAGTAAAATGTTTCTATCAGTGGGATAAAACGCCTCCATCACTGGAGGAGGTGTTGCTGTCAGTCTCGGCGTTAGTTCTCAGCTAGTGACATTATTAATGATGGAGCAGTTAGTGTTCACGTCTTAATTAGCAAGGCTAATGGGGTAAGTAGGTTTCTGGCTCTCGCGGGGAGCGACTGCAACTGTGCTGGGTTAAAAGAAAAAGAGCAAGAAGAGCCAGTTTTTGCCTTATCTAAAACGAAAGCCCCAAATCTGCTCGCGATCGTCATCTCTGCCCAACGCAGGAGCTCAGCTCCAACAGGTCGGGCTTGGCTGGAGGGTTTGGCAGCGGCAGCGTGTGCCGGGGCGGGAGGACGGGGCTCGGCTTTGCCTGGAGCAGCAACCGGTCGATGAATTTATAAGCCACTTGGGTTGTTTTTCCCTTTCTCCTGCGCTACGGGTGCGACACGAGGCCCCGGTTCCTTCGCTGGGCGCTGTCGTGCGAGGGACTGAGCCCAGCGGCACGATGCTCGGCACGGAGGGACACAGGCAGGAGCAGCATGTGTAAACAGTAACAAGAAAGCTTTTATAATAACAACAAAAAAAATAAAAAATAAAGGGCCCTTTAACAGGCCGAAGAGAGGGAGCAACACCCGTACCGGAGTGAAAAATTACCCCCTTCCTCGCAAAAATATAATAATTATCCCTAACCAGAGGAAGAAACTAGGTACATTCTTTCTTTCGATGGGACACCTGGAAGGTCTCTGGGATGTCTCCACCTGAAAGTGCATCCTGGAGCGGGCTGGGCACCCGTCAGAGCGGCGTGTACTGGTTGTCGATGGCTCGGACGTGGCCGCGTCCCGCTGCCTCTGCCTCGTAGTCCGAATCGTGGTGCCGGGAGCCGGGAGCGGCGGTGGCCCCGCTGGCACGCAGGCTCTGCGCCAGCTCAGCCGCCGGTGGCACCAGGTGGAAGATCTGCTCCGTCGGGGAACCCGGGGGGGTCTCGTCGGGGCAGGAGGAGGGGGCCAGGCTGAATTCGGGGCTCCAGCTGGGAACAGGCAGGGGAAGAGGGACTGTGCTGCCGGAGCCGGGAGCTGTGGGCAGAGGGGAGATGGTTGGGGGGATGCTCCTGCCCCGCTGTCCCTGCTGAGGGCACCGGGGTGGGGGTGCGGGGCACATCCTACACCCACTCTGGCATATCTGGCGGTTTGGGACAGCTTCTCCTTTCTCAAAAAAGGAAGCCGGGAGCTCGGGAGTCACCTTTTGAGCCACCGCTCAGCTGCTTCTGCTTCCCCTCCACTGCCTTCAGCCAAGGGACCCGGCGCTGGGGCATCTGCACCCACCCGGGGACCCCCCCACCCCTCCATCCCCGCAGCCCCTGGGGACGCCCCCGTCCCTCTGGGCCCACGCACCTTGCGCCTGCGGGAGGACGACGACGTAGCTGGACAGACGGACGTCGCAGGCCGCCCCGCACTCCAGCGGGATAGGGTAGCGATGGAAGTGGTGCAGCATCTCCACGATGGAGGAGAAGCGGAGGTGCTGGACGCGGCACTGGCCCCGCTCCGTCAGCGCCAGCCGCAGGTGCTGCGGGAAGGAGAGACCCATTACCCTTCCAGCAGCCTCCGTGCTGGAGATGAGCAGCGGGAACACAGAGATATTTGGGGTGAGGGGGGGAAAAAACGACCGTAGGACAATGTGCTGCATCCCAAAGTTTGGCCCCTGGGAGTGGGGATGGGGCCACCAGCCCATTGCAAGTGCTGGAGCAGGGACCAGGCAAGGAGAGCATCTCGGTGGGGTGGGATGCAGCGGGACTGGGGCTGTGCCATGGGGATGGCACTGCCCGAAGGCCTCCTGCAAGATTTCCACCCCTCCCAGCATCCCTACCCCAGCCCCTCTCCCACCTGTACCTTGGCTCTGCCCTGGAAGTTGAAGGTGAGCACGTACTCGCCGCGCCGCGTCTCGCTCTGCCGCACCAGAAAGACGCCGTGGCCCTCCAGCCCCCCGAGCTGCACCAGCTGAGCCGCCTTCACGCGCGAGATGGGCCCGTGGAACCAGGGGCAGGAGGAGAGGAACTGCTCCGTCTTCGGCCCCGCTGCCTCCCCCGGGACCCTCGGCATCGCCCCTGCCAGGGCACAGGGATGAGCAGCTGGGGGGCACGGGGATCCCTGCCCAGCCCCTCATCCCTCCCCTGGGCTCTGACCCCTGCCACGCTGTTTGGGGTTGTCCGATCAGCCTGGGATGCGGAGACCCCTCATCCAGGGATGCCCTGTCCCCAGGGTCACCTGGGCATCGCTGCTGCTCACCTGGGCTCAGGGGGTCGGGGCTGGTGGTGGGGCCGCCGGCCGCAGGGTTGGGGTGCCGGCACGCCAGGAGCTCGGGGTCACCCACGTCGGACCTGCCGGGGACGCGAGAATCCAGGCTGAGAGCTGGTGGTGGGGAGCCAGCACGGTGTTGGGGGACGCAGGGAGGCTGTCCCCGGTCCCAGGCTCAGCGACACCCGCTGGGTGCTTACCCCCTGCGTGCACACTCCCGCATCTCGGCCATCCAGGAGCTGAGCTGCTGCTCGTCCCCAGCCTCGAACAGGACATCGGTGGCATTGGTGACCTGGTGGACATCGGAGAGGGACACGGGGGCTTCAGAGATGGGCATCCCCCTCCCACCTGGGCACCAACCCTGACCCAGCCAGGACACAGCATCTCCCACCACCAATGCCGGGTGCTGGGCTCTTCTCCCAAGGGACAGGGGACAGGACGAGAGGGAATGGCCTCAAGCTCCACCAGGGAAGGGTCAGGCTGGACATTAAGAAACAATTTTTCATGGAAAGGGTGATTGGTCCCTGGCAGAGGCTGCCCAGGGAGGGGGTTGAGTCGCCTTCCCTGGAGGGGTTTAACGGACGCGTGGACGAGGCACTGAGGGACATGGGTTAGTGATTGATGGGAATGGTTGGACTCGATGATCTGATGGGTCTTTTCCAACCTGGTGATTTTATGATTCTATCCCCTCCCGGGTTGGGAAGAGGAACTGAAATTTGGCACGGGGGCTTTCGGCAGCCACGTGAATCCCGGAGGCTGGGAAAGGCGCCCTGGGGCTGGCTGCAGATCTCCCCACCCAGGCCCTACCTTGAGGACGAAGGTGTGGATGTTATCAGGCATCTCGAGGCGTGTGCACCTCCGCACCTCCTGGATGGTGGAGCAGGCGGCGTGCAGCTTTGGCTTGGAGCTCTGCAGAGGGAAGCGCAGCAGCTGAGCTCACCCGCGCCCCTAAATGCCACCTCACATCCCACAGCTCCACTGGGCTGGGGGGTGTCTAGCCTGCTGGGAGCCATCCAGAATATGGCAACCGGCAAGGAAATACCCAGCTCTGCAGGGAAACACCCTGCTGGCGAGGAAATACCCCCTGAGCGAGGAAATACCCGACACGGCACCGCCTGGCCCCTGCTGGGGCATTTCAGGGGGCTGGATGGCACCCAATGCAGGGATCCATCTCGGATCCAGCAGCAGAGGGATGGGAGGAGGGATAAGGGAGCTCCCAGCGTGTCTGTGTGCGCCAGGGGAACTGGGGAAATGGGGGTGCAGGCAGGGAGCGCCCCGGCTGAGGGTGCGGGGCTCGGCGCTCAGCGGTGTCGTGCCGAGAGCTCTCCCAGCCAGTTTGCTGCTGACACAGGCAGATGACAAAACGCTGAGCAAACACTTCCAGAAAGGCTCCCGCCACCCCTCCCGGCAGCTTTCGGTTCCTCTGCCGCCCAGCGTGCCCCGCGCGCTGGCAAGCGAGACGCCCAGCGCACGGCACGCGCCCGGGCTGCACCCCAGGTGCCGTGGACCCTCCTGGGTGCAAAATGCCCCTGGAGCATCCCCTGCTCCAGCGCTGGGTGATGGAGATAAACTCCTACACCCATCCCGCAGCCCGAGTCAAGCGTGTGGCTCTGTGTTCGAGCCGCCCCATGCAGCCTGGCGCAGCCCAGCCGGTGCCGAGCACGCTCGTCCCCCTGCACTGGGCTTGCTGGCAGCTAAATTTTGATTTTCTAGGATTCACAGGGCAGTTTCAGCATCCCACGAGCCGCCACAGCGCCCTGTGCCCTCTCCGATCCACGGCCACTGCCCCTGCAAGGCTGCAGGCGCTTCACACGATGGAATTGGCCAACCCAACTGTCTTAATCTTTCTCTGAGCTTATTCCATCACCTGAAATTCCTCTGAGCTTATCACACCCGCAGCAAAGCCACCTGCACAACCCTGAGGAGGTCCCCCCCGGGCAAACTCCGTGCTCCCCCAACCAAACTAAGCATGGATGCTATTTTTTTTTTTTTTCCCCCATCCCCCTTCCTTCCTTCCTCCCTCGACACTCTCGACCAAGGACTTGGTGTACTCTGGGGCCGGAAACACAACGCGAGAGGGATCAGCCCTTATCAGCAGAGAGCTCTGCCAAAAAAGAAAGTTCTTAGAAGTCGTTCGCCGAATGGCATCGTGCAACAGAGTCGGTGTCATCGCAGCGGCTCGCGGCACCGCCGAGCCCGTGATTGCAGCGTAGCTGCAATCACGGGCTCGGAGGTGCCACGAGCCGCTGCGATGACACCAATTCTTCATCCCAAAGTTCTATTTTTTGCCATCCTTGGAAGGTAACTGAGTCCCACGCCAAGTCCTGCACGGACAAAGTGAAGGACCTGCCCATCCCGGCTGTTTTCCTGAGCTCGCGCCCGGTGCCGGCGTTATCGGCACGCGTCCCAACAGCAGCGGCGTTGAGGTTGGCCTCCTCTTTTCCTAGGAAGCGGGGGAAATTCCAGGAAAAGGGAGTTCGGCGAAGCCCTTTGCGTCCGTATCCCCCCCTCCACGGAGGGCGCAGAAAAGGGGGGTGGGCGTGAATGGAGAAGGAAATGATGTGGCAGAGAGATACGGCGCCCGAAAAAAAACCCAGCCTGGCTTCGGAGAAGTGCCTGCCGCAGGGACGCTGCCCCCGCCCCCCGAGCCGCCGCACCTGACCGCAAAGATGCCCTGCTCGATGGCAGCCGGTACCGAGAAATCCGATTTCTCGGTAACCAAAACTGCACACTCAACGTGTTCGTCCGGCGCCCACGGGCTGCTTCTCTACGAGAAAGGGGTGACGGCGGCATCGTGGGGCTGAGCAAACCCCCTGCTGCCAGCTTGGTACCCACCCCAGCTCCCGGCTGGGCTTGGGATCATAGAATCATAGAATCACCAGGTTGGAAGAGAACCACTGGATCATCGAGTCCAACCATTCCCATCAATCACTAACCCATGTCCCTCAGCACCTCGTCCACCCGTCCCTTAAACCCCTCCAGGGAAGGGGACTCAACCCCCTCCCTGGGCAGCCTCTGCCAGTGCCCAATGATCCTTTCCATGAAAATTTTTTTCCTAATGTTCAGCCTGAACCTCCCCTGGTGGAGCTCTTGGCACTTACTTCTACTTAGAGTCATAGAATCACCAGGTTGGAAAAGACCCTACTGGATCATTGAGTCCAACCATTCCCATCAATCACTAAACCACGTCCCTCACTCAGGAGCAGCATCCTTCCCCCTGCAGTCCGTGGAACCCAGCTCTTTGTGGGTTTATTCTTTGCAGGGGAATTTTCTAAAGTTTAAATACACGAAGCTTCAGCCAGGCCAGCTCTGTCCCCAGTGTCAAGGGACAAACTGGAAGACAGAGAAAAACTCCTCCAAGGCAAAACTCCCTCCTGCTCCCTGTTCAAAACATCTCACCAGAGCCCAAGGCTCAACCTGGGGAGAAAAAAACCACTGCAGCCCCCATCCTCGCATCCTTGACTGGCAGGGGCTGTGTGAGGACACGGGGAGCGCTGGCACCACAGGGGGAGTGTCACCACATCTCCTGTGGCCACCGCACGCCTGGGGACATTTGCCAGCATCCACCGCTATAGGAAGGAAAGCGATGCCGGTGGCGCTCATTGGCGTGGGCAACCCCCTGGCACTGGCACAGCCTCAGCATCGCTGGCATCGCTGGCACCATCCTCCCTCTGGAGCCTTCCCAGCGCACCTTTCCAACGGTTGGACTCGATGATCCGGTGGGTCTTTTCCAACCACCAGGCGCGGAGGGCTGGCTCCGCACGGCAGGTCCCCCTGCACCTCTCCAAAAAGGATATTTTGGATTTATGTATTTTTTCTTTTTTTGGAAGCAAAACTCCTCCCAGCCAGGAGGTGCCCTCACCATCATGCTCTGAGCCACGGTGTTAAGGAGCACAACCTGCACAGGGGCACAGGGAACACTGCAAAAGCTCAAATGCTAGCTGAGTGCTTTTTTTTTTTTAATTGGGGGGGGGGAAAAGGAAGGCAGACGGCTTTCCAAGAACAAGAGTGAAATCACAGCACCACGCTGCCCACACCCTGAGAGCCACGGGCACCTCGAGGTCTGAGCGGCACCACCCACGCCCCAGCAGGGCGCTGGCACTCACCGTGCACCCCGACCTCACCGAGCTCAGCTCGTCACCGCCGGGTCCCCAAAACGCTGCTTTGCACAGGAGGGAGCTGGAGTCACCCACCCTTCCCAGGCGCTTCGGCCAGCGCTGTGACCCCGGCTGACAAAAGTGGCACCTTAGTGACAGTGGTGGCATGGCGAGGATGGTGATGGCACCTCAGTGACAGTGGTGGCACAGTGAGGATAGTGGTGGCACCTCACTGACAGTGGTGGCACGGTGAGGATGGTGGTGGCACCTCAGTGACAGCAGTGGCACGGCGAGGATGGTGATGGCACGGTGAGGATGATGGTGGCACCTCAGCGACAGTGGTGGCACGGTGAGGATGGTGGTGGCACGGTGAGGATGGTGGTACCTCAGTGACAGCGGTGGCACAGCGAGGATGGTGGTGGCACAGCAGTGATGGTGGTGGCATGGTGAGGATGGTGGTGGCACAGCAGTGATGGTGGTGGCATGGTGAGGATGGTGGTGGCACCTCAGTGACAGTTGTGGCACAGTGAGGATGGTGGTGGCACCTCAGTGGCAGCGGTGGCATGGTGAGGATGATGGTGGCACGGTGAGGATGATGGTGGCACCTCAGCAACAGTGGTGGCACGGTGAGGATGATGGTGGCATGGTGAGGATGATGGTGGGACCTCAGCGGCAGTGGTGGCACGGTGAGGATGGAGGTGACACAGCCACGGCAGCAGGAGAAGCAAACGGAGGCTGCAGAGAGCAAATCCTTCGAGAGCAGCGGGCGCTGCTGCCGGCCCCTCCGTTCCCCAGGGATTTCCCTGCGCTGGGTCTTTCACTTCCACTCTGAGTCTCGCTGCAGCAGGTGGGGAAGTGCCCTGAGCTCTTGGGCAAGGTCCCCGATGGATTCGGGTGAGGTTTGTTGCTTCGAGTCACTCACAGAGCCTGCCGTGTACCCCTCACGCAAGGGACAAACCCCAGCCGCGGCCGCAGGGTGCCCAGGCTCAGTCCCATCAGGATGCTGGCGGATGGACAGACGGACGGACAGGGAGGCCACCAAGGTCTGCGGTGGTGTGAGCGCTGGGTTCCTCCGGCATAAAACCACATCCCGTACCCACGGCGCTGGGGAGTTTTGTGAAGTTTCCCAGGAGCACAGAGACACGCAGCCCCGTCCCGGGGGATGCCAGGCGAAGCAGAAGGGAAACACGTCCCGTTGTCCCAGCGCAGAGCAGCGAGGTGCCAGCGGGGTCTCATGGGGGACATCAAATACGCTGGAGGGTGCAAGGCTGCGGTGATTGTCCTCGGGGGGTTGTACCATGGGCAATCCCAGTGCTCATCCTCAGGGACTTTCCATCACGGATAATCCCAGTGCTTGCCCTCCGGCATTTTCACCACGGTTAAACTCAAGGCTCATCCTCGAGGACTTTGCCCCGCAGATAATCCCAGCACATGTCCTTGGGTGTTCGCACCACAGCTAATCCCTGCGTTCATCCTCCAGGATTTGCACCGTGGCTGATCCCAAGGCTCTGCTCCGGGCAGCCCTGTGCCGACGCAGGCTGAGATCCCACCGATTGGAGCCAGTTCTCTGCACGCTCCTGGCCTCTTACGTGCCTCCTGTACCCTGTGTCCACACCAGGGCACCCCCAGCCCAGCTCACACCCTCAAAGCTCACTGTGGAGTTCCCTAGCGCGGCACTCCGGCCCCGAGCCTGTTCACTCTGAAACCTACTGACAGCAGCAGTAAGTGCCAACATGGGGTTCCCTGTTCTGGGTTTGGGGTACTGGCTATAGGAAGTTTTCTGCCTCTGGTAAGCAGAGAAACACGAGAGGTGATCCCCATCGTAGGTGTGACCTCAACCCCTACCCTCAAACCTCCCCCACACCCCTCTGTGCCCTCTCCAAACCCCAGCAACGCCAGAGGGACAGAAGAGTTTCCAAGACACCCTCTTTCCAAGCATCCTCAACGCCTTCAGCAGGGGACAGAGCTGTCCCCGCGGGGACCGGGATCAGCGGTGACAAGAGGCACCGTTGTGCTGGCCTGAAGCGCTGGCTCAGGGGCAGCCGGGGCACAAAGCACCTTCTGTTCCCACCCCGAGCGGCCGCCGAGCGCCGGCAAACGGCGACGTGAGAAAACACAGCCTGGACCCCTGCCGACCCACCGAGCCCCTATTTCTCCTTAAATTAAACCTGAAACACCGTGAAACGCAACCCCGAGAACCGCCGGGCAAATCCGTTCCTGGGGGGAGGAACAGTCCCTCCCCAAAACCCTACAAATCACCCCAAAATCAGCAAGCCCAGCAGCTCGCATTCCCAGCGGCGTTTGGGAAGACGAGGGCTATAAACAGGATCTGTGGATCAGCAGCCTTTGCCAACCCTTTTATTTTATTTTTTTTTTTTTATTTTAAGCCAAACTCGCTTCCAGCGTGGGCTGCTTCAAGAATTTCCTGGAATAAATAACAAGGGTGGAAAGTAAACAAGGTGTCTGCATGCAAGCGGGAGCCGGCTGCAGCCAGAGCCTGAGTCACCCCGGGGGGATGTGGGGTGTCCAACACGGATCCCGTAAGGTCCCCGTGCTCCCTAGGGCATCCCAGGATCTGGCATCACCCTGGGGTTTGGCATCACCCAGGATAATGCAAGAGCTTCAAGAGCCCAAGCAGGAGCATTTGATCCCCCTAGGTGGGTATTTTGGACCCAAATCAGGACCTGATGCTGTGTCCTGCCCAGCTGAAGGAAGCAGGTCTTGCCCAAAATGCTTTGTTTTCAGTATAATATCAAGATTATCGAAGGGTTTGAGTTGGAAGGGACCTTAAAGATCATCTAATTCCAGCCAGGGACGCCTCCCACTGGATCTGGTTGCTCCAAGCCCCATCCAACCTGGCCTTGAACACCTCCAGGGATGGGGTAACCACAACTTCTCTGGGCAACCAGTGCCTCCTCACCAGCCTCACTGTGAAGAATTTCCTCCTTACATCTAATCTAAATCTTCCCCTCTCCAATTTATAGCCCATCACGGGCACCGGTCGGAGCTGGGATAAGCTGCCTGGTGGGAAGGAGCAGGGTCCATCCCGGTCAAAGCCCAACACCAGGATGAGTCCTTCCAGACCCGGAGCTGCCTGCGCAGGCTCTCATAAATATTTACCTTTGAAAGAAGCAGCGCTCAGCCTTGAAACAACCACATCCTGGGCCATAAAACAGAAAAGAAAAAAAAAAAAAAGAAAAAGGAAAGAAAGACAACAACCACCCAAAAAAACACCACCGGGCATCTCCCACCAGCTGCTGAGTGGACCCAGCACCCTCTGGCACCCTGCAGAGGCTAACAGGGAAGCAGCACAGTGCTTTCCCAGTCCCTTTTTGCTGTGATTCTCTCAATATCTGCATTTTTTGCTCACTTCTTGGCTTGCACGTGGCGTTTTCCCAGCCTGCAGCAACCGCTGTGACGGGGACAGCACCGGCAGCCCCGTGCTGGCAGGCAGCGAAGCGTCACTGCCACGGGCAGGGAGGTCACAGCAAGCCCCCCAACCCCAGCAGCAGCAAGGTGGATTTTAAAGGATGGAGTTAAAAAGAAAGGAAATCCTCCAAGCATCAATTCTGCACACCCCAAGCACCCCAGCGCCCCGGGAAGCGCAGGCTGGAGCTCAGTCCCACACCCTTCCCCTCTCAACCCAATCAAGCTCAGGCAAGCTCCATCCCAGCAACACGGTTTCCAAAATAAGAAACTCTGCTCTTCAGCAATTAAGGCTGGGGCTGTGGTTACTCTGCTAAAAGTGTTTTTTCCGTGCATGACCAAGGATGGAAAAAGTTGCGGTTAATAAATGACAAATAACCTTTTGTCTCATCAACCTCCCCCTGCGCATCCTCACCCTGAGATACAAAAAAAATAAAAAAAAAAAAAAGAAGGGGGGGAAATAAAAAGTCACCACCAAAAATCTCAAAAAGCCAAAAAGGATGCCCAGCCCCACACGCCTTCGAAGAACAGCGAGTGGTGCAGCAGCACTGAAAGTGAAGCGGAGAGGGGATGCGCCACCCGCCCTGCTCAGCGGTGAAAGTCTGCAGGCGGGTTTCGGTGCAGCTCCGGGTGCCTTTCGATGTGTTTTCACCTCTCCCGAGGGAATCGCAGCACATCCAAACCCCTCTGACTCTTACCCAGTGGCAGTTTTCCAAGCTCGTGCCCCGGAGCTGCCAGGAGAGGGATGAGGTGCCTGGGGTTGCTGGGAGAGGGATGAGGTCCCTGGGAGAGGGATGCTGGGAGAGGGATGAGGTCCTTGGGGTTGCTGGGAGAGGGATGCCAGGAGAGGGATGAGGTCCCTGGGGTTGCTGGGAGAGGGATGCTTGGAGAGGGATGAGGTCCCTGGAAGTGCCAGGTGAAGGATGTGGTCCCTGGACGTCCTGTGACAAGAAAGCAGCCCCTGGAGTTGTCGTCATGAGAGGGATGTGGTCCCTAGGGTTGCTGGGAGAGAGATGCCAGGAGAAGGATGCCAGAGGAAGGATGCTGTCCCTGGAGGTGCAGGCTGAGGGATGCCACCCCAGGAGAAGGATGCAGCTCTCTGGCCACGTGCTGTCCAGCCACCCAAGGACAACGCTACTGGGTTGCTCTTGGCTGCAGGAGCAAGGCAACAACCCCTGCCAGCCTGGGATGGTTTAACATTTTTCATTGCTACACAGAGAGGAAAAAAAAAGCGTGTGAGGAGCCAGCTCGCCCCTGGGCAAACCATGGGGATGAGGGCAGGAGCACACATGGTCCAGCCTGCTCTGGCTCCCAGGATGGAGGACACCAAATGGCATCCAGACTGACCCAAACGTGCCCTTCCCCTGGCCAGGATGATAACAGGACTCTGAGATGCTTCCCATCACCAATAAACCTCTTCCTGCAAGAAGGAAAGAAAAGAGGAGGAAAAGACCATTTTGCATCGTTTTGTGCAGGAATAGAGGAACGGAGGAGCTTACAAGGCTGCAACAGCTTGAGGATATTTGTGCACCCGATTTGCTGCATCCAGTTTTTCAGCATAATTACAGGTCACTAATAAGAGGAAACATGCTTTGGTTTTTGAAGCGAAGCATTGTGCTGCAGAAGAGGGGGGTTTGCTCAAGTCCCTGCCTGGGACAGGGATGCAAACACAGCTGCTGCTGGGGTCAAGGCTTCTCAAACCGTGGCCTCTCCGTACATCCCTGCGGGCAGGAACCAGCAGCAGCTCCCCTTCCACCACTGCCTCCTCTTATATTCTCAGCCGAGTCACTTAAGGCTGTGTTTGAGCTCCTGGAGGGACAACGCAGCCCCAGGAGGAGCCGGGATGGGGACCACAACATCAGGATACCCACCCCCAGCACGCCTGGCCGGCTGCCACGTGGAGCACCAGGCACTGAACCGGAGCTCAGCGGCACCTGCTTGCTCAGGAGGTGGCAGTTCTCAGAAACCAACTTCAGGTGAAAGGAAGGGGAAAAAGAAAGAAGAAAAAAATAAAGAGAGAGAGAGAAAAAAAAAAAAAGGAAACCAAAGCAGTCTCACGCTGAGCAGAGATAAAAATACTGCTCCTCCTGCGGCCACGGCTACAGGCGTACGAGCCCTGACACAGACACCACGGGGTTTTCGCCGGATGGAGTCTTCCCGGCTAGTTTCAGCATGCCATCAATTTACGGGACGCGCTGGATTTCATTAAAACGCTATAAAGAAACCAGCACAAATGCAAATCCCATTTCCCTTCTCCTTCCTGTGAAAACATCTGGTCAACAGAAACAGCTTGGGACACTGCTGCTGCAAATCCCAGTTCTCCTGGAGTTTGGGATCTGGCCGTTCCACAGGCTCCCGGGGCTGGGGCTCAGCTGCTGAGCGGGGCTGCCCCAAAACACACAAACCTGCGTGCCAGCTTTGGCTTAAGGCAGAGAGGCCTCAGAACTGCTCAGTCCCACAAGATAAATGAGAATAAATGGCAGAGGAGAAAGCCCTTAGTGCTTCCATGTAAAGCAGGGAGGCCTGGTGAGCATCACCCTCATACTAGACATTAGAGAATCCCCCTGTGCTGCATGCCTAGGACCACACCCAGGGTTTCTCTAGCTTTCCTGTGCACGTGCGCGCTTACAGATGATACAAGCACTACAGACACCTCGATATTTGGAGCCCCAAGTGCTCTGCACACCAGGGTGGCCCCACCGGTGGCCCCAGAGCCTCGTGCTGCAGAGCATCATCACCTCACCCTGGCACTGGTTAGCAGCACAGCATCTTCACCCCCTTCTCCAGCACATCAGCACCCTCCAGCATGCCCCCAGGAAAGGGATCGGGGTGACCTGAGCCCACCAGTAACCTCCAGCCAGGCTGTGACCTGCGCCCAGCAAAGCCGCGGGTCCAACCGTCTCCAAATTCCTCCTTGGCAACATCAGTTTTCCAGCACTCAAGGGAGGAAGGAGCGACGCCAGAAGTGACCCAGCAAGCATGGAAAGCCCCGTCTCATCCCACCAAAGCTCCCATCAGACCAGCACATCCATGCAGGATGGGATGCCCACGGCAGAGAGCACCACGGGGATCGTGGCAGCTCCAGCACGGCACCCCGTCACCACCACCCAAGGAGTAAATGGGATTAGGGCTCCTCAAAGCCCCCTGCTCCCTTTGATGCCAGGCACGCTACGGGATTAGGAAGAGAGGCCCCGCTGGAGCACACTGTGGGGAAAAAGCAGCGGGGAAAATAAGATAAAAACTGGCAGGAGCAGAGTGATGGAGCAGCAGCCAAGCCCTGGTGGGGCACACGCGGGGCCACCCCCTCTCCCCACGCCTCCTGCCTTTCCAAAGTCATTGCAAGGTGCTGAATATTTGGGGGCTTAGCTTGATGCTGTAAAATTGGGCTGAATTGCCATTTAAATATGATTACATCAAATTTAAAGGGTAGAAAAGGAGGAGCGCACTATCAGGGAGACCTCGAGGGTGACCAACGGTCTGGAAGCCAGTCGGGGATGAGAGACCCCAAAGACTGTTTTTACAGTTGCTTATTTAAACCCATTCATTTTTCACGTCAATCAACAGCATTTTCAAATCAGAAACAGAGCCACAGCACCAGGCGAAGGCAGCAGCAAAGCCCCGAGAGCATCCCAAGGCTCAGGGGTGGAGGGGAGGGGGCTCCCTGCAACCTTCCCGGGGGAGTTACTGGTTATTACTTACTTATTTTGAAGGAGAAAAAAAAAACACAACAGCAAGAAGCTGTCTTGTTCCCACTGTTAAAGCATTTGCCCCCTTGCTGGCTTGGGGGAGTGGGACCCCCCAGCCCACAGGGGACTTTGCACTGCCCCCAGAATCCAACCACGGTTACTGGGAAAAGGGCTGGATTGACTCTCCTGTAAAGGAGACAGCATCTGGCCCTGGCCCAATTAATTAGAAAGGAAGGACCCACCCTGAGAGTATTTGCACAGGAAGCAATTTACTCATGAATCCAGCTAGGAACATCCCCCCTTCCAGGGACCTGGCTGAGAACCACCCCCTGCTCGACGCCCCGGGGACTGCGGGGTCCTCAGCCTCACAGGGACTGGGACTCACTGGGAAATCTCTGTGGGACAGAGATTTGCTGCAAACTGCAAGGAATAACGCTGCGTTGCTGGGTGAACTTGCCAAATATCTTGTTTTAAACGCCTACGGGTCAAAGCTGGGCGGCGAGGAGAGGAAGAATGCGCTGGGTTTGCTTCCCAAGAGGAGAGAAGGGTTAAAAACAGACACTGGGGATTCTATCTGGTGTGAAGGTGGCCAAATCCATCATAATGTGCTTGGATGCTGCCTGGCTGATGGGAGCCTCCTCCAAGAGCCCCAGGGGGATGCTGTTTGGAGCCAGAACCCCTTGTGCCCCAGGATGGGGACACATACTCCCAGAAGAACAAGCAGCTGCGACCCCTGACACAATGGAGCTTTAAAAGCAGCTTTTGCTTTCAGATTTTACAGTTTTGGAATCAGTTTGTTGTTTTTTTGGATTTTTTTTTTTGTTTTAAATTTAATATCGGTGTTGTTGACAGAAATAGCAGGAATTTATGGGGCTGCTCCCTGGCCCCGTGCCGCAGCGAAGAGCAAACACAGCCCAGAGGCAGGGACCTGGCTCTACCTGAGGTTTCCTCCCTCTGAAGCTCAACTCGGTCATCAAAGTTAAACAAGCACAAGAAAAAAAAAAAAAAAAAAAGGAAAAAGAAAGAAACCCCAGCCTATCACGCCTGCGTAAGACCTGCCATGTGGAGGAACTGCCTTTTTAAAGATTAAACACCACGGCTCCCCCCGCGTCGCTCCCTGTTCACTCACATCCTGCATCATCTCCGCTCCAGCCGGAGTCGAAGCACCGCAGGAGCTCCCTGGGGTAGCAGAGATCTGAATGTCTAGCCACAAAAGTACTTACAAAAATAAAATTAAAGTCCCTTACAGGTCCCATGGGAAGCAGAGAGAGGCGCAAAGCCTAATTCTTATTTTCCCCTTCCTTTCCCAGCTTGCCCAGACCATCAGATGCTCTGGCTGCTGGAGCCACGGCGCAGCAGGGACAGGGTGAATTTGAGGTTCGCCAGACCCACCGTGCTGGGATGAGCCCATGGGGATGCTGGGGATGAGGGGGATGGAGGCTGGTGGCCTCCATCCTCAGCTCTGCTTCTAGCTGGAAAAGCCAGGTTTGGGGTCCCAGCAGGGAGAAAAGCAATCGCATTTCAACAGACTACAACAATCAGCGTGCACTTCATCACCCTCAGCACAAGGTCACAGCATCTTTCACCCTCTAAAACGCAAGGCTGCAACAGTGCCTCAGCTCTTCTTCTTCTCAGAGGTCTTAAATAAACCGAGCGCAGCCTTGTGTGGCTGCAGGGGAGGGAGAACAGCAGCACAGTAAACACGTTTGGGTGAGAAACCCTAGATGATGATTGATACGCTGTGCTCCGTCCCGCAGGACATGCTGGCACCCTGGGATCATCCCCAACCCATCACCAAGGGACCCGCAGCATCGTTTGGCTGAAACGGGCAAAGAGGTGGACATCAGGAAAAAATATTTCATGGAAAGGGTCATTGGTCCCTGGCAGAGGCTGCCCAGGGAGGGGGTTGAGTCACCTTCCCTGAAGGGGTTTAAAAGATGGGTGGATGAGGTGCTGAGGTGGTTTAGTGATTGATGGGAATGGTTGGACTCGATGATCTGGTGGGTCCTTTCCAACCTAGGGATTCTGTGATTCTAAGAGCCGGCATGCCCTTACCTTGGGTGGGTCGAAGAGCTCCAGCACGTACTCCTCATTGTCCGGGGCCCCCGCTTGCCTCAGCACCAGGCGGCAGCGCTGCCAGCGTGTCCCGCTGTCCAGGGAGGTCTCGTCCAACAGCCCGTACTTGAGGAGCCCCTCCTTGCGCACCTCGGGGGGCTGCTCCCGCGACAGCCCCCACGGCAGGATGCGCTTGCCCAGTCCCGGCTTGAGCGCTGCCTCTGCCACCACCTCCCCGTCCCCATCGCCGGGGATGGCATCCGAGGAGCGGCGTCGGAAGAAGCTGCGCCAGCTCCTGCGCAGCTGGCTGAGCGAAAAGGGTCGCCGGGCTGGTCCCGCCAGCTCCTCTGAGCTCCAGGACTTGCGCAGCCCTCCTGGAGCAGCCTCCGGGGCTCGGCTGGGCTGCTCGGGGTGGGCGCCTGGCTCTGCGTCAGCTTTGGTGGTAACCGTGCCCAAGGAGGCATCCATGTGCCGCCGGTGCGTCTCCCGGTAATCCCGCGCGGGGCCGGCAGGGAGGACGCGGAGCTGGTTCATGGCGAAGCCCTCCTTCACCTCATGGCAGAAATACTGCTGGAAGAGGTCGGTGAATTGCACCGAGAAGTTCTCGGCGGCCAGGAGGTCATGGTGCGGGTGCTCGGTGGCGAAGCGCAGGTAGTGCCGCGCCAGCTCCTTGGCGGTGCTGATGGCGTGCCGCTCACAGAACTCATGCCAGCCCCGGGGATGCGCTGGCGTGCCGGCCGGCAGAGCGTGCCCATTCATTGCCGTGGCTCCAGCGAGGTGCCCGCGCTGCAAGACAGAGCACAGTGGGGGCATCAGGGTAGCCCCAAAACACCCCCCGCTACCCCGGGAGCCGCTGCCCGGCACAAGCGCGGATGCGCAGCCGCAGGGCGAGCGGCCCAGGGCACATCGTGGTTAGCCTGGGTCCAGTCAAAGCCGCTTCGTTCACCGGGAAGGAGCATGGGGACAAGAATTGCAGCCAGCCTGGGGGTGCCCGGCTCCCCGATAAGCGTCCGTGGACGCAACCGCTAAGGCTCACCCCGCGCCGCTTGGCGCCGGCAGTAGCCGTGCGAGATTCCGAGCTCCTGGCCGTGGGGCAGCACCTTGCGCTCCCATCCCCACCTGGCAGGGCCGTGCCTCAGTTTCCCCACCTGCGAGGTGGGGTGCAGGCGGGTCTCGGAGCGGGGTGTCTGCGCAGCTTCCTGCCCGCACAGCTGCCTGCAGCTGCCCGCGGCCCCGCGGGGACACCCGGCCGGGCTGCATCCGCTCTCCTCCTGCCAAGACTTTGCAGCGCCGATGGGTTTCCCTCCAGGGACCTATTTCAGCGGAGCTGATAAAACTGGAGTGGGGGCGGGAGGAGAGGAAACAACAAGAAAAGCTGCAGAAATCCAGGGATGGAGGGGGCTCTCCTGCCAGATCCACCCGCACCCACCGGCCCGGGGAGATGCGGCTGCACCGCTGGCACGGCCAGGGATGAACACGACTCCCTGCGATGACCGAGGGGCCATCAGGCTCCAGCAAACCACTCTGTATCTCTGCCCGGAGCAGATTTTGCTGCGAGGCCAATCTGAGAGCACCCGTGGCCGGTACGCAGCCACCCCGCCGTGCCCGCCTGAGCCCAGCAGCGTTGTCCCCCACGGCCACCCCGCCTGCGCCGTGCTGCTTACCGCCAAGCCTCGTGCTCGCCCGCGGCGCTTATCGGAGCCATGCACTGCGCTCGGGCAGGAAACATCGGCCAACACGCCCCAATCCTGCTGCGCCAGCACCACCGGGCACCGCCGCCTCCCCAAAACTCCAGCTGCCCCGCGGCAGCGACCCCGGTTACCGGCAGAGGAGGAAAAGTGATTGCGTTAGTTGGAGGGAGGAAAAATTAAAACGCAAACGGGGGGCTGGGAGGAAGCGAGCGTGGCGATGCGGAGCACGGCACATCTTGTTCGCAGCCGGGGAGGCGATAACGCCGGGAAGCGGACCTCTATCTCTGCCCACCCGTTGCCTTTCCTAGCACGTCCCGCGAAGTTTGGAGGCGAGGGGAGATGTTATCTGCCCCCCACCAGCCTCGCCAGGGCCCAACTTCTCAGAAGAGCTGCCCGAGGCTTGGGGGCGGCCGGCCTCGCGGCCGTGGCGGGCAGGCAGCCGCCTGCAGCCCGGCTGAGCCCCCAGCGAGGCCCCTGCACGCAGCCGTCTATCAGCAGCACCAGCCTGCCCGTGACTCAGCACCCGCTGGCTGCGCTCCCGCTTCCTCCCGGCACCCGGGATCCGCTGCCGCCGGCACCGCCGGCACCGCCAGCACGCGCAGTGCGATGCTTCCCCAAAACGCCGAAGCGAGCGGGACTCTCACACAGACAACTCCTCAGGCACGGAGAAGATTCCCAGGATGGGGAACTGGCCTCCTGGCTTTGGCAGAGGTTTGTGGCACGGGGAAACGCTGGGCTTCGCCTGCTCTCTGCGGTGGGAAGCAGCCCAAGGTCATCTCCGGCAGCAATGTGCTTTTTCCAACTGGCGCGATGATGGGAAATACACCCCCAGCACTTCCTCCTGCCAGCCCCAGCACAAACCGCTGCGCTCTCCTTCCTGCTCCTGCCCGGCGCGTTTCCCGCGGGGAAATTGCTACCCTGGCTATCTTGGCTGAATCCACAGTTGAGCTACTGGAGCACCAAGAGTCCCCGATGAGGACCCTGCTCCTCCACTCACGGATGCAAGTGCCAGCCGCCAGCTGGGATTCTCCCTGCTCCAGCTCATCGTGCTCCACGACGCCAGAATTGCCACAATTCAGCAGCCAGTGGCTTTAAGGCAGAATCAACAACTGCATCCCTTGCACTCCCTTCTTACAAAAGGCTCCTGGCTGTCCTGTGCGTCTCCACCGAGCCCAAGGACCTGTCGCAAGAGCTAATTGCTTTGGTTTGCACTGAAAGGAGAATCCAGTCCACCCTCGGACACGCCACAGCCACTGGAAAACACTGCGAGCCACCCAGCTCACCCGGCCTCAGGGCTGTTTTCAGGTGCTGGGGTTGTTTTGGGGTGCTGGGCCAGGAGCTCGAGGAAGAACAGGATGGGACGGAGCGGCTGTGGGGTGCTGGCTTTGATGCGGGCTGGGACAGCGAGCCCCGACTTGTGCAGGATCCAGCCCTGCAGCCAAGCCACCCCCGGGAGATTTCATTAAACTCTTGCCCAACCTGGCGAGTGTCGCTGCGGCAGCAGGATGGGGACCTGCACTCGGAGCCAGCAACAGGTTATTTGTGCTCTGGTGGTGGCCAAAATCCCAATAAATGCATTTGTTGCTAATTGCACCCGGAGGAGCCGGCAGCAAGGAGCAGCACTGGAGGTGATGCTGGGAGCCGGCACCGTGGTTCTGCCACCCAGTCCTGCAGGATACGTGGTTCGGAGCCATCCACTGGCTTTGGAGGCCACCTGCCTACCACAAAAGAGCCAAGTAGGGGGCTGTGGTTGTGCAAAAAGGGCACCCTCCAGCACCCAGAGCTGCAAGTCACTGGAACAGGCTGCCCAGGGAGGTGGTGGAGTCACCTTCCCTGGAGATGTTTAAGGGACGGGTGAATGAGGCGCTGAGGGACATGGGTTAGTGACTGATGGGAATGGTTGGACTCAATGATCCAGTGGATCATTTCCAACCTGGTAATTCTATGAAATCCAGCCTGGAAGGGGTATGTGAGAGCGCAGAGACAGTGATGACACCATGCCTGGCACCGAGCGAGGCGTGGCTCACACACGCGTGTGCACAGGCAGCCCCAGAGCATGTGCAGCTCAGCCAACACACCACGATCTGAAAATGAAACCAGCCGCAGCTCCTCGCCGCTACCCTCCACGCCAGGAACACGCATGGCACCAGCATAAATAGGAAATTTGATTTATGGGCCGGCTCCCCCAGAAACAACTGCTCACCAGCTGGAGGAAAAGTGGCTGGTGGCATTTTCTTCTCCCTCCTGCGAGCACATCCCTGTTCAAAGTTCACCCCAAGGACTATTTTCAGGAGGGAGCGAAGAGAGGGGCTGGGAGACGCCCTCGCCAGCCCCACAGCTCCCAGCTTCCCGAAATACAGAAGTTCCCACAATCCCAAGAGCAGGAACATTGTTCCTTCTCAGGATGTCCTCCATGAAAAGAGCTATTCTGAGCCAGCAGCAGCCTTTCTTGGCACAGCCCCGCAGCCAGCAAGCAAGGCAGCTATAAAAGGCTGAGTTACAATGAACAGCACTTTTCAATGGGAGAGCATCCGGCGCAGGGGGCTGAGGGAGGTGCAGGTCCCTTGGGGGACCCGGAGGGATGTGGGTCCCCAGAGAAGCAGCCCACCAGGGTGGGCTTGCAAGGGCTGGGTGATGCAGAGCATCCCCCCTGGGATGGTGCCAATGCACCCCCACAGCCCTTCTCTGCATCCCGATCCCCCAGGGACCGGGGCGATGGATGCTGGAGGACCAGCTGGATGCAACCCTGGGCTGAGAGTGCGGAGCAGCGTGGCCGTTTGGGGTTGGACATGGAGACACAGCTGCGCAGGGAGGCAGGAGGGGCTGGCTGCAGCGGGAGAGGTGGGAGAGGATCCAGCTGCAGCCTCCCGGTGTGGGATAAGGAGAGGTGACAGAAGGGAGCACCCTGATTGTGGGTCACAACACGACAAGTTCATAGCACGTACCCTGCCCGGGGCACACTCACTGCAGAGCGAGCGCAGCCATGGAAAGCCCCACAAAGTTCTACTGCTGCCCTTCAGCCAAGCCTCTTTGCTTCCCAGCAGCTTTCTTTCACTAGAGGGGTAAATATTACTGATTTATCCCCAAGGAGAACAGAAAGCCTCAGCCTAGGCACCCAGGGCAGCACGGAGACACCATGGAAGGCAAGGAGGATGACAGACCCCTATCACCCCCCTCAAACCAGCACTCCCGTATTTACAGCATCACTATAAGAAAGCCGAGGCCATTTGAGCACCAGGCCAACACAACACCCCAGGGCAGGAACTGCCTGGCACCGTCCTGCTCCTCTCTCTGGGAGCAGCTCCCTGGTGTGGATTCTCTGGGGTCCCACAGAAGGTGACAGCACAGCACCGTCACTCCCTGTGACCTGCCGGCTGTTCCCACACAGGCTGGAGGACCCCAGGGGTCTGAGGACCTTCCCTCCTTCTCCTTCAGCTGAACTGAACCGACAAACTCCATGAGGGGCAGGCAGGTCAGAGAGAGCCCACTGCATGCTGACACAGGCTGTTTTCTTAGGAAATAGGGTTAGAAGCCAGGAGGCTTGGATGGGCTGATTTTAGTCTCTTCTCCTTGCTTTCTCATGGGACACATTCTCCCCTTATTTGACCACCTGGCAGTATGCAACTTGCTGTATGAAAGGCCAGAGCTGGCCTTCACCTATGGCTCTGTGCGGGCTGAGCAGCGCTGCAGACCTCTGAGGTTACAGCACTTCAAATCCAGAGGAATCCCACGCGTTTGGCTTCCCCCGATTGCTCCACTGGGACATCCAGGATGAAGACAGCCCATGCTGAACCCACCTCAGGCCAAATATAAGCTCCAGGCTTGCTTAGCCTGCAGGAGCTCACCAGGACAAGCCCCTTCAGCCAGCCCAGCTCCCCAAAGACCCTCCGCCTGCTCCCATCCACCCAAGCGCCCATCACCGCGGCGTCTGACACCCTGCAGCCCAGTTGACATCATCGCGCTCTCCTACACCCACTGCCTGCGGGGGAAAAAAAAAAAACAACCAACCAACAACCCAGCAGCGGGGTGGCCTCTTTCGACAGGGTTTGTTTTGTTGCACGAAATGAATCGCTGCAGTGTAGGCGTGGGAGCAGCCAGGCTCCCAGGGGAGCAGCCGGCCGGTGGTCTCCAGCTTTGTGGACAGTGGGGAGCAACTAGCAGCTCAGCCTCTGGGGACCCAGCTCTCCCTCCCCATGGCAGAGGTGCCACGTGGGGCTAGATTTGGCCCTTCCTCCTCGCCAGCAAGCGCTGCCAGCACCACAAACCCCACCAGCGCTGAGCTCTTTGCACTTTCATTTCATCTTACCCGCTGGGATTCGCGCAGACGTCTTGGCCGTGCTGGGGTCAGTCCCTGGCAGCCCCGTGGGTGGGGAGGGTTTGCTCCGGAGTAGGAGGATGTGAGACCTCTCAAAAGCCACCAGCACTTACACCCACATCTCTCTGGCACGATCCACGGCGCTGACAGACCCGCGCTGCCCCGCGGGCTCCAGTGAAACCAAAATGGATTTTTTTTTGCAGCGACGATAAATACGTAAAAGTAAAGATGAAAACAAAAGCGGTACTGGGGGTGGGGGGAATGCACAGGGACGAGGCTTTCCTGCACCAAAAGCAAGTTAAAAAGAAATCCCAGGCGCTGGTCTGGTCGCCAAACAACTCAAAGTGAAACCTGCCAGTAATTTCATAGCTCTTTAAACTCCAATCCCATAACCTGTCAGCAAAGCCCGACAGCAGACAGGGACATGCGAGAGCAGCCAGACCACCTCTTCCTCCACCTGCTCTTCCTACCTAAGCAGAGCAACCCAAAAAAGTCCCTGGGCCACCAGCCCACGATTCCAACACATCTTGAATCAATTTGCAACAACAATATCGAAATCGCAGCTTGACAACTCCTCCTGGTTTCCTTGACAGTAAATCCCAGCCTGGGCAGCGTCGCTGCCGCCGGAGCCAGCGGATCCAGGCGTTCCGCGAGTGACCCCGCCGAGGCTTGGCACGAGCAGAAGCGGGCACGACGGCGGAGTCCCCGGGGACTGCGGGATGCTGCCCACCAGAGCATCGGCCCCGCGCTCCGAGTTCGTGCTCCTGCCAAGCCAACCGAGTCTGCTGGGAGCAGAAAGCCAGAGAGCTTGGCAGGCTGTGGCTGGCACCTCCGCTCGGCTCTGGCAGCGGCCAGCGGGGCAGAGGAGAAGGGGACAGAGGGCAGGGCACAGCCTCCACGGGCAGACAAGCACCCCACGGTGGGTGGGCATCGCCCCACGGGGCCCTGCACCCTCCAAACGGGGGCAAACAGGGATGCGGGGGTCTGGGGGCAAGGCTGGCTCTGTGCCCGCTGCCCCCCTGGAAATGGGGTCCTGGGAAATGGGGGATCTTGAGGGGAACAGGGATCCCAGAAGAGGGGTGCTCCGGGCTAAAGGGGTGCTGAAAAGATAGAGGTGCCCAGGACTAGGGGCACCCATGGGAGACCAGAGCCCCTGGGATAGGAAGGGTCCGTGAGGGAAATGAGTGCATGGAGGGAGGACAAGGGCTCCGTGGCCCCGGACAGAGGGAACCAGGGGAAGAGGTGCAGGATAGAGGAGGGGGGAAAGGGGATGCAGGAGGGTGCAGAGGGGTCCGAGGGCTCGGGGCTGGCAGAGGAGGGAGGTCGTGCCCCTAGAGCCGGGATGCTGGGGCTCGGGGAGAGGGTCTGAGCCTGGGGGGCTGTGCAGGAGGAGATGCTGGGGGTGCTGGGGCTCGGGGTCCGAGCTTGGGGGCTGTGCAGGAGGAGATGCTGGAGCTCGGGGACGGGGGTCCGAGCCTGGGGGCTGTGCAGGAGGAGATGCTGGGGCTCGGGGAGGGGGGGTCCGAGCCTGGGGGCTGCGCAGGAGGAGATGCTGGGGCTTGAGGAGGGGGGTCCGAGCCTGGGGGCTGCGCAGGAGGAGATGCTGGAGCTCGGGGAGGGAGTCAGCCCCCTTGGGCTGAGCAGGAGGAGCAGCCGGAGCTGCTGGGGCTCGGGCTCCTCTCCCGGTGGCGGCGCTGCCTAACTCCCCTCCCCGTCCCATCCCGCCGCCGCCGCTTCCCGGGAACCTCCCGTCCCCGTTCCAGCCCGGTCCCGGTCCCGGTCCCGGGGTTACCTGCAGGAGAAGGCGTCCGGGGGCTGGTCGCCCATGGCGGAGCGCGGCGGAGCCCCGGGGACGGGACGGGACGGCTCGGTTCGGCTCCGCACGGCTCGGTTGAAGCAAGAAACCAGCAAGACCCCCCACCCCGTCCCCGATCCCGCCCGGCCCGGGCGGGTTATGTAAAGCGGAGCGGAGCGGCCGGAGGGGCGGAGGCTGCGCGGGGGCGGAACGGGGCGGGGAGCCCTGTCTGTCTGTCTGTCTGTCCGTCCGTCCCGGGCTCCGCACGGCTCCGCGCAGCCCCTCCCCTCCGCCTTTTATCTTATCGCGCCCGCGGAGGCGCAAACAGCACCCCCCCACCCCACCCCGGGGAAAGCCCCCGGGGTTTATTTTAATTCGGATCGATCGGTTTGGTTAGCTTGCTGTGAGTTTTTTTACAGCTCGCTGGGTGGCTCGGGGCGGTGTCCCAGCCCGGGGAGGTTTGGGGGCTCGGGACACCCGCAAAACAGCCGCTTTCCTCTCCCTGCCCGGCCGCCTCCTCCCAGGATGGGACCCCCGGGGGCTGCAGAGGGCGAGACGCCTTCTCAAACCCAATTTCTCATCGTTTTCCTCTGCCTTTTGGCCAAGGAAATCATCAGGCTGCGAAAGGAATAGGAATGCGGGTTTTTGATAGGAATGGTTGGACCTGATGATCCGGTGGGTCTCTTCCAACCTGGTTATTCTATGATTCTATGAAAGCATCGCGGGGTGATGCGTGTCGGAGCAGATCAGGACACGGGGATTGTGTTTATCCCACGCTACAGCCAAGGGATTCACGGTTGCGATGTCCCTCCGGTGCCAACCAGGGCTGGGAGCACACGGCTTGGCTGTCCCGGTGTTGTCCTGGCGTCGTCCCATCCCAGGGGAACAGAAGTGGCAGAGCTGCGGTCACCCACCCTTTGAGGCGTGGGAAATAGGAGGACAATAAACTTCCCCTGCCCCTTTTTCCAGGAAAGGGGTGGTTTGTGGCCTGGACGGTCACATCTAGCCAATTAACGTCTCCTATCCACGTCACCAGCTATCCCAACAGCTCCTCCAGGACCTCACCCACCCCACGAGGCAGCAGCGCTGGGCACAGAGGGGCTCTCCTTGCCCCCCAGGCTGCTCACGCAAGAGCCGTGGCTGGTCCTTGCCCAGCACACCAAGCTGGGGAAACCCAGGGAAGCGGCAGCTGGGATTTTACAGGCACCACGCGACCGGTTTGTGGGTGCTGGGAAGGTGGAAGCTGCAAGCTTTTGCCCTTGGAGAGTGGGCTGAGGCTCATCGAGCTGTTTGCGAATGGGCACGTGTGCCACCACCAGCGGGCTCCATCCTCCGTGATGCTTTAAAACACACCCCAGTCGTCCCTTCTGATGGGGAAAAGGCTGGAGTGGGAATCCCCCCACTAGTGTTGTGCCCCAGGGCTGGCCTTCCCCAGACCACAGCCCTGCTGCCCCCCTGCATCCCCACCGACCCCCCCAAACCAGAGCAGCGCTTTCCTACAGGGCTATAACCCCACATTCCCCTTGGGCATCGCCTGTTCTGGGGGTCCAGGCAACTCGGCAAGCAGCCAGCCTTCCCCAAGCCCCAGAGGGAAGTGGCTGGGAGCAGCTGATGTCATAAAATCTTACCTTAAAAGCTGATTTTGAATTCCTCCAGCCGTTGCTTCATGCATAATTGCACCTTCTGCCTTTTTTCTCGGAGCACGGACCAGCGATGGGCAGAGCTCAGTGCCTGCTCTCCTTCCCACGGGCGGCTGTCCCGGCTCGCAGCTATCTCACACTTTTCTTGACGTGCTTCATCTATTTCAAAAAGCGCCCTCTCAGCGTCCTCAGCCCCCGTGGCCTGAGATTTCTGTTTTGTTTTGCTTCCTGTATGGATTTTCTACAGTCCCTAACTGCTAGTTCACTACCACCGACTTCTGCTTTTTCTGTTTGTTTGTGCTGAGCTGCGCGGATGCCCTTGTACAAGTGCACACACACACATGTGCCGCTGCTTCCCTTCCGCTCTGCACCACGCTCAGCTTTTAACCATTGCCGCTTTCTTCTCCTTTAAAAAGCTTCCAATCCTCCTTCCCACTTCTCTCTTTAACTCCCACCCTCTGGCCCTCTTTGCTTTCAGGATGCGTGGGATAGTTTGGAAATGGCACATTGGCATTTCCTAGGGTGGGATGTGATCCGCTTGCAGGTGACCTCTGCCTTCTCGCAGCCAGATGAGGATCCCCCCCCTCCTCCTTCTCTGACTGGAGGGGCGCAGGGGTGACCTGTGGGAATGTTTGGGGTCTGGGCTGAGCTGACAATGCCCCCAAAATCTCATCCTGGCTTTTGCGCGTCCCTTCAGGGGGCCGGAGGGGGTGGTGGGCTGGGGGCTGATGCTCAGGGTGGGGATGGGTAGGGTTGGGATGGTCAGGGCGGTGATGGGCAAGGGTGGTGAGCAGGATGGGAGATGGGCAGGGGGTTAGTGCTCAGGATGGGTATGGGACAAGGTAGTGAGCAGGATGGGAGATAGGCAGGGGGCTGATGCTCAGGGTGGGGATGGGCTGGGGGTGATGAGCAGGATGGGAGATGGGCTGGGGGCTGATGCTCAGGGTGGGGGATACTCAGGGTGGGGATGGGCTGTGGGTGATGAGCAGGATGGCTAATGGGCTGGATGGTTGATGGGCAGGAGGTTAATGCTCAGGGTGGGGATGGGCAAGGGTGGTGAGCAGGATGGTAGATGGATTGGGGGCTGATGCTTCGGATAGGAATGGGTAGGGTGGGGGATGCTCAGGGTGGGGTTGGGCTGGGAGTGATGTGCAGGATGGTAGACGTGTTGGGGGTAGTGAGCAGGATGGTAGATGGGTTGGGGGTGGTGAGCAGGATGGTAGATGGGTTGGGTGGTCCTGAGCTGGGTGGGTGATGCTCAGGGTGGGGATGGGCAGGGTTGGGATGGTCAGGGTGGGGATGGGCTGGGGGCTGATGCTAGAGGCAGGGATGGGCAGGGTGGGGGATACTCAGGGTGGTGATGGGCTGGATGGTTGATGGGCAGGGGGTCAATGCTCAGGGTGGGGATGGGCAAGAGTGGTGAGCAGGATGGGTGATGGGCTGGGGGCTGATGCTCAGGGTGGGGGATGGTTAGAGCGGGAATAGGCTGGGGGTAATGAGCAGGATGGTAGATGGGTTGGGGGCTGATGCTCAGGGTGGGGATGGGCAAGGGTGGTGAGCAGGATGGTAGATGGGTTGGGGGCTGCTGCTCAGGGCGGGGATGGAGGGGCTGCCCCAGGCTCTGGCTGCCCCCGCAGCGGTCGCTGGGCTCGGGCCGCCCTCTCCCGGGCTCCCCCCGCACTGCACGCCGCCTCCCCGCCCGACGAGGGGGGCGGATCGGGGGGTGCAGGGGGTGGGGGAGCCCATCCCGACCCCGGTGCTGCCAGGCTGGGCACCGGAGCAGGGTACCCGCACCCCAAAACATCCCCCCCCCCGGAGGGTCGCACCGTCCCCCAGCTTGGGGAGGTGCCACTCGGATCCCCTTGAGCCCCAGGGTGCAGCTTCGGGGTCCTTGGGGACCACCCGCACCCCTTCTCCTGGGGGGGACACGCAGCAGCCCCTCAGAGCCCCCCGGATTTCCAGAAGCGGCTCCCACCGAGTCAGTGCTTGTAGTGATTCAGAGCTCACCTCGAGGAGCCGTCGAGCAGCCGCTGCTGCGTAACCGCCCGCAGAGTCACCAGTCATGGGAGCAGCAGGAAGCTGAGGCCGAGGGCAGCCACATCCTAAACAGCACCCGGCACCCTCTTTGCCTCCTTTCACGCCCTTTTCCTCTCCCTTTTCCCCAGCTGTCGCTCCAGCTCAGCCCGGGAATTCATTTTCTCATCTTTCCCAGCAAGACCTGGCAAGGGAAACTGAGGCACGGGCTCCTCGGTGACACCGTGGGGTGTGGGGGGACAACAGGGAAGATATCATCGAGCTGCTCAAAAGGGGAAGTGCTGGAGCCTCTACAGCAACACGCGACTATCCCAAGGGAGAACCAACAGGAAGCAAAAAACCCACAAGGGAATTTTGCTGATGGTTTTTTTTTAGGAATTGGGGAGATTCTCCAAAGCAACTTCCAAAGGGCTCCTCGAGGGAAGCAGCTACGGTGGAGGAACAGCCCCTACTGCAAGAAGCGGCTGGGGTTTTGGATTTCAGCACGGGTAGGCAGAGCCAGGAGCCTTTTTTTCAATGACCCCAGCTGGTCTAATAAAGATTTTGCTTCTCCCCATGGTCCTTCCCCCTCCTAATCTTGCTGAGTGAAAGGGCACGTCTCGGCACAGCAGGAGATAAGCCGTGCGGAGGCACCCGAGACTTCCCACCAGCGGCCTTGAACAGAACCACCATGTTCAGGAGGGAAGATAACGCCCGGATAGTTTTAGTCCTGGTTCAAATCCCTTGTTAGAGTCTGGAAGAGAAAGCCTGCAGGTGATAGAAACCCTTGGTGAGCTGAAAACCACCAGCAGAAGATTGCAAAGCCCTGAGAAGCTGTGTGGGGCACCTAGGGGTGGGGGGTTAGTGGTGAGGACTGCAACCTGCAGGCAGTGGATACCAGCAGCTGGAAATCCAGCTGTGGCCCCAGCGCTGGGCACGGGGGGACCTGCTCACCCCGGGCCCGGATGGGGCAAGTGCTGCCCACCCAGCTCAGAAAGCAGCAGCAGCTCGAGTGCTACGTGGCTTCCACCGTCAGGAAGGAGCAAGGGGGCTGTGACCGCTGCCCACAGGGTTTCATAATGCCCAGTGCCCAGCTAACAGCTCACCATTCCCTAATTTCAAGCTGCTTGTACCAGTCATCAGCTTCGCTTAGACACCCATCCAGGCCACTCAGCTCCTTTTCTCCCCCTCTCTGACCTAAGGAAGATGCCTTCCCTGGCCACCTTGGCTCAGCCTCTCCCAGGGACGCGGCCGAAAGCTCAGAACTGCCACGATTTGCAGCCTGGTCCCACCTATGAAGGACCAACCTCTACCCTGCTGCCTCAATCTCCAGCCCTTCCCGCTGGGCTTGTATCATCCACCCCATCCACCGACCTCTGCTCGTTCCCTGCCAGACGCTCTCAGGCCCCCATGCTCTGCCCCAAAAAAACCCAACTCAACAATTCAACATCATGCAACTAATTTCAGCCCTAAGCTCCCAGCTTCCCAACCCACGCAGAGGGTCTTAGAGCAGCTTCCAGTACTTAAAGGGGGCCCACAGGACATCTAGGGAGGGGCTCTTGATCAGGGAGTGCAGGGAGAAGACGAGGGGAAATGGTTTTCAGCTGAAAGAGAGGAGATTGGGATTAGAAATTAGGAAGAAATGTTCTCCTGTGAGGGTGGGGCGGCCCTGGCCCAGGCTGCCCCATCCCTGGAGGTGTCCAAGGCCGGGTTGGATGGGGCTTGGAGCCCCTGATGCGGTGGGAGGTGCGGGTGGGTGCCCTTGGATGGGGCTTTGAGGTCCCTTCTGACCCAAACCATTCCGTGATCCGCGCGGACACACACCCATCCGTGGATTCGCACCTCCTCCTGCATCCCCGCTCCCCCCTCTCCCCGCCGCTGCCCACCCCCGGGGCTCGGGGCGCAGGGTTCTCCCCCACCCTCCCAGGGTTCGTTCCCAGCCAGCGCCTCCCGGCACGGGCGCCGAGCGCTCCCCAGCCCCGAGGCCACGGTGATGGGCGGCGATGGGCGGAGCAGGAGCCGGGGATGGGGTGGGGGGGGTGGGGGGGAGCCGCGCTCCTCCCAGCGGGGCTGGGCTGAGCCGAGCCGGGGCCGCGGGAGCCGAGGACAAAGGTGGCCGGGGGAGAGGGGATGGGGGGGGACCGGGAGAGGGGCTGGGGGCGGCGAGCGGGGGTCGGGGGAGCCGGGGCGGAGCGGGGGAGAGGCGATTCGGAGCCGGCACCGCGCGGGGACCGCGCTCCCCAGGGCTTTGGGGTCCCCAGAGAGGTCCCCGAGCTGCTGAGGGGGGAAAGGTCCCCTCCGTCCCCCTCCCGAGACCCCCCATCCCATCTCCTTGAAGCCTGCGATGTGGTTTTAGAGGGTGATGACAGCCCCCTGTGCTCCGCTGGCTGGGGTGGCGCATCCCACAGTCGCTGGGTTTGGGGACAGTGGGGTGACAGCGTGGGGACAGTGGGGTGACAGGGTGGGGACAGCGGGGTGACACCCCTCACATCGCCCTTACACCCCCTGATCCCGGATCCGACCCTCCCGTGGGCACCGTGGCCACCTGCGCATCACCGATGCTGGCGGCCACCCAAGAGCAGAGCTAGAAGCGGAGCCCAGGTAGGCAGAAAGCTCACCTGGTGATGCCACCGGTGGTTAGAGGACCACAGGAGGAGTGACCTTGCCCAGGTGACAGAGTCCACGGCCACGGCTCTGAGGAGCCGGAGCTGCAGCGTGGGCCATAAACACTCCCTGTGCGCCGCAGGGAGGAGTTGCTGCCACGCAGGTAAACACGGTGCTGGCGAGAAGGTCACCTGTGCCAGGTGACGCGGGGATGAGCTCCTCCAAGTTCGGTTGGGGGAAACCTCCCCAGGCAGCCCAGTGAGTCGTGCCCCACCTGGCACTCCCTGCACGTGGCGCCTTGGCTGGGAACGGGTTATCTCGGCCGCAGTCACGGGGCTGTTTATTCAGCTTCGTTGGGCACTTATTTTCTGGGCGCCACGGCCGGTGCCACCAGGAACACAAAGCCGATGGCTCGTTAGCGCAGGATTGAGACACACCTCTCCGGTGCGTGCTGGCTGAGCACCCTCTGTCCCCGCAGGGCGCCGAGCCATGAAGCTGAACGAGCGGAGCCTGGCGTTCTATGCCACCTGCGACTCGCCGGCCGACAACGCCGGCTTCCTCTACAAGCGAGGTGAGCGGCACACGGCCTATCATCGCCGCTGGTTCGTGCTCAAGGGCAACATGCTCTTCTACTTCGAGGAGCGGGAGAGCCGGGAGCCGGTGGGCGTCATCGTGCTGGAGGGTTGCACCGTGGAGCTCTGCGATTCAGCCGAGGCGTTCGCCTTCGCCATCCGTTTCGGAGGGGCCAAGTCTCGCACCTACGTGCTGGTGGCCGAGAGCCAGGCGGCCATGGAGGCGTGGGTGAAGTCGCTCTCGCGGGCCAGCTTCGACTACATGCGCCTGGTGGTGCGGGAGCTGGAGAAGCAGCTGGAGGAGATGCGCTCGGGGACAGCCGGGGGCTGCCAGGGGTCACCCACCTCCTGGAAGCAAAAGCCGTCGGGGCCGGAGCAGTCGCCGGAGCGACTCCCAGCTCTGCCCGCTGTCCTGCCGAAGGAGAACGGCTGCGCCGTGTGGAACAATGCACCAGGAGGGGACCCATCGCTCGACACCTGCTGTGGTGGGAACAGCAGTGAGGAGAGACCACGGCCGCTGGCACCGCACAGGCGGGCGTCGAGCAGCGAGGCTGGAAGCGCCGGGGCGGCTGCGGCGGAGAGTCCGTCCACCTTCTGCTGGCTCCACGAGCGGTACGGCCGGGCCGTGGCCCAGCTGCGGCATGAGTGGCTGGAAAGACAGCCTGGTCCTCGGCTCTGAGGACAACACCAACCTGAATCACCAGGACCTGTGGTGGAGAGGAAGATGTTGTCCTTGGTGCCACCTCGGTCTCCTCCTCATCCTGGGATGTGCAACCCTGTTTGCAGCGCTGATGGACACCTGGTGATGGTGCCACCCGGAGCCAAGGGACACCAATGCTGCTCCATGATGGCAAAACACCATCCCAGCACCGATGGCAGCTGGAATCAGCTTCTCACCTGCCAGGCATGAAATTCCTGGGCTCTCAGGACTGCTATGGTCATGGGCATCTTGTGCCAGGCAGTGGGTGCCCAGGTGTGGGTGCAGGGTGCAAGCTACGAATCCCTTCCTGGCCGGTGCCTCTTGGGAATCGCCCACTGCCTGCATCTGGTGGGGCCTCTTGATGCTCTTGCAGCAGGAAGACACATCAACAATGCTTTTGGAGGAGGATTTTGATGGGATCCCACCCTGCTGAGCTCCTGCGTGGGTGTTTCACAGCAGGGAGCCTGCTACCACCTTCCCCTCCCTGCCCAGCCCAAACAACGGGCTGAGGTCAGCCGAGCGCTGCCAGATCCCTCTGCTCCAGCAGGATGTGGTTTGAAAATGAAAATATCAGCGAGCGCAGCCCTTCCTTAATGGCAGCAGCACCAGCCGCACGAGGAGCTGGTGGCAGCCGGCCGTGGGCACCGTGCGCAGGGCGATCGCTGCCTGCAGCCTGGCTGGTGAACCCGCAGGGGGGTGCCCAGAGGGGACCCCGGCACCACCTTGCTGGGTGGGTATTTTGGGCCAGGGCTTCATCCCTGGGCAGCTCGCAAAGGGGAAGCGTCGCTCCCTGCAGAGAATGGGAACATAACGTGCTAGTGGCAGCGGGTGCCGAATGATTCATGTGCCAAACCAGAGCGAAGCTGGTGTCTCATGCCAGTGATTTTATTTCCCCGATGGTTTACATTGACACTAAAGCTGCTGGTTTTGAGGTGGGGTGACCCACCCCGGGGCTGGGGGGAGCAGCTGGGGTGCTCTGGGTTTGGGCCAGGCGGCTCCTGCTCCCTTTGCCTTCTTTGAACAAGCACAATAAAAGTTGCTTCCAATATTCCCTCCTGGCCGCAGTTCTTGTTTGCACCTTCAGTTGCCTGGGGAGGAGGACCTAGGTGGGAATGAATCCATTTTAATCCCCCTCCTATCTGCAGTGTGGATGTAGGGCTGGGCAGGGACTGTCCCCCCTGAGTGGGACACGGCCAACGCCAGAGCCTTGCAGTGCCCTGCAGCCCCACATCTGCCTGCAGGGGTGGGATGGTGCCAGTCTGGGGACACTGGGACACAGAGCCAGGGTGGTTCCAAAGCAGGAACAGCACGGTCCTGCCCTCAGCTCAACCACCCAGGCACAGCTGAGCAACCCAGGGGTTTGGGCTTTGGAACTGTCACCTTGAGAAAGAGCTGGGAGACTGATTCAGAACACAGACCTCCCACTAGTTCACCAGTGGAAACGGCACTGGGTGCTCTGGTGTGAGTTACGGGTGTATTACAGAGTTGGTGGGGTGTTAGAACCATCCCTCCAAACCCTAAGCAGGCTTGGGTGCCCCTGCACCCCCAGCAGAACATCCCCAGTCCTCTGCCCCTTTACCAGGACCAGTATCAGTGCAGGGACCGGGGAGCCTGTTCTCACCCAAGCGGCCAACACAACCTCCGTGTCCCTCCTTGCGAAACCCCAGCTCCACGAACATCTCCAGCTTCTTGCTAACGTGCAGTCTCGCAGCAGGTCACAGGGAAACTGAGGCACAAAGCCAGCTAGGGTCGCTCGCTCACTGAGAGCTGCTGGCTGGACACAGCACCCTGCTCCGCGTTTTCGGGGCTTGGGGTGGTGCTGCCGAGGGCAGCCAGGGTGCCGTTGCACCCGCAGGATCCAGATGGTTAATCCAGCCCTGTCAGTCGGCTGCAGAGGAAGACTCCGGTTTCCATGGCAGCTGGCCCAGCTTCTCCAGACGTTCAGCTAGTCATTAAAAATAAATCTTTCCCAACATGTTAGCCGACAAACAAGCTTAAACAGATACGCAACATATGGATTTATTAATTCATTAAATGCAAACACCCCGGCCTCGTGTCGGAAGCTGCAAGCTCACCCGGCGATGGTGGCTCTGAAGAGCCGTGCAGGCTGCGATGCCGCGGGGCAATGCTGATCCGAACCTCACGCCAGAGGATGCTAAGTTATCCCAGGAGCAGGAGCAAAGCTGCACCAGGGATGAGCACAGGAATATCTCAGGGCAGAATGGCACCTTAAGATCATTTATCACCCCTTTTTCCACCCCCCCCAAAGCACCGGGAGATGTTTTTGGCAGCGAGAGCTCTTGCTGTAAACCCAAAGCAAGACTGGGACTTTGAGAGGAGCCAAGATCAACCCAGGCACCCCTTCCAGCTGCTTCCAGACAAAACACACCCCGAGGCCAGAGTCGTATCCAACTTCTGTATTTAGTGGCTCTTTTACAGAACTTGTTCCTTCCAAAACTGTTAAACAAAGTTCATTGATCTCATATAAACTTTTGAAGTACAGTGCACGAGCCTATCAAAAACGTGACCTCTATGTCCCGCTGGCTTTAATACAACAGGATTGCCGTGTTCAAGACTAGCCTAAGCGCTCCCTCGCATCCCGTTCCACTAAAGCTCCTGCTAGCACGCTCCGAAGAGCAGTCAATGGTCACGCCTTGACCTTCAAGAGCACGGTGGCCGTGGACACGCTGGGGCTCGCTGGGACCGGGATGGTGGGCGAGGAGAGCCGAGCCTTCGCAGAGCTGCTTTTAGCATCGCTCATCGGCTACCACTCAAATATAAAAATACCTTCTATTCTGATAAAAATGTATACAGTGGAAAATCAGTCAATGCATAGCCTCGCAGCATGGCAGGGGGACCCTCCTGGCGACGTCTTGGTGGGTAGGGGCAGGGGACGGAGCGGAGCAGCCCGGAGCAACCAACCCCATGGCGTTTAAAGGCATTTTGTTAGCAGAGGGCGGCTGGTGGCAGTGGGGTCAAGGAGGTGGCACGGAGCGCACCAGGATGGTGCCACCACCAAGCTCCTGCACCTTCAGCCCTGGAAAACTGAAAGCTGATGGTGCTTTGCTCAATTCAGACAGGAACCTAGTGCGACTCCCCGGGCTTCGTCCCAGCTTCACCCGGAGCCACTGCCTGGGGACACAGCCATGGCGAGGGGACACTCCTGCCCGGGGGCTCTCCTCAAGTAAGTGCTTCAGCCACAGGAGCTGGTGTGAGGTTGGGAGCAGCCCTGAGCAGGGCTCATGATTTTGGGTGCTCGTCCCCAGGCACTGGTGCCCCGGGGCAAAGCTCACAGGCTCCATCTCTTTTTGTTTCTCAACTGGACGGGCAGAGCAGGGGGAACCGAGATCCCGAGGACGTCCATCCCCAGTGAGCAGAGCCACCCCTGAGCATCACACCTGGGTCCCTCTTCCCACCTGGCTCCCGAATGACCAGCGCAGGCTGCTTTCTTTGCTTCTGCATTACATTTTCTCTTCCTTCGGGAGCCGGCAGGAGCTGCCCCATGCGGTATCGGGGCTGCCACCGGTCGCCGGCTGGAGGCAGCGCGAGGGACGGCGTTCGGACCATGCTACATCTTGTTCCAGGAGGCTATTGCAGACATTTCTACAACATATACAACCGCACGGGACATTCTGCGTTACAAAGGTTTCAAAAAACATAAACCATCAGAACTAAATACATACTCGATGGCATCAAGGTTTTCGCTTTAGAGTCTTCAGGGACTATGACGCAGTCTCTGGCTGGGGCAGAAGCGACGCGGTGTCTTACAGACAGAGGTGGAAACCGCTCAGCAAGGGTTTACTACGATTGGTCAGTCTCATAGTGCTTCTCGATGGCTTTGCTCAGTAAGTCTTTTCTGTGGGGCTTTTTTTAAGTTTGTTTTTAATCTCATCCAGTGGCAAACTACAAGACTTCAGTGTACATTTAATGACACGACTGCTACATCATCTTGATTTTATAGCTATCTTTAATATCAAAGCAGCTTAAGCTGTTAATAAATTCCAAAGTATCCTTTTATTAAAATATCTAAAAGAGGTCTATAAATATTTTTTGTTTTTGTTTTTTTTTTCTTTTCTAAAATTGTTCTCAGTTTTTCACATTTAAAAGAAAGCCGGGGAGAGGCTTCAGGGTGGGGGCCCCCCCTTTCCACGGGTGCTCCCCTCCGTCGCGCTGGCCGCCTGTGGCCTCTGGGCGTGCGCTGCGTTTAACAAAATATATATATATATATGTGTGTGGGGCTGTATATATATATTTAGGGCAGCGGGGGCACTCAGAACTCCCACTCGAGGGCCTCCTCGCGGTTGGCAGCCCGCTCCAGGCGGTGGATGATGTTGTTGAGGTTGGCCATCTTCTCATGGCGCCGCTGGACGCTGGTGCTGAGCCGGGGACCAGGAGCCGGCGGCAGCGCCGGTGACACCGGCCCAGCGGAGGATGGACCCGGGGAGGCCGAGCCGGCGAGGCCGGGCGAGGAGGCTGCCGAAGGGGACGCTGGGGACACTTCCAAGCTGCAACGGGACGAGCCGGCGGAGGACTGGGAGCCGTCGGGGTGTGGCGGTGGCGGGGGTCCCGCGGCAGCGGCACGGCCACCCCGCCGCGGGAGGCTGCCGGCGCTGGGAGCGGCGGCGTGAGGGGCTGCCCCCCGCTCCTCCTGGGGGGGTCCGGTCCCTTCGGCTGCCCCGGCCGGGCTGCGTGAGTCCCGCCGGTGGCCCCAGCCTCCTGCGTCCCCCTGCTCCTCTTTCACCTTCATGGGCGCGGTGGCACAGGGATGCTCGCCCTTCCCCACCGCGGGTTTACGGTCCTCGGCGTCCGAATCGGGGCTGTGGGCGGCGCGGCGCGAGGGGACGGCTGCGCCCCCGCTCTGCTCGGGGTCCGTGTCGTTGTCCTGCGTGCCCTCCACCAGCATCTCCCGGCGCATCCGTGACCTGCCAGGACACAACCACAAAGGTCAGCAAGCGCCACCCATTGCCCCATGTCTTAAAAATGCACCTCCAACCCCCAAAATGCAACAACATTGACAGGTACAATCCCACTTTGCTGCCCTTTAAGACCTTTTTCGGGGTGGGGGGGACAGAATTACTTGTGCTTGAACAGGGCGAATGGATTTTGCAACACTTGGGGCTGTTTCCAGCCAAACTCACCCATTTTTCTAAGTGTTTTCCACTACAGGATTTTTTTCTTTGTTGTTTAATACATGATTTTTTTTTTTTCAAAGATTTATTTTAGGGCAGTTGTGTTTACCAAGAGAAGGAAGGGCTTTGCTGGAACTGCACAAGGGGAAATATCACAGGTTTAGTCAACATTTCACCAAAAAGCCCCGTTTTCAAGGTCTCCTGTGCACTCCCTACATGCTGGCTTTGTGCGAGAAACCTTGGTTGACTCCCTTAAACATTCACCACCTACTTTGCGCTGCTCAAGGGCAGCCGGAGGCTCCGCTGGCTCAACACAAGCACTTGTATGTCTTCTTACATTGGTTTATATAGGGGAGGGGGCACAATCCACCAACCCAGGACACCGACACAGAGACCAGGCAGCCCTTGGTGTGAATCTGGAGAGGACTCAGGAGCCACGTATCCAGCTGCAATACTGTCCAAGGATGAAGCCTGTGCTGCTCCCTGGGGCTGGGCTGCTGTGGGGATGGATCTTTTGCTCCAGGAAGCTTCGTAAGGCTTTCCCCCACTCAGGATGGAGCTCTTGCTCAGTGGCAGGTAGTGTCCTGCACCAGCAAGCAGGTGAACATGAGGGTGGTAACCTCTTCTGATGCTCAATATGACTTGGCCAGGGTGGTTGACACCTCTTGACAACCCACCAGCTGGGGCTCACGCAGCATTTCAGCCACAATCCTGCGCCTGGGGACCTCCAGTGACCACGCATGGGTCTGCAACTCCCCATCTAGGGAAGAGGGACTGGGAGGGCTGGAAGAGGAACAGCAACCGTGGTGGCACAGCACCATCAGACGTCCATAGCCCAGGAGCGCCCGTACCTGTAGTTGTGGAACCAGTTGATGACAGTGTTGGTCTTGAGGTTGAGCTGGAAGGAGAGCAGCTCGATGGTCTGCTGGGAGGGGTAGGGTTCCAGCTGGTAAGCTTTCTTCAGGGCTTCCTTCTCCTCCGGGGCCAGCACCACCCGCGGCTTCTTGATCTGGAGGAGGCTGAGGTCCTGCGGTTGCAGACTGGGGCTGGGGCACTCGGAGCGGGCACTGGGGGACTCGCTGTCCGAGCCGGCGCTCATCAGCCCGTACCGACGCTTCAGGTAGGCTGCGGGAGAGGAGACCCAGCTGCGCACTGCTCGCCCCCCAGCCCAAGGAGCCCCCGACTCGGCCAGCACCAACGGAGCCAGGCAGGGGGGCTGCACCACCTCAACCCTCACCTTTCTTCTCTAACTTCTTCATGTCGCGCAGCTTCTCCACGTTGTGGGGGTCATTGAGCCAGAGCTGCATGCGAACAAAGGGCTCCCGTCCCTTCAGGCTCAGTTTGTGCCACGGCTTGGGCCTGGAGAGGAGATCGGACACCGAGCCCTGCGTCAGGCCCAGGATGCTCTCCCCAAACAGCCGCTGGCCTGGCAGAGGAGAAGCAGAGGTGGTTAGAGCAGGGAAGAGCAGCGGGATGGGCGCTACAGTCCCCCCGTGGGGTGGATGCACCCCATTTCCCAGCCAGCATCCTCCGCGACGTGCAGGGATCCCCCCCACCCCGAGCATCCACAATGAACCAGGGTGGGGCTGCAGCTACGGGAATCGGGGCGATGCATCCATGCAGCCTCACCAGCAGCTCCCGAAAACCCCGGCAGGCAGAGGGTCCGCACCTAAATTGTTGTCCGTCAAGACCTCCTTGACCTTCTTGGTGATGGAGTAGGTGTCCAGCTCGGGGGACATGGCCACGATCTCCTGGATGCCCACAGGTCCCTGGCTGCTGGGACACGTCTTCCCGCTCAGCGCAGGCGTCGAGCGGCTCTCGGGCTGCTGGTTTTCTTTGCTGCTCTCCAAGGCCAGGGTGAGGGGCTCCTGGCAGCCCTTGTCGTGCTCGGCGGGGCTGGGGGGCGGCGAGGGGGACGGCTGGGGCTCTGCCGGGCTGGCTGCGCGACACCGGGGTAGAGGGGTCAGCGGGAACAGCAGGAGGGGAAAGGGGAAGGGACCCAGCGGGAGCAGGAAAGTTACTTTGGGGATGCCCATGGCTCTGCCTTCTGGAAGGGGGGATGCTGGCCGAGCCTGGCTGGTGGCTACAGTGACGCGGGAAGTTCCAGTGGAAGAGTTAGAGAGAATGCACCACTCATTAAAACAAAAACTTTTTTTTCCTCTATGCCAGGCACAAACCCAAAGATTTTTCTTGTGGCTCTTTTTTTTTTTTTTTTTGATGACTTTCAAACCCTGTTTCTGACAAAGTAACTTCTGTGGATCTGTATTACAGCCCTAAATTGTCCAAGCAACTAATTAAGAGGGTTGCAAATGAGTTGTGCACATCAGAGGAGAGAGGTATGAGAAGAGCTTCCCAGTACTGGGGTGCGGGAAGGGGTGCTGGGATGGGGGTGGGACGTGTGGAGCAGATGCAGAAGCGCCAGGGACACTGTTGGAAGTTGGGGACCACGCAGACGATGGGGATAACGGCACTTACCCTGGGAGGGGGTCGGCTGCTGGCTGATGCCTTGGCCCAGCTGGTCAGTCAACCAGAGCTGCATGCGGATGAAGGGCTCTCGACCTTTCTGCGTCAGCTTGCTCCAGGGCTTGGGCCGTGACAGCATGTCACTCACGCTGCCCTGGGACAGTCCCAGCACCTAGGCACCACGCAGGCATCACCCGCTGGGGCCAGGGCGCGCTTCCCGCCCCACTGCCTGCCCTCCGTCCCCACGTTCACGGCCCCACGGCACATCCAGACCCCTCGACCCCAGCCGTGGATACTGGGACCATGGTGAGTCCCCCTGGGATACCCAGTAGGTTGGAAGGATGGTTGGTCCCTGCAGGGTTTTGCGCAGGGGACAGGGAATGTGTGATGGGAAGTGCCACCAACCAGTTGGTGGTGGCTATTGGAGTCCATGTGGGGTTGAGTCACACCCCGAGGACTCAGCATCCTCAAAAGGGAAGACAGCCAGGGAGAGCGGGGACCCTGGAAGGAACTGGTGGAGATCACCAATGAACCTCAGGCCCTGGGTTGAGGAGCAGAGGGGACGCTAGAACCCCTTTCTCCAGGCTGGTACCTTCTCTCCGAAGATCCTCTGGCAGATGCCGTTCTTGGCCAACTTCTCCTTGACCTGCCGGGTTAGCTCCAGCGTGTCCACCTCCCTGTACATGTACATCTCGTACTGCTCCGGCGTCAGCGGCGGCACCGTGGGCTTCAGCGTCCGTGGCACATAGGCGGGGTAGTAGGAGAGACGGCCACCCGCCGCAGGCTCTGTGCCGGCTCCTTCTGCCTTCACGTCCGTCAGTCGGTGCGGCTCATCGTCTGCTGGAGGCAGCTCATCCTCCCCAGTGCCGCCCTCAGCAGGCTCGCCCCGCGGCCAGCCCCGGCCGTTGGCCATGCTGGAGTAGCTCGAGGAGGAGGAGGACAGCGAAGGGGAGACGGAGGTGTAGGGTCGGCTGAGCAGGCTCCGCTCCGATGCCCAGTGCTGGTCAAAGTAGGAGCCGGCGTCACCGATCTCCGACTTCACCTTCCGGATGATGCTCTGGACGAAGGCGGCGGGTGACAGGACAGCCAGGGGTGTCTGGGGGGGCCCGGGGCTGGCCCCGCTCCCCTCCTCCTGCTTGACGTAGGGAGGGATGATGTTCTGGTTGACGGTGGCCAGCGTGGAGCGCTCAGCCGGTGGCGTGTCCCCAGGGCGCCCGCTGCCCCCCGACTCCATCTCCAGCAGCGCCTGCTGCTGCGCCTGCATCTCCCGCCGCGCCTGCTCCAGGATGTTCTTGATAGCATCTTCTGAGCTGCCACCTGTCCCGTTGGCCACTGCCTGCGACGCCGACGGCGTTTTGGGTTCCCCTGCAGAGAAAAGGAGTGAAGGGAGCCCCAGGGTACCACACGCATCACTCTGCCACGTGGCCATAATTCAAAATGCAGGAAAAAAGGAGTTTTATCCCAATCTGCTTTGGAGAGCTCACCAGCAAGCGGGTGTGCATCGGAAGAACGACCAGCAACACCCACAAAGCAAAAGCTACAACATCCCCAGCAATAAACAAGCTTCTTTTTTGACACTTGTAAAATAAATCCCATTACCAATGATGACAATAGACAAACATGTTTGTTTTCTCTATTTTTCCACTGTTCCTGTCTAATTTAATTCTCTGGGATTCTGCCTTCTCAGCAGATACCTGTTTTAATGTATTTCATTCCTTGTAATTGACTGTGAGCGCAGCTGCTTTAACGATTCCTTGTGCCAGATGGATTGTGCATCCCCATTTAATCATCTGTTTTGGGATACGTGTCGAGGAAAGGGAAGAGCCAAAGTTTCCAAAAGCCCAGATACAAACGCTGCTGCACCGAGTCTTTTGTCCCTAACAGCATTTACCGGCATTTCTTCCCACCTTGCCCCACGGACGCCAAATGAAGCTAACCCCAGTCGCGGGGTTAGCTCGGTGCCAGGTGCCCAGTGCCACCCTGTGTGGGACTGAGCTGTGATTGCTGCACTTGCTAACATTTCCTAGAGGGGGTAGAAACCCCTGTTGGTTTTGTGGGTGTTTTGGCATCCCGTGGGACCCGCAGCACCCAGCCACTGGGACCCTTCTGGGTGCTGCTCCTGCAGGGGCAGAGCAGGGGCTCAGTTCCCCACACACACCAGCACCTACCTCCTTTCTGCGACTCGATCTCCTTCTTTGCCTGCTCCAGGATGCTTTTGATGGCATCGTCGGAGCCGGTCTCCGGCGTCCTGATCCGCGGTGTGATGCTACCTGATCAAAGAGGCAGGATAACAGCTTTGTCACCAGCGCTGGTTTTACAAGCTTTGCTTGTATGTCAGGAAGTATTTACTGCTCCTCATGTTCAGTTATTTTTAGGGATGCTGCTTTTAAGACAAATGTCACTCCTGATTAGTCACCAGCTTGAGCATGGGGAGCCCCAGTAGCCCCAGCTGCCAGCTCTCACCTCCGGTACGGCATCTCCCAGCCACCTCGCTCACCCCATCCGAGGGCTCCCACTCCCCACCAGCTCACAGGGTGCTGAGCAGGGACATGGGGATGGGGACCGTGTCCCATGGACCACAGACCTGCAGCACCCACACCACACGCGTCTGCAGGGACCCAAGTGACCAGCTGCCACCGTCCCCAGAGCTGGGCGTTATCATCTCACAGCGGTGCCAACACGGCCCCGAGGTCCCGCAGCATTAAGACTTCATTATTTTATCGAAATATTCCCAAGCACATTGATTCCTACGCCATGAAACAGCCTAATGAGTAATTAAATGGCATTTGTCAGAAAAATGAGTAAAGCACATCCAGGGATGCAGCTTCCACGACTGGTTGTTGTTAATTGCTACCATTTTCTGGGGCTGCATCCCACCCTGTGGCGAGTGGGGGAACCACGAGGCACAATCCCCGAGTGCCACCAGTGACTCTGTGGCACCACTGCCCATCTTGCTGGCACATTTTGAGTGACATGGTTTAGTATTTGATAAGAATGGTTGGACTTAATGATCCAATGGGTCTTTTCCAACCTGGTGATTCTACGATTCTACGATCACAGGCTGGCGTGCGTCCCCGCTGCGGCACGGGGCACCCCGGGGTGCTGCCAGGGTGCATCGGGAGGGGATCCCACGGCACCGCTCGCAGCACCCCAAGGCAGGGCCACCCCAACCACTCACCTCTCTGGCGCACCTGGATTGTCCTCAGGGCCAGCACATTCTGCTCATCGGAGAGGAACTGCTTCATCTTGATGAACGGCTCCTTGCCCTTCACCGTCAGCTTGCGCCAGGGCTTGGGTCGGGCCAGGATCTCACTGACGGAGCCCTGCGACAGCCCCAGCACGTAGTGCCCGAAGACCCTCTGCCCGATGTTGTGCTTCAGCAGCTGCTCCTTCACCTGGAAGGCGATTTCGGCCGTGTCCAGCTGCTCCTCATCGGCAGAGTTGCCGGCGCTGCTCTCGCTCGGCTCGCTGGGCGGGCTGGCAGCCGGCACCGCGCCGGGGGGCACCGCGCTGCTTTTGGCCCCAAAGAAAGTGGAGGGCAAAGGTGCCCCCCCAGCGCTCTCGCTCTTGTAGGCAGGCGGTGGGAGGTGCGGGGTCTTGGGCTCTCCCGAAAGCTGCTCGCCTCCTGGGAACGGGGACAGCGAGAAAGTCCGGGGACCCTCAGGGGCCAGACCGGGGCCAGGCAGAGGTGGGAGGGGAGTGGGCGAGGCGGGTTCGTCTGCCGGGGCGTGCTGGGGGGACGGGTACGGCTGCTCCATGCCCAGGGAATCCTTCCCCGACTCGTCTTCGGAGTGATCCTCCTCTAGAGATGAACGAGAAAGAGGGAGACACACTAGAGTCGCTGGCATGGCCCCGCAGCGAGGCAGCTCCTGCCTCAGTTTCCCTAGGTGCCATCCCGCCCCACGTCCACTCCCCAGCCCTGGTGCCCAAATTCCCAAGGATGCTCCCAGCAGGACCAGGGATGCCGAGTGACCCAGGGACCCTACCAGTGCTGGCCAGCAGGCTGGGCTTCTCCAGCAGGTACTTCTGGGAGGGGTAGAAAGCCTCCTTCCCTAGCAGCAGGGCGTCCTCTGCCTTCGATATGCTCTGCAAGGAGCCAAGCCGAGATGGGAAAGGCTGGTGGAGCCACCGGCAGCAGGGCTGGCACGCACAGCCCAGCCTGGCGAGCAGGTCGGTGTGCGCCGCGGCACTTGCCTGGGGAAGGCTGCAGTTGGCGGAGGCCACCTTCATCGCCTTCAGGATGCTGAGAGGGAGACAAGGAGGGTCACTCGGTGGGCACGGCTTTTCGCTGCTGTCAAGCCACCGAGCGTTACAGCTGCTGCTCAAGCCATACCTCAGCTCCGTTTTGATCTCTTCGTAGTCCGCCTGTGCCTGCAGCTTCTCCTCCAGCTTCTGCAGAGCAGAGGAGGGGAGTCCTTGCAGCCAGCTCCCAGCACACCCCCAGCGCAGCCAGACCCATCCCTCCCTGCCCCTGCAGGACGTACCTCGATGGCTTCGTTCTTGGCAGCCAGCTGCCCCTCCAGCTCAGCGATCTGGTTGGCAGAAGACTCCTCCAACTCCTGTAGTGAGCTCTGAAGGTGCTGGACGTCCTTCAGGAGCCGCAGGATCTCCCGGTCCTTGGCAGCCAGAGCCACCTCCAGCCTCGACCCTGAGCACATGGAATAGTTCACTTTGTCCTGCCGGGAGAGGGGACACCGTCAGCTCCCAGCCGCCTGACGCGGGGACAGGGGCCACCCTCCCAGTCAGACGTATCCCCGTGGAGAGCAGGCAATCCCAGGACTCAGCCCGGCGGGACAGGGACCCACAGAAACGCAGGGACAGACATCTCTGGCCTTACACACCTCCCAGGTACGTCTGCTCAGTTCTATAGGGGTGCACAACCCCCCCTCATCGGAGGCCGGGGCTACCGGTTGGCATGGCCAACGCTACCACCCTCATAGTGGAAAAACACCTCAGTCACAGCCATTTCAGGCTTGTTCCCAAACACAGTGGGTGCTCCTAAATGCAAAAGGATGTTCCCGAATGCAACAGGGTGTTCCTAAGTGCAACGGGATGCTCCGGAACATTCTAAGGTGCTCCTGGCTGCTAAGGGGTGCTCCTAGCTCTGATGGGGTGCTCTGACGTGCAATGGGATGCTCCTGGTTGTGACAGATGCTCCCAGCTGCGATGAGGTTCTGCTCCCTGCTGCAAGGGGGTGCTCCCAGCTGCAAGGGGGTGCTGCTGGCCCCGGAGGGTTCTCTCACCCCGGCAGCGCCTGGCGGAGAGCAGCAGGCCAGGCGCAGGGAGCTATTCACAGCCGCCAGCTGCTCCCGCAAGCTCTCCACCTCCCTCTGCGCCGCCTCCGCTCGCTGCAAGAGAGCAGAAAGCGGGTCAGGCCGGGCACCCATGGCTCATCCCACCCCAAACAGGGCAGAGCGAGGCTCCAGGATCTGCATTGATGTGGAACCTGTCCCGAGCATCCTGCCCTCATCACTGTAACTCTATGTCCCACCACATATTTCAGCTCCCCACATCCTGATGCGGTTCCTAGTCCTGATCCCTGTGGCTGCAGAACACATCCAGGACACTGTCTTTTCCACCCAAAGGGCCGTATTTACGTGTAAATTGCTCTTTAAGCCTCTTATTATCCACAGGCGTTTATTTGTACCTACATTTTCCATATTAAATAAAACTAAGGAACAGCAATGGATGGGACCAGAAGTAATGACACCAGAAACCTGCACTAGGGTGGTGTGGGTCATGCCTTAAAAAGCCCAGGAGAGGCTGAAGGTGACAAATCCCAGCTCCAGCAGCCAGAAAGGAACCTGGCAGAAGCCCTAACGCAGCAGTGACTCCCAATATGGGACTGGAGGTCCCAGCGGGCAGGTTTGGAGGAGCCACTGGGTGAAGAAAACCAGAGATCCACTTTGCAGGGCTTCCCAGTCCTGGAGCCTGTCCACCCTTTGCCATTTTCAGGGATAGACATTCAGGTCATGGGGATGCTCAGAGTGCTGCAGTGGGTGCAGCACCCAGGCTCTGCAGGGTGAAACCCAAGGGGCTGTGGCCAAGCACAATTTAAGGGGAGAAGGGTATGCATCCTGTGCCGGCTGGAAAATAACCTCCTGGCTCACCTGGTTGGCTTTTTCAAGGTTCGTCATGATCATGGCTACTTCGTCTGCCCTGTAACCAGAAAACAAGAGACATCAGCCAGTGCGGAGGCACTGACACAGCCCTGCGTGGCTGATAAGGGCTCCTGCCTGTGCCACAGCCGAGGGCACTGGAACGTGTCAAATATACAAAGCCCCTGTGACTTGGGTCACTGCTGCGGTCACTCAAAGCATCTCAGCTCCTCAAACCATTGAGCAGCACCACGGGGACACCCCAGCAGTGCTGCGCTGCCGCAGGCTGCTCGGCTCAGCCTCGGGCACGCCAACAGCTGCCAGGCACGACCGGGCATCGCCGGCAACTTACTTGGACGCGGCTTCCTCGTCGTATTTACACCGCAGCTCCAGCAGCTCCGCCTGGGTGGCCTTCAGCGCTGGGAAGAGGAAGGTGAGCCACGGGGTGGGGGCTCGGCCCCCCGTGGCCGGTGGCCCCTGCCCCGGCCCCCCTACCTGCATGGAGCACCTTGATCTTCTCCTCTGCCTCCCCGAGGCGAGCGGCCAAAGTGACCTGTGCTTCCTGCAGCCCCCTGCGAGACAAGAGCATCACCAGGGTTGGCATCACCAACGCTGGCATCACCGGGGTTGGCATCACCGAGGTGCCAACCCCGCAGCGGCGTCCCCTCCTCTACCCCATCACCTAATCACGCTGGGGAAAAGATCCACCGGTGGACGCTGGGACGTGTTTAAGCTGCACTATCCCCTGACGTTAAGGGATTTATTGCTTTGAATGTGAAAAAATTCACTTTGCGCTAAAAATGGTCCTGATCCCTATGGCTGGAACCTCTCCGGCAGGGGGGATCGCAGCCCACCCCCGCCTGTAATTAATTGGAGGCGGGGGGAAGCAATCAGGGAAAAGTTGTTCTGCATTATTTATAGCCTGCACTTGCCAGGAACTTACTAGCAGAGATCCGCAATTTAGGGTTTAAAGATTCCTCATTTGTTTCCCAGTGCAGTGTGTTAAGGAATAACAATGAAGGCACCGGGAAAGGCGGGAGCTTCCAAATTAAAAGGTCATTTAATGAGGTTCAACCACTGACCTGGATGCAAACCATTTGTCCCAGTAAAGCCCATGTGCCAGGGAGATGGTGCGAGGGGCTGGCAGGAGGGACCTGCCCTGGCTCTGCCTGTACCCATCGCTGCCCCAAAATCATCTGGGATTGGGCATGGATGGACAGAGGGATGCTCGGAGCATCGTGTTTCGGGGTAGGATGCATCTTCTCTCAACAGGGACAGTAAAGGAGGTGCAAAGGGAAGGAGGAAAGGGAGACAGTCAGCCTGGTACAGGAGCAGAGACAGAGCTGTGTGTGTCCCCCACGCCCCCAAATGACCCCGGCTGTGAAGGTTGAAGCCCCTTCCTCAGTACTCACGTACTTTTGCTTTTCTGCCTCATTTCTCTGTTGCAAGGCTTCTGCGCACAGCGCGTTGCCGTCGATGCCGGAGAGCGGGGGCTCGGCCGCTGCCACGAGCCTGGCTGCCGGTGACGTCCCCTCTCTGCGCTCTGCGGGGGGACACGTTTCACAGATCCACGTTGGGGACAGCAGCCGGGGACCACGGGCCAGGGGATGGCTCCTGGCCCCGAGAGCCCTGGCATCCTGGGGATGCTCAGAGGTACCCAGGAGGGGACCACAGGTGCCACCCATGCCCATAGGCTGCTGCCAGGGGTACCTTTGATGCTGATGAGCTCTGGGTACTTCTTCCAGGGACGGCTGAGGTCCTTCAGTGGGGGCGGCTCAGCGTCCAGGCGCTGGAGCTGCTGCAGCCGGTCCTCCAGGCTCCGGGCAGCCTCCAGCACCGGAGCAGGATCTGCAGGACACAGAACGTGGTGATGAGCGGCAGGGATACCCACCACCACCCCTTTCCCACCTCCCCACGGCCTCACTGCCCACCCTCCTCGCCACGCACAGGGACAACCGCCCTCCACGCTGCAATTAAAAGCAGAGTGGGTGCCTTCCCACCCCAGCGACACCCCGCGGGCCCACGCTTTCCATCCCCGAGGAGGCAGCGGGGATGCACGGGGGCATCACCTCCCCGCGCGAGCCGGTGGCACCGGCGCTGGCAGCGGTTTGGGTGCAGACAATGGAGGTTTGTGCGAGGTAAGCAGGTGCATTCAGAGCCGTCCGTCTTCCCTCTGTCAGCATTACACCATCATTAGCTAGTGTCTGCTCAGCAGGGTGTGCCATTATGTCTCCCAGGGCTGATGTAATTATACATTGACATAATTAACCCAGCAAGCCCATTAAGCAGGCCAGCTAAAAATTCATCTATAATTATTTGTTGTGTGCATGCTAATGAGTCCATCTGCACTGCCATTGTACAACACGAACAAATTAATTTACAAGTCTGGATTTTTTAATAAGTTCAAGAAAATGCCTCCTATAGAGCCAGGTTAATATAGGTTTGGTGGTTCGGTTTTTCTTTTTTTAGAAAAGGAGAGGAAAGAAAATAGATTTGAATTCTCCAGGGTCAAAAAGTTAGACAAACAGGGAAGTGGGACAGAGCTGGGCGCGCTACTGTACGGCACGGATCCAGGGGTGAAAAATAATAACGGTGATGGGAAAAAAAATCAAACTACTGGCTGTCTCCACTCTGAAGAGGATGCAAAGCAGCTTTTCTGCTCAGTGAGTCCCTGTGGGGCGAAGGGGGTCCGGTGCCACCGTGGCTGTGCCGTAGGATTTGGGTTGGAGCAGGGCCACCAGCAGAGCCCGACTGCAGCACTGGGCGTCTTTGGGATGAACTTGCTCAAAAGACACGGGGTTTGGCCTGTGGTCCTCACTGCCAAGTGCCCAGCATGGATACTCCGTGCAAATGAGCAAAGCCAAGACATTAGGAAAAAATTCTTCACAGAAAGGGTCATTGGGCACTGGCAGAGGCTGCCCAGGGAGGGGGTTGAGTCCCCTTCCCTGGAGGGGTTTAAGGGACGGGTGGACGAGGTGCTGAGGGACATGGGTTAGTGTTTGATGGGAATGGTTGGACTCGATGATCCGGTGGGTCTCTTCCAACCTGGTGATTCTATGATTCTACGGTTCTATATGCCCCCCAAGGCGGGGTTTGAGCTTCCCCCGGACTCATTGCAGCCCTCCCATCCCACAGCATCGCAGCCGCAGGACCAGCAACTTCCAAACTCCACATGCTAACACCAAAAACCGTGGGAATATCCTTCTCCGTGGGGAACAGGCCCTCTTCTTTCTGTTGGATGTCACAGAGACCCCACGGACAAGCCAGAATAAAGGGTACATACCCAGAGCTCGGACCGAGGACCCAGCCAGAGGTGAGCACTGAGCCCTGCCGGCACGCTGCCGGCTTTGGCACAGAAACGGGGGCTCAGCTCTGGCTGGGACCCATCCAGGCTGCTCGTGGTGCTTGGCTGGGGCTGGAGCTGCAGCTCGGCATCTTTCCAGCTGGTTTCCCATCCAAGAATGCAGGAGCGCCACCGTCAAAGGGGGTTGTGGCAACGTGATACGGCCCTGAACTACACTGGTTGCTCTTCACAGCCATTAATAACACCCGTAAGTAAGCGAGCTGAGATAACGATACGGCTAATTAAACCCTGTGCTCCAGGGCCCCAGCGCACAGGCTCACACTCCCTCAGCCCTGGGAGCTCTGTGCCAGCCCATGAGACGCCTCCACAGGGATAAATGCCAGGGCAGACCCTGTCCAATCTGTGCCAGCAACTCCTCTCATCTCTGTGATGAGAAATAATACAGGAGGAACTGTCCCGACAGAGAAAGCTCTGGGAATTTTCCTCCCATCAGCATTTCTCCTCCCGCTGCTGAAATACAGTTAGGGCAGCCCCCCAGCGCATCGTTCCCGTTTGGAGCTGATATCCTGGGATGAAGAGGCCTGGAGTGGAGCTTTGTGAAGGAAAAAGAGCAAGCGGTTCTCCAGCTCCACTTCCTACGTCAGCTGGGGCAGCGCTGATGCAAAACTCCCAGCTGGATTAATTACAATCGTGCTAATACCCCGCTGGCCAGCCCCCGGGAAAGCGCTGTCCTCGGCCGCGGGGTCAGCTCTACCACCGCATCGAGGGGCTTGGATGCACCAAAGGGGCGCTGGGACCGGGCACCAAGCTCCCGCTGTGCTCCCGCTGCCAGTGAGCAAACCCTCCAGCTGCAGGGCTGGAGGAAGGACGTGCTTGAAACCGAGCGCATCATCTGCCTGTACCAAAGCACCGTGGCTGCCACGTGCTGTCACGCTCCGAGCATGCGGCACAGGGGAGGGTCCCCCCATAGCTCCATCGGGACAGGTTAGAGGAGATGGCGCTGATGCTGCAGCCATGTGTCCTGCTGCATCTTTCTCTTATCTTCCCGCTATACACACACATCTATATCTTTTATATATATATAAATCTATACATCTATATCTTTTATAGATATATATCACATGTGTATATATCTATATCTATATCTTTTATATATATATTTTTTCATGCATATATATAGACATATATCTATATCTTTTATATATATATTTCATATATATATATATTCTATATATATATGGAACAGGCTGCCCAGGGAGGGGGTTGAGTCACCTTCCCTGGAGGGGTTTAAGGCACGGGTGGACGAGGCGCTGAGGGACATGGGTTAGTGATTGATGGGAATGGTTGGACTCAATGATCCGGTGGGTCTCTTCCAACCTGGTGATTCTATGACTCTTTTCTCTCTATATATATATTTAAAATAAATGCTGCCACTAGCTGGCGTTATTGGCTGTCCTTTAGTGGTACCAGCAGTGCTGCAGCAGGCACAGGGCAGTGGGCAGGGGTCCCTCCTCGCGTCCCCAGCCCCAGCACAGACGACTGGGACCAGGGGTCTTCCTCCATGCAGGAGGAGGTCAGGGCCACCAGCAAACCCACTCCCAGACACCTGAGCTGCAGGAGCACGCAGCCACCCGAGCAGCTCAAGGTGTGACGGTGGGATGCGGCATGAGGTGTCCTGGGTGCTCACGGCATTCTCCTGAGCTCCAGAGAGCACCCACGTCCCCAGCGACTGGTAACCCATCCCTGCTCTGTGCTGCTGCCCAGCTCCAGGAGGAGCACAGGGCACCGGTGGTGCATCCACGTACACGCACGGAGCACCCACAGTACCTCCACGGTGCCACCACCTCTCCTACCAGGGCAATACCTCATCTGCCACCCCATCCCAACCTGCTCAAACCCATCCATCGGCGCCCTACGAATCCCTCCATGAGCCAAAGTCAGCTTTAAATCAAATCATCCCCAACCACAATGACATTAATTATGCTTTTAACACATTTTACTGCTTCCCCCCCTTCCCTTCACGCCACATCTGTGTGAACAATATCCAAAAGATTTACGGTTTTCTCCCGTAATTACAGACACACAGCCAGCTCACTTATCAAAATACTTGCTGAGCAATCAGGCTCTGTTACAGTCTCTGCCAGAGATTTGTGTTGACAGCAGCCATTCAAAGCAAAAAATGTCGAATCAGGACTTATGTGGCGCTTGTAAAGTATTCCACAAAGAGTTTGCCTGTCGAGAGACACACGGACACGTAACAGACGGGGACAAAAGGACAGGCGGGAGGATTTGGGGAGCAGGAGGGGAGAGGGGAGCAAGGGACGGATGCTGCAGGAGAGCAGAGAGAGGGAAAGTGGAGGAGAGGGGGTGCAGAGACCATAGAGGAGCAGTTTTGGGGTGTGAATGTGTGTGCATCTGCATCCACGCGCACGCATCTGCACACGCGTGCAAGCGGGAGCATGGAGGGTGAGTGTGAAGAGGTGGGGAGTGAAGATAACTGGGTTCTGGAAACCAAGCTGACATTCAGTTCTTGTAGCAGAGGAGAAAATTTAATGAGGATAAAAATATGTCTCCCTAATTCCCGTAAGAAATCATTAAAACATTTTGTTATTCCTAAATGTCTGGAAAATGAATTAGTGGCCCTGCAGGAGCCCTTCTGCGCATCTTCAGCCGTTCACAGCTCTCCACCCTCGCTGTGCCAGGGGATGCTCCGTGCCGCTGTGCCTGGCACTGCCGATCCCCTTGCTCAGAGCACGGCAAAAACCACAGTGGGGAGTGGGACTCTGGCCCCTCACCCAGCCCTAGCACCGACTCTGCCAACACACGCCTCGGGGCTGCCCTGTGCCTCAGTTTCCCCCTTCCAAGACTTCAAGCGGCATCCCAGGACACGGAGCACGCCCCAGCACAGCAGCGAAACAGAGAAAGCTGCCCCCGTGCCACAGCCAGCGCCAGGAGCCACGATGCGAGCTGGCGCTCGGTCATTTCGGTTAACTTACCGTCAAAAAGACAAGTGGGGATAGCCGCAGTGTTATTACAAGGGCTGAGCAAATGTATTCCTTTCCTAACGTCAAGATGCATTTGGCTCAGGGGCTGAAATACAGCGATGGCAAAAGCTGTTTCCGCTCCTCTCTTCAGCTGGTAATTCCAGAGCACCACGCGCGAGCGGAGGTCAGCGATGCCACCCGTGCCAGGGAAGGCGCCACCGTCATGGTCCTCGCTGGCTCCTCTCAACACTGGCAAGTGACTTGTTAGGCAGCCAGGTCACCAGCACGTTGCTTACCTGGAGCTTCGATTAATTGCTTGTAAACGCTCAGGAAAGCCGTCTCAGCCTCCTTGCTTCTCTTACTAAGTGCAATCACCTGCAGAGAGATGGAAAAAGGAGGTGAGAGATGGGCTCAGAGGAGGAAACAGGCTCCGCAAGGCCACCAGGACTGGTGCCACCCATGACTAGCACACAGGTCGCCCCTGGCACAGCTCTGTGCCCACTCCATGCCCCACGCAGCTGCTCACTGCCTGTGGCTAAACTGCTCGTGCCGCTGCCATGTCACATCGCCCTAAATCATTGATGCGCTCTGAGTAAATGAAAATTATTATTTAATGTCAGCGCTTAAATAAGAAATAAAGAAGCCTGCCTCTTGTTGGGTGTGCCGGGCCAGATCTGGCACACAGCTCTCCCCAGCCACCCTCCCCAGCTGGGCACGGCTGGGGCGATGCCGGGGGCAGGAGCGATGCTTGCGCTGGCTCCGGGATCAGGGCATCACCCCCTCCTGTCGGGTGCTGGGGTGCCAGTGACACCCCAGCCGAGCGGCGAGGAGACAGCACGCTGCATCGCTAATAACCGAACAACAATATTCATCTGCCGTGCGCTCCCATCTAACATTTATGAGCATGAATCATTTACTCCCTGTAATTTTTCAAGGCATGCCAACACCTCGGGGCGGAGGGGGATGCTACCCACCGAGCTCCGGAGCATTTTGTTTGCTAAGGGTCCCCTTGCTACACGACCTGCAGCGGATGGGATGGGATGGGATGGGATGGGATGGGATGGGATGGGATGGGATGGGATGGGATGGGATGGGACACGCGGCTCTCTGTGGCCACGCTGCCCCAGGCGCAGGAACTAGGGGTGGAGGTGATCCATTCCCAGCCCGAAAATACCCAGTTTGATCCAAACTGGATGCCTATGTGATAGAGGAAGAGGTGCTTGCTCAGCATCCAGTGCTGGCAGACCCACCGTTACCAACAGCATCGCCAATTAAACCACTCTTAACCCACCCACGGGCTAATTATGAAACGATGCCCCAACTTTGCACCTCAGCCCAGTGGCAGCTCCTGCACCGGAGCATCTTCTCCCTCCTCCTGCCTTCTCTATGCCGGTGGAGCTCCTGGCTCACCCCGCCAGCCCAGATTGTGATTGCTTGTCATTCAAACCCCAAGCAAACCGCTCATTTGTAATCCAGCAGCCACCTGAGCAAACCGCTTTCTCCTTCCATGCTCGCAGGCACTGGAGCACAAAGATCATTTTTCTATTGTTAAAATTGTATAAGCCGGGCTTTTTTATAGCATCTTGTATACAAACCTACTTTCTCGGCGCCGCATTTCCAGATGAGGAGGAATTTGGGGGCTTTTTTTTTCAGCGTTCTGCAAAAACGCTTGGCTTCAGGGTGCTTTAAAATAATAATAATAAAGCAGAGAGGAGAAGGGGGGAGGCAGCAAGCAGACGGCGAGCGGCACTGCCTGCGTATCGCAGCAGGACAGCACTGCGCCTGCTGAATTTGCGTGCGGTGTCGGGGTGGTGCAGGGAGCCCTGCTTGGGGGGGTCCGTAAGGATGCAGAGAGCCAGTGGCGCTGGGATGCTCTATGGCATCAGTCCTGCGTGACCCCACGGTATCCCACACCTTTCCAACAAGGGAATGGAGTGAGAGGGGACACATCCTGCAGGCACAGTGCTGCTGCGGGCCAAAAGGGATGCCTGGACCTGTTCAAGCTGCTTTGAAGATGGTGTCGACTAAAGGGTGTGGAGCAAAGAGCCAGCCCTAATGTGCTCTCCATCACCTGTACCTGCCCTCCCCTCCCTTGATGCATCCTCAACCTGTGTCAGAGGGGAGGAGCCAGCCCAGACCTCCGGATCAGGTTGTTTCTGCAGAATTTTATTCCTTAAGGTACATTACAGACACAAAGCGTTTTCTCAAGCGGAAACTTGGAAGCCTTTCCCTCTCCTTGGAAATCCTGATGGAGATCCAAGCATCCCTCACTGGGAACGCTGTGGGTCGGAGCAGGCAGGAGCCTGCAGCATCCCCATGCCATGGTCCTGGGGACCTTGCCTCTCCACAGCCACCTGCCACGAGCTCACCAGAGACAGATCCAGGTTTCCACCTGGTTCATACAATCATAGAATCACGGAACCATAGAATAACCAGGTTGGAAGAGACCCACCGGATCATCGAGTCCAACCATACAAGGCAGCGACCTGCCACTCAGCCCAACTCCAGCCCCATCCTACGAGATGCATGTGTAACATCTTCCCACTCATTAACTATCATCAGCTTCTTAACGAGCTGCAGGAGCCACCATTTGGTGGCCAGGAGGCATCTGGGGGACCATCCCACCAGCCCTGGCTCCTGCCCCGTCTCGCTGTGCCAGGCTCTGACACGTTGCAGCCCTTGTTGGTGTCAGGACATCCCCAGCACAGCCAGGATGGCAAACCAGGCATCCTCTCTGCTCTTTCAGAGTCCCACTAAACTTCAAGGAAATGTCAGTGAAAAAAAGATACTTAAAAATTTCAGTGACATTTTCCAGATGGGGATAATTCAATAAAATACCAAGAGAGGTTCCTGCTGGAGCAGCTCTGAGTCCTGCATGGAGACAGCTCACCTCAACCCTGAAATCACCATTAGTTATCACAGAGACCTGAATAAACACCTGGGAAAAGCCCACTTCAGCCCTAAACCCAAGGTTTTGTAGAAAAAAACCCCTCAGTGTTTGCTCTCTTGGGGCAGAAGCTGGGCCAAACCCTGCGTGCGCATCTGAGAGGGGGATGTCACCCGCGTTCTGCTAAAAAGAGGAGAAAATTACTAAAAATGGGGGAGCTGAGCACCCCCACATGCAGCCCCGGTGTGACGGGGTCGGGACAGCATCATCCCCGCTCCCCTCATCACCACGATGCCCAGTGACGATGACAAACCCACTGCCAACCCTTCACCCACTGCCCGCAAAGCCTCAGTTGCCGTCGGCGAGCTCTGAAACCGCATTATACATCGACATCCTATTAATTTCTATTTTCCCCCTGCCCTACATCCCCCTCCGCAGCATCCACGGGCTCAAGGTGAGGCACAGCAGCGCGAGGGATCGCTGCCGCGTGATGAATTACATTTATGCGCCGGGTCCTTTTCATGGCTGGTGACTTTCCAGCAAAGCAATTATCACTGTAGAATGCGTAATAGCCTAATTAATTACTATTGTCAGGCTGGCCTCTGTGCCATGATTATACCTTCCAAAGCCAACTTTTTAAACATTTGGAAGCAGAAATATTATTATAATTGACTGACAAAATGGTAAAACTCCCCCGGCACAGCCGGTCCTCCTCCTGGCACGGTGGCGAGGACCGACTGTCTGAGCATGTCGTCTCCAAAGGCGCAGGATTTGCATCGCACCGGCGCTGAGTTTATTCTTACATCCATGAGATCAAGTGCAGGATAAGTAGTGGGTTATTTCCATCTAAATACTGGTGGCAGTAAACCACAAATGAGCTCTTTTTCAGCAAAGAGGAACAGCTGTTGGGGGGGAGAAAGCAGCAGCAGAGACCCCAAATGTTGAAGAAGACTGATGAAAAAAATACATTCAAGCCTTCGCTATTTTCCTTGCTTTTTTTTGCTGACGTGTAAAGAAGTCAGGGAGAGCGGGAGGGCTGCGGAGGGGGGAGAGCCTGGGAGGGAGCCGCAGGGGAGAGCTCTGGGTGATAGGGGTTGGACATCCTCCACGGCACCAGCCGAGCGCTGGGGTCCTTTGGTGCCTTCCTGGTGCCCCGCATCCAACCGCCTCCTTAAACCAATCACGTGTGCACAGATCCATCGTGCCCCACGGATCCATTGCACGTGGACAAGCCCATTGCACACCCCCAAAGCTACCAGACAAACCCATCGTGCAGGCGCTCAGACCCATTGCACACCCCCAAACCCACGACGCACGGTCACAGAGCCCACAAACCCATCCAACAATCCCATCACACGCTCGTACACTCAAACCCACCACCCCTCCACAGACCCATTGCACACCCCCAGACCCACTGCACACCCCCAGACCCATTGCACACCCCCAGACCCATTGCACACGCGCACAGACGCACCGCACACCCACAAATCTACTGGGCACCCACTATGCACTCAAGCACAAGCCCATTGCACACAGGCACACACCCACTGCACACGTGCACGCCTTGCACACCCACAGACCCGTCACAAACACACAGACCCGTCACACACCCATCGTACACCCACACAACCATTGCATGCACCCCAAAAATGCACCACAAATCGATCATGCACCCACAAAGCCGCTGTGCGCCCACAGACCCATCGCACGCGCACGGACCCATCACACACACGCATAGACCAGTTGCACACTTGCACACCTATCATGCACCCACACAACCACCGTATGCACCTCAAAACCCATGGCACACCTACAAATCTATCACGCGCCCACAAACCCATCGCACACCCCAAAACCCATCGCACATCCCAAAACCCATCGCATATCCACAAACCCATCACACACCCACAAAACCCATCGCACATCCCAAAACCCATCACATATCCACAAACGCATCCCACATCTCCAAACCCATCACACACCCACAAACCCATTGCACACCCCAAAATCCGTCGCACACCCATAAACCCATCACGTACCCCGAAACCCATCACATATCCACAAACCCATCACACATCTCCAAACCCATCACACACCCATAAACCCATCATGCACCCCAAAACTCATCACACACGCAAACTCAAAACCCATCGCATATCCACAAACCCATCACACATCTCCAAACCCATCACACACCCCCAAGCCCATTGCACACCCACAAACCCATTGCACACCCCAAAATCTGTTGCACACCCATAAACCCATCACACACCCCAAAACCCATCGCATATCCACAAACTCATCACACACCCTAAAACCCATCGCATATCCCAAAACCCATCACACACCCATAAACCCATTGCACACCCACAAACCCATCACATACCCCAAAACCCATCACACATCCCCAAACACATCGCACACCCCGAAACCCATCACATACCCCAAAACCCATCACACACCCCAAAACCCATCACACACCCCAAAACCCATCGCACACACACAGAGGCCAGTTGCACATCCTCACCTCTTCCCGTTCCTTCCACCACTACACCCCCAGCCTATTCCTCTAAAGGCAGAAGCAGCTCACAATGTTTTCACAAGTCCAAAATGCAATTCATGTCAAAAAGATCAATAATATAAAAATAAAGCCTGCGAATTCTAGTTAAAGGGAACGTCACAGAAATATGTTGTTCACGTTCATGATTCAGAGATTAAAAAAAAAAAAGAAGAAGAAGAATCAATAGAAGTTCTTCAGATGATGTTATTTCTAATGAGAAATATACCGAGACTGCTGCAAATAACTGCTTAACGGAGAAAAAAAAGCGCATTAATAATTTACTTTATAAAGCATAGGATCCTGAACGCAAGAAAATTGCTGCTGGTTCTTAATTTTGTTGTAATACTTCCTGACAAGCTCAATGATGCTTTGGCAAAGTTCCTGAGCAGTCAGAGGACGTTCAGCTCACTAGGTTATTTTTTTCTCCTCTTTTGGCGGCATCCCGGCCCCGTTGGCTCTGGGAGAAGGTGCCGGAGCTCTTCCCTTTCTCCACGCTGCAGGATTGCTTGGGTTGAGCTGCTGAAGCGGCACTGGCCCTGCCACCTCCTGCTTGTGCGTGGAAGGAGCATCCTCCTGCTTCCTCCTCACCCCCATCTCCAGGTGCCTCCAGTCGTGACGCAGCATACGGGGAAGATATCAAAACCTTATTTTACCATCCTCACCACCTTAATTTAATGCCACCGGTTGGTTTAGTTGGTTTTTTTCCTTATTTTTCCTTATTTTTTCTTCCATTTTTTCCCATTTATTTATTTTTTTGAGTGCATTTGCTGACAGTTGGCAACTCCAAACCATCTGCTAGCAGCACACGCACCGAAACGGCAAACTTCAGCATCAAACCCAACACAGCTCCAAGGAGCAGGTTGATTTCCAACCAAGAAGGTGCTTCGCGGGTGGGTTCATTCCAAGATTTCTTGCAAACCCACAAGATTTTCACCCAAAAATATTTTTTGTGTAAAATTATTTTCTGGTAAAAATACACCAAATTCCCCAGCAGCAATCCAGGTCGGGGATGCCCAGGGCTCTGCATCCCTGGCAGAGATGAAGGGGGACAGCGAGGGGGTCCTGCTGGTCCCCGGGTTCTGGATGAAGCCGGGCTGACCCCAGCACACAGGGCGCACCCCGAGCATCGCAAAGTTTCACCTCCCATTTAGCAGAACAAAACTTTTAATTTAGATGTTTTCATCTATCTATCAGAGTAAAAAAAATAAGTTTAAAATAATGACTGTAATAAATGAAGGTAATTAATTGTAGTTTGTTCCTTTACTGTCTAGTCAGCTTAATTTTACCTTTTCATCTAATAATGAGAAAATAATTTTTGTGCTCTGAGGGTTAATGATATGTAACTGCAAGAGCTGCTAATTGCATGTTGCAAACTATTCATCAAAATCCCCATCTGCGCTACTTGATTATGTTTGCTAAATTATTGCTTTGAATTATCTTTCATAAAGCAACTTTTGTAATTAGCAGGGCTTTCGCTTTGCTCTTTTCTCTGTCGCAAGGATATTCAAACTTTGTCCGTCTCAAGCTGTTGCCATTAAGCTGCTGTCACGGGCAGGTTTGGGGGAGAGAAAGAAACTGCCCTTTAGCTAATTGAGGGAAGAAATAAAAATTGGGTTTATTCTCCAGGGGTACAATTTATTCTCCGGGTCCTGCTTCTCCTTCCTTGAGGAAAAAGTGCTATGAGAAGGATACAGGAGCCTAAATGTATATGAGATGTATTTGGGAATGGCAGAGAGAAATGGTCTGAAAAGCCCACTCGCCTCCAGCCGGGTTAATATTTCAAAATGTTTTTTTCCCCCCTCTTCCCATTTACAAGAAGGAGCGGAGGGGGAGCGCTCGCCATTCATCACCGCGCTTTTATGGGCTCCTTCCCGTGACGCAGATGATGTAGAGCTCTGCTCTCCCTGGTTAATATTCATGGGGAGTGCGGAAAAGTGTGCTTTTCCCCCAGCTTCGTGGGGGAAAAAAATGTATTAAGGAAGTATTTTTAAAATTTTGAGAAAGAGGAAGAAAAGGTGGGAAAAAAAAAGATGTGGAAAAAAGAGGGTGGGGGAAGAGGAAAAAGGAAAAAAAGGGAAAAACTATTTAAAAGAGAAAAAACAAGGAAGAAAGAGAAAGAAGAAAGAAGGAAAAAAGAGAGAGAAAAGACACAAGTGGAGGGAAAGAGGGGAAGATAAACAAGGAGGGAAAAGGGAGGAAAGAAGGAAAGACATGGGAAAAAGAGGTGGGAAGAAGGAGGAAAAAAGAAGGGAGAAGAAGAGGGAGTGAAAATAGGCAGGGGAAGAAGAAGGGGAAAAAAGGAAGATGAAAAAGAGGGGGGAAAAGAGTGGGAGAAGGGTCCGTAGGGCACCTGAGCTTGTCCCCAGGAGCAACAGCAGCGCCCTGGCGTCCATCCCATGTTGCCTCGCACTGAAGCAGCCCCGATCCCTGACCCTAGGGGAGCCAAATCCACCTTCTGGGGATAAAATCCCCCCAGATCTCCCGTGGCAAGAAAGCCCTGGGGGGAAGGAAGGCAGCTGAGCTGGGAATCGCATCCTGATCTCCCGTACAGCTCCATAAATCCAGAGCCACTTGGGCGGAGGGACTGGCTGGGCCTCCCTGAAGGACATAGCTCATATTCTCGTAGCGGATCTAATGAAGACTATTGGAAAAAATGCAGTATTTAAAAGACTGAAAATGTATTCCTATTGTTATCACTCTCTTTTATGTGTTTATGCATAGTGCATCGGAATGAATCAATACTGGATTGCCCTATAAATAAATGAGCATATCAGTAAACCCAGTAATAAAATGAAGTGATGAAAAATATGGAAATCAGTTGCATTTGTGTAAATCCACTTATTGTTTACTTTAATATTTTCTCATGCAGTTCCGTAGCTCCAAAGAGACAGATTTAAAATCAGGTAATGCTCAGCAGATGACAGATCCTAATGTGTCGCTGCTGGCAAGCTCCGAGTACCGGCAGCTCTCCAGGGGTTTCCATCGAAGCACATTAGAGGAGCAGAAAAAGCAGCCCCTGAAGACAGAGCATTAAAAAGCTGAGAAGATGAGGGATCCTGAAGTGCAATGCATCTCTCGCCAGCATCGGGGACCAAACCCAAGGCATCCGTGCAGCCTCCAGGGATGTGGTAGGGGAGCTGGGGAGCGCTGGATCAGGCTGGAAGTTCATAGAATCATAGAATGGTTTGGGTTGGAAGGGACCTTAACAATCACTCAGCTCCATCCCCCTGCCATGGGCAGGGACACCTCCCACTGGCTGCTCTTAGCCCCATCCAGCCTGGCCCTGAATGCCTCCAGAGATGAGGCATCTCATGGATGCTCCATCAGATCAGACGGAGAAGTGAGATGCCTTCTGCAGCAATGTGGTGGGCTGAGACCACATTGTCCCATCCCAGCGCTCAGCTCCTCCTCAGATCACCCGTTGCAACCTCATCTGGCGCATCCCGGCCATGTTGTGGCATCTCCTGGCCACACCACAGCACCTCTTGGTCACCTTGTGGCATCTCCTGGCCACACCACAGCACCTCTTGGTCACCTTGTGGCATCTCCTGGCCATGCCACGGCACCTCCTGGCAGTGACAGCTCCTTCTCCTGCCTGGAACTCTCCAGGTAGGGGCACCATTCCTGCTATCCTGCAGAGAACAGCAGGGATTTGGCCAGCAGCAGGGTCCTGCCTGTCCCCCTGTCCATATGTGGCACAAAGACCACCCAATACCAGCCAGGGAAGCAAAGCAGATGGGATTTTATCAGCTGCAGAAACCCCTCAGGGGTCAGGGACAGTAACCCTGCGCCTTGGTCACACCAAGCCAGGTCCCAGTGCTCTCCTCTTCCCATTTCAACCCTCCAAGAGCCAATGGGGTGGAAAGAGGCTGGGATCATTCCTGGGATCACTGGGAGAAGGTTAGGTGCTGCTCACTCCCCTGCCCACCTCTCCTTTGAGCATCTCCCTATAACGCAGCCAGTTTCGCCTCCCACCCAAGCAGGCAGAAAACACCCCTCCCCAGACGGCCTCCGAGAAAAGCTATTTTAGAATTGCTCTTTTTTTCCTCCCCCCTCTCTCTCTCTTTTTTTTTTTTTTTTATTTAAAACACCATATCTCCCCCCATCTGGGCTGCGAGCTGGGTGCCAGCATCTCGGTGCCGAATGCTCAACACTTGCTTTTTATAACCGCCTCGACACCCAAAGTTTCCTCCCGCGCTGCTGGGATGCATCCAAGCGGGTGCTGCATCCCCACAGATGCTTCACCCCCTTGCAAAGCCCCCTGTCCCCCCCTAACCTAGCTCTGCCCACCCAAAGGGGCTCCTGAGAGAGCAAAAAAACCTCCTACCCCAAGGACAGAGGCTACAATTTGTCTTTGTGGTTAATTAGCTTCCTTTCATGTTAGTCACTTACATCTACAGTCCTCAAAAATCTAGTTGTCGGGGAGGGAAATCTGCTGTCCTGCCGAGTAAATTCTCTAACAGCAAATCTCCTGGACCTCAGGTACATTTTTCTTAAATTCCCGGCTGAGTTCAATTAAATGTTTATGAGAACGTGCGCCTTCCCCCGCCGCGCTGCCAGCACCGAAGCAACAGAATTAAGCTCCTTCTGGAACAAAACAAAAACAAAAGGAGGGGGAAAAAAACCCCAAAAAACAGAGGAAAACAAATAAAATAAAAGGTGGTTTAGGAGCGTTGGGTTTTGAGATTGCAGGAATATAATTTCCCTGGACTGGTTTTGCTCTGAGTTGCGCAGCCACAGTGCAATGGCAATATCGACAAGGGGGTTTATATGAATAATTGAAGAAATTCTGTATTCCCCGCAAAAGAAAAGGCAAGCCGAGAGGGTTGTTGAGATAATCAGGAGCTTGCTAATCAATATTCTCAGCCCCAGCCTCCTCCTCGCTTCTCCAAAAGGAGCAGTGCCATAAGCTCATCAGTAACTGTAAAAAAACATCGCACTCCGAGTGTCAAAATAGTCAAGCACAGCATATTGTATTGCCAGATTTCCCTCCCGGTCCACCCCGGTGCCAGATTACATCCATCAGCGGGGAGGGAAGCCATCCAACAATGACTTACTTAGGCTTAAGTGTTCATAAATAAGGTTTTTAAGATATAGATGGCTTTTTAATTTTGGTGGAATGTGAACAAGAAAAAATGAAAAAGAAAAAAAATGAAAAAGATGGGGTTGGTGTGATGCGAAGCGACCTCTTGGGTGCTTCCCGGTAAATCCCGCAGCCCGGCCGTGCCGGGGGATGTCCCGGTCCCTATCTGGCTTGTATCACAGGGAAAACAGCCGGAAAAAATGTACGCTGGCACCATACCCCACGCCAAAGCCTTTGTCTGATGTGGAGATATGAAGAGAGACTGTATCCCTGCCATGAAAACCTCATTAGACAGACTCTAATTGCTGCCCTGCAGTCGGCGGGAGGAGACAGAAACCATAAAACCTGAGGGAGGGGAGAAAGCTATTAATTGCTCTTTGATAAATTAGGGGCCAAGGTGGGGGTGGTGGAGGTCGGGAGGTGCCTGCGTGAGGCTCTGCTGCACCCCAAACTCTGTCCATTGGCGATGAACGTCCTGTCACCCACTCGCCCACCCCGAGTGTCCTCGCTCAGCTCCCAAAACAGGCACTTTTGGAGCAAACTGGGTTTGCAATGGAATGAGTCGTCACCGCCAGGATGACAGTCCCTGGCTACGGGACCTCCAGTTTGCTCCACCACCTCCAGTTTGCTCCACCACCTCCAGTTTGCTCCACCCTCACGTCCCACCAAAACCTCAGGATCGCGACCACCATGCTCGGTGTGGAGCCAGCCTTGAACCATGGAGATTTAAGCCACAACTGCCCAAACTGGAATGGTTGGACTCGATGATCCTGGGCGTCTTTTCCAACGTAGTGATTCTGTGATGGATCGAGCCCTTTCTCCCCTTCCCAGCAGCATCACCATTCCACGGTGGGACAGGAGGAGACCTGGTGCACAGCAAACACCACCATCTCCTGCTCAGCGGCCACGGGTGACCCTGGCCATCAATCACCCCCTAGGCCTTATGTAAATCCACGATGCTAAAGATGTATGGAGCCAATTACCAGGGGTCACTGCTGGGTGTAAAATTCAGACAACGAAGCTCCTAGTCTCAAATGAATTGGCGCGAGATTGCAAGTTTACTGCCTTTTATTGGACAATATAAATATTTCACTGTTATATAAAAAAATATTGGCGAGAAAGCAGATAAACCTGAGTCCTGTGTGTATACAGAGAAGCAGGGAGTGAAAAACAGCTGTCAGCATCTTTTTAACGGCCTTCGGGGCGGTACGGGCACACGGGTTATGAAGGGGGGTTGATGACCGCGGCTGGGCTGCGGGACTGAGGGACCCCAGGGACCCCCATCGTGGACCTGCTGGGGCTCTGCTGGGAACACGAGAGCTGCTGGCAGCGCAGCCCAGACCCATGCAGGGTGGTGTGTCCGTGGGGTTGTGTCTTGATCCGGCCTCAATAGAGAGCAACATGCATGATGCAGATGGGGATGTGGAAACCTCAGAGGCTCAGCACCATTCCCAAGATGCGGATGCTGTCCCCAAGCACAGGGCTGAGCCTGTGCCCCCACCCAGAGGATGCCCAGGAGGGGAGGGAAAGACCTCACCATATGAATCAATCCGAAATGTATTTTCATAGAATCATAGAATCACCAGGTTGGAAGAAACCCACTGGATCGAGTCCAATCATTCCCATCAATCACTAACCCATGTCCCTCAGCACCTCGTCCACCCGTCCCTTAAACCCCTCCAGGGAAGGGGACTCAACCCCCTCCCTGGGCAGCCTCTGCCAGGGACCAATGACCCTTTCTGTGAAATATTTTTCCTAATGTCCAGCCTGACCCTCCCCTGGCGGAGCTTGAGGCCATTCCCTCTCGTCCTGTCCCCTGTCCCTTGGGAGAAGAGCCCAGCTCCCTCCTCTCCACAACCTCCTTTCAGGTAGTTGTAGAGAGCAATGAGGTCTCCCCTCAGCCTCCTCTTCTCCAGGCTGAACACCCCCAGCTCTCTCAGCCGTTTCCTAACAGTTTTCCCCAACTTGTCCTTCTGGCATCGTATCTGTCCTCATTTGCAGACCCCTGTGCCACCACAGGACACCCTCATCTCACGCTCATTCATATATCAACCCTTCCTTGCAACAATAAAAGCCAGAGAAAAGAAAAAGTAAAAAGCCTATGGGAATCAATACCTCTTTCTCTCTCTCTACCTATGTTTTATTAAAAACTTTAGCATCAATATTAATGTTTAAATCCTCACCGAGCTGAGTTTAATTACCTGTAAACTGCATCCACAGCTACATGGACTTTGGTCTATGCTGCAGTAAACATCACTGAGGAGGAGCAGTGCCAACATCTCTGAGCATCACCCCCCTACCCCTGTGGCTGCATCCAGCTCCCGGTCCCTCAGCATCGCCAGCTACGCAGGGATGGAGCCACAGAGTGACCCGACTAGGGACAGACCCGAAAGGAGAAGGGAGAGACAAGAAAAGGGGGAAACTGGGATCCTGGGAAGAAAATGATGCATAGATGTGAAATATCTGAGGCTCTCGCTGCCAAAAGGTATCTGCTTCCAGCCACTACGTGAATCATAACATTTGGGAGGGGGGACTGAGGGAGAACTATTTGAATGGAGTCCATTAGTGGCTGAGGACAACAAATAACTCGCAGGCAGCAGGAACCGCTCCCGAGCCACCAGTGAGTTCACGGGCGGCTGGCACAATGGGCCAGGAGCTGTCAAGAAACCAGTTGGGGCTGGGACCAGACTGCACTTAACCCATCCAGCACCTGCCGCAAGGTCTCAGCATCTAAAATGGAACTGGGGTTTATGGTGTGTTATCAAAAAAGCCATAATGGGATCTCACGGAGGGAAAAGATTTGATATGTGCACCAGATTTGCATTCCCAGGGAAAGAGGAGAAGGCTGTGGTTTTTTTTTAAAAAAATATATATATCGAGGGATGCTGTCTCATGGGTTATATTGGTGGCTGGTCATGGCCAGCTCCATCACCTCATTGTTTTGCTGTCCTGCTCCTTACCAGAGGCCAAAGGGGAGCTGATGGAGGGGCCAGCCTGGTCCTCCCTACCTGTAAGCCTGGAAAATCCCCCACCACATTTCTCCTGCATCCCACAGCCTCGCCTGCTCCAGGCCCACTTCGTTAAGGCCCCATCCTTATTACATCTATTACAGTGGCTTCCAAGGCCAGGGCTGGGACGGCAACGGTAGTGTTCGAGGGCTCCACTTCCAGAATAATATTCATTACCATATTCATTCAGTGTTCATCTCGCAGATGTACGGATCCGTTACAATGGAGAAAAAAGAGAACTCAGAATTTGTTCTCAAAAGATATTCAAATTAGTTAATCAAGAGTCCTTTTATTACGTGTCTCATGTACCAGCAGCAACTATCCATCGAGATAAATGATCAGCTGCTAATAACTGATTACATTGCAGCAAGTGTTTTCTTATCCCTATTACCACCATGTTTAAAGACATTTTATAAATTTCTAATTATTGTAAATTGTTTCTCCTTTTGAAAACATCTTCCTATAGTCATCAGCTGTCAATTTTCCCTGAAAATCTCTTTCTGAAATGAGCTCATAGAAAGATGCTCAACAAGCAGAGAAAACCCATCCAGGCAGGATGCAGCCAGGCCACCTCCATCCCGGGGCAGTCGGGGACCAGGACGCACCTCCAGCTCTTTTAGAAGTAGACCGGGCTTGAAATAAAAATAAAAGCATATGTAGGTTGGATCAAACCTGGATGGTGCAGCCTTCACCCACCGCATGATGCCGAGGTGCCGTATGGTGGAATGAGCCATCCCCCCAGATGGATTCGCTCTCCAGTCAACCACAACGAAATAAATAAGCCAGCACCAAAAAATACAAGCACAAGGCACTCGCTCCTACAGACACCAGCATCCAAGGGCAGATCTGAGCTTGGGAGAGCCCTAAACACGATCCTGTTTGCTTTCTGCATAATTTACAGATGAAAACTGAAATAGTGGAGAGGGTTTGAAGCCAACCAGGACTTTAAATACAGCGGCTGGCCTCAAGCCACCGCCCCGGCCAATTTCTGGGCTCCATTCATTATTGCAGTCAACCACTTTAAAAAACAAAACAGCCACAAAAACCAACAATAAACCACTCTCTAAACTCTGTTAGACACTTTAATGGAAATGGTCCCTCCTTCCATCTTCCCCAGCAGTGACCACAGGGCTGGAGCAGCAATCATAGAATCATAGAATAACCAGGTTGGAAGAAACCCACCAGATCATCGAGTCCAACCATTCCTATCAAACACTAAACCATGTCCCTCAGCCACGCGCCGTGAGCCGGGCTGCAGCCAGGAAGGTCCGCACCACACCGGGGACCGTGATGGCACAGGCAGAGCATCCACGTGCTCCTGGAAGGGACCTAGAGCCAAGCGAGGGGGAATGAGCCCCTTCTAGCACGGTGACAATCCACCACCTTGGGTGACAGCGGCTCTGCTGGTGACATTGGCCACCCAGGGAGGGGGATGACCAGGACAGGAGCACGTGCCCCATGGCGTATCTGGATATTGGAGATGTTTGCTAGGGTTTGGCCAAGTGCCTCCACGCTGGAGACGATTGAGACAAAGCTGCTGCGGCGGCTCAGGATGGGAGAAGGAGGAGGAGGAAGGCTGCCCAGGATAACACCCCCTGCAGAAGATCAGGGTGTCTGGCCAAGAACATTTGCCAGGCAGAGCAGGGCCAGTGGCTGCCAGGAAAGGGAGGAGTAGCCAGTGGGATGCGTGGAGCAGCCAAGGTCCTTCCCGGCTCCAGGGGCCACAGACCAGGGGAGGAGACGCCGCAGGCACCAGCCATGCCATTATACACTTTATTGATGCTGTTCTGAAGAAAGCTAATCAATATATTAGATTTCCCAAAGAAAGAAAACACCAGCTGCCAGCAGCACATAACTCCTCCGCTGCGGTGCATTTTTCCATCAAGCCCTGGAGCCGCGCGTGTCTGCGCAAGATGAGGTCACGTTCAAGAGGAGACCTCCCGCTCCCCCAGCGGCCAGGTCAGGGCCACGGCCACTGCCTCGCCACACGGCAAAGCCCAAGTTCCCAGCTTGGGTAGAAATAAAGATGTGAAGCTCTCCGAATATCTTGTGTCAGCATCGTTGCCAAGGTGCACCTGGACAATCCCACCTGGGTCCAGCAACCAACGAGTGCTGCAGCCCCCAGCACTCATTTGGGCTTCAAAGAGGGTTCCCAAAGAGCTCTCTCCATCAGGAAAAGCCACCACAGAAACTGCCCCTTGCCAGTCACATTCCCCCAGCAGAGCCAATTCCACAGCACTCACCAGTCCCAAATGGGTCGGCACTGGAGAGAAACAGGAGAGCATCAAACCGAGAGATGCGCTTGGCAATAGTGGGATCCCGGCACACGGCATCCCAGCTGCCCACGCCCCATCGCTGCTCCAGGGTATTCATTCCTTAAACCATTAAAGCTGATGCCGCGGCAGCTCCAAAAGCTGTTTAAAAAGGACAGGATAAATCCACGTTGGACCTAATGCTGAGCACCAGCAGGAAAGCAGACTGACGTCACGGGGAATTGATTAGTGTTTTAATAGAATTGGATCATTGGGAGGGTTGCAGACCTGCTTCAGAAACTCAAACGTTACACAGATTTGCATTCAAAACCCTAAACCAGGGCGCATTTAGCCAAGGCAGAGTAAATGTCCCACATTTCCCCAGGATTATCTGAACCATATCAGATATAATCCAATGATCTGTAAAGTGATTATACCCAACTGAATATAAGAGATCTCTTCTGGTAATGCAATATTTCATCCAGCTGCAGACATTAGGAGGAGGCAAACAAAGGAGGAGATTTAATAAGTGCAAATAAAACTATAGGCAGAGATAGTTTAAATTTTTTTTTTTTTTGTATCGCATCTAATTGCAATCAACAACAGACATCTGACACAGTGACAGCATCAGCAAAATTGCTGCTGAGAGCACAGAATCTTTGTCTAAAAATAATCAGACATTCAGCGCGCCACTGTTTGTTATAATGGTAATCGATGCTGGAGGCTTTGAATTCCATCAATTTATAGATCTGCTCTGTTCTGCCTGGTGATTGTGTTCTGCACACATCCACTCCCGCTCGGCACAGGCAGCACCGGGGCACTGTGTGATTAAGATAAGCTCAGATTCCTTTCATACATTCCTTATCAGCTCTAATTCTCCACCAGGCAGAGATGTTCACAGCAGTTAAAGATTAGTTCAGCTTCTCAGACGCCAAATTTGAGGGTATTGATCAATAAATCAAATCACGGCAATCAATCGCCCGATCCGAAGAGTCTAGCCGATGCATTATTACTGGCGCCTTCGAAGCTGAGGCTTTTTTTCATGGGTTTCATCAAAACGCGGCTTCCCTGGCTCCCCGCCAGCTCCTGGGCTGCCTAATAGACTCCACAGCAGAGGAGCTCCAGCCCAGCAGAAGAGCAATAAATTTCTCATCAAACAGCCGATAGAGAAACAAGATGAACATCTGTTTTGCTGCAATGAAACTCCTGTGTTCTTCAGAAGCTGCAAACCAGGTCTGACAGACCACCCCAAAGGCAGCTTTGCCTTCCACAAAGCAGCAAAGCAGAATATTTGCCGGTTATTTCAATCGGGTAATTTAAGAAGACTTTGCATTCTCCTCTCTGCAGCTGCTGGAGCTTTACAGACAGGATTCCTGCTCAGTCGATAATAAAAGCCATCCTGGGACCCTGTACTATGAAGGCAATTTTATGATACCCATTATGTGGCAATGTAACTTCATTAAAAGCTGTTTATTCCCTCTAAGCATTTTAAGCACTTTCCCTCACCCATAAAGAAGAGCCTCTCGGTGCAATGGAAAGGATTTTTGTGCCGAGAGCCCCTTTTGGGTATTTCTTGGGACGAGAGTCGTGCCGGCAGCGGGATCCCCAGCAGAGGGGCTTCTCCTCCCAGCCGGCAGCGAGACGGGAGCTGCTGAGAGGCAGCCATATATTATTTTTATGATACACTTAAGATGAACTACGCTTGCTGGAGCTCTGTTTAGATGACATTTATTATGCCAGCTTCTTTTATAAATTAATACAGACAAGTGCCCCAAAAATTTGCCTCTGCTACAAAGATGGGTTGGCTCCTCTGCACACCCATTTGCTCGACAATTTGGGGTGCATCAGCTCCAAGAGGTTGGTTTTCCAACCTGGCATTATAATTCATCATCCAGAGATGGAACGGGAATCATGGCAAGTGGGAGCCAGACCCCATCCTGCAGCCAAACGCATCCTTAGGAATGGTTGGACTCAATGATCCGGTGGGTCTCTTCCAACCTGGTTATTCTATGATTCTATGATTCTTTACAGCGTGCAAGAGTTGCCTCGTTCCAAAATGAAATCCTTAAGAACAACCAAGCAACCCCTAAATCTCAAATTTAAATGCTCCTTAATCCTGCCGGTAACATTAGCAAAAGAAAAAAAAAAAAAAAGCTTGTTCCCATCCCAGTGCTCAGCAATTAATTGAACAAGTTCATCCTTCATAAGCACGGCCGATGAACCAGGATGGGTTGGGGATATTTCTCTCAAATGCCACCAAACCAAATCCCAGATGGGGTTAAAGAGTTAAACCATGTCAGGGAGGATCTTTGTCTCCATAGAGGATTCAGGAGCTCATATGCCTGTCCAGGCTGATGGAGCAGGTAGGTGTCGATTTGAGACCTCAAGCTGGCCATCATTAAATGGCTTTTTGTGCTCTGCTGATATTCAACGGTCGGTGAAAGCACCCGGCAGCCTCCCGCCCACATCTAACGACACGCTCTTAATTAGCCAGTGGCCTGGGAGAAATTATCCATAAAGAAGGGCAAGCTGGCTCACGTTTGTAAATTCTACTTAAAATAACGTGAATTCAAGAAGAGAAAAGGGGGGGAGTGAGAGAGAGAGACATGACGGCTCACAGAAAGGGATGAATCCCCAATTTTTTGCTCCAGGCAATTTTTTCCCCTCCAGCCACGGAGGTTTTTCCCACTGCACAGAGGTTGCGATGTCTTTAGGGAATGGGCCTGAAGGTCCTCTTGCCGCAGGACCACCACACATCGCTCTACCATTCTCCTGAGTTAATATTCCCAATAAACACCTCTGGGAACGTGCTCAAAGGATGCAGCTGCATCTTTAGCAATTAATAATCAGGACAAGCATTGCATGCACATCCATGTTTCAAGAAAAAGAAAATACCTTCCTTACTACCTTCTAAAAACCTGCACCCTTCTCCAAATCAAAGGGCAGAAACTCACGTGGCCTCACGTGGCTCGCTGGAAAAAATCAGGATATGGCAGGCTCCTACACTCATCACCGGGCGCCAAACTCAACTGCAACAGCTCAATATTCTCCCACAAATGCATGCACAAATATACACAAAATACTGTTAATGGCTCCGTATTTCTTTAAAGTGAGTTGCCAAGGAAAAACAGAATTACCAGAATACATTTTAATTGATTTACAACAGCACTTAGTAACAGTGATAAAAGAAAAACTTGTTTTATTGGACCTCCTGCTAATTAGCTCGCCTGACTCCGGATTAGAAAAACATATCCCTCGCAACCCGGCACAACCCCGACCGGCACGCGACACAAAACAGCTTTTATGCACAGAAAATCCTTTATAATAATCAGAGAGAAACCGCTGCCAAATGGTTATTGCCAAGAGACAGCGGAGGAAAGGGCTGGTCCGAGGATGGAGCCACCCAATGGGATCGACCAACCTCTCCAGTGGATTCGAGCATCCCCTTCCCATCCATAAAGACGCCTTTGTTGCAACTTTGATATATCCTTCCCTTAACGACTTTTAAGGGCAGCTGATAAAGTCGAAAGAAGCACGCAAGCAACCAGCAAATGTTTAATATTCAATAAATGTGTCAATTTTACATACGGAGGCAAATGGGGCTTTATTGAAGAATTGGTAAACTTCCTTGGAGGAAAGTAAGTGCGTTTTAGCCTTCAAGGGGTCCCCGATGAATAGAAATGGAATGTGATTTGTGATAAAACTCAGCTGCTCTATAAAAGACGTTAAATAAATGTTGCTGTTTCACTAGGGATATACAGAATTGATTGCATTATAGACTGATTTGAAGATGCACGCTCCCCGCAAGCTATCCGCTCACTCCTGCACACCGCACAGCTCATTGCCATTGCCTCTATTTTGGTCTCTTAATATCTGCACAGAATCTTCTGGAAATGCTTTAAAAGCACCCTTCCCCGTGGTTTTGCCCACTGCAGCATCCCGAGCATCAGTTGCAGTGGCACAGGGGGGATGTACCTCCCACCTCGGGGAAACACCAAGCCCTCCGGCGCAGGGCGAGTGCTACTGAGATCTGACCCACCCAGCTCAATTCCTCCTAAAATGTAATCACAGATTCATTAAGGTTGGAAAAGACCGCTAAGATCATCAAGTCCAACCATGGACACAACACCAACTTCCCTACTAAACTATATCCTGAAGTGCCTCATCTACAGGCTTTTTGAACCCACCTAGGGATGGAGACTCCCCCACTGCCCTGGGCAGCCTCTGCCAGGGCTTCATCACTCTTTCAGTATAAAATTTTTCCTAATATCCAACTTGAACGTCCCCTGCTGCAACTTGAGGCTGTTTCCTCTCATATTATTACTTGTTACTTAGGAGAAGGGACTAGCACTCGTCTCACTACAGCCTCCTTTTAGGTAGCTGTAGGGAGCAATAAGGTAATAAATAATAAATAAGTAACGACCCTCTCTCAAGTATCCGTCTCCAGGGATCACACACTCCCTAAACCCAAGCTCCGCAGCCAGGACCGCCTGGGAGCAGCCAACATCAGGACATGGGCTACAAGCAGGAGCATCCTATTACTTGTTCTATATTCTCCTATTGTTCAAATCGATGTGGTTGATAGGGCAGAATCTGGAATTAATATTAAATAACAAAATAACAGGGGACAAGGAGAAATTAAAAATATTTTCACTGCCAAGACTAAACCAAGTCCTCGTCCACCCTGAGCATCCTCCGGCACCAGGAGACCTGACCCACCAGAGCGGCGAGCGACACTCGGGAAGGGCAAGGCAAACAAACCAACCTCCAGCAGACAAATGAGAGGCCAACGGTACCACCGCAGCGAGCGCAAACTGTGATATAATTGTGCTGCTGCTACATCATCTTTAATCAATAACATCCAGGGCTGCCACCGCGCACACAGCCCAAATCCCAGCCTTCGCCAAGAAACAGCATGTTGTTAAAAAGCCCAATAGCTTTTTCCCTGCTAATAGGTGGCTCGTTCCCTCAACCCTGCTGATTTTTTAAATAAACCTAAATTCCAATAATTGTTTAATGTTTATTTTTATTTAGCTCTGGTTCACCTACTCTGGCTCTCCATGTCAGAAATTGATATTTTGCTCCGGTGGCTGGGGAAAAAAAATGAAATTAGGAAACTGTTGGTTATGTCTCATCATAGTTAGACTGTGTCATAACTGCAGCTCAGGAATGGCTCTACTCCCCCTAAATTCATATTTGCTCCAGTTTTTTGGGGACCAGCTTGCTCCAGGACCTTTGGGAAGGGCTCCTGGCACACAAGGGCTTTCCCATAAACACCGGATTTTTTCCCTCCTGCCTAAGAAAAGCCTGGATTTAAGCCCAAAAGAGATGCTCTCGCTTTCCAGGTGGATTTTTCCCTTTAAAACCCACCAGTGCCACATGTCGGTGCCCTGCCCTTCCATCTCCCTGAGTGGGGTTGAAGGTGATTCTGGAAAAGTACAGTAAGGCTACAACCAATTCCTTTAGGAGATCCATCACGTCAGATTAGCAACTTAGTTTCTTATTAGCTATTTTCCATCCTATCATATTAATATTTGTTTTCACTAATACAACGCAGGAGTCTTATCATATTAGCAACTTTCACATCACATTAGTGAAAACAAATACTAATACAATACAATACTAATATGACATGATCTGATGGGAAATTGCTAATACAATAAGACTCTCCTACCATATTAGTACAGAAACATCGTGTGTCCCAGTTTGGCTCTCTCTGAACTGGGTAAATACACGTTATTTCCAAAACCAGCCACGTTCATCGTGTCAGAATGTGCACGTATGGGATGGGGTTGATGGCACCAAGGACCCCGCTCTGCTCCTGCGGTGCAGATTCACTCATAGCAAATACATCCAGTTCCAATAGAAATTCCTTATTCAGCAGTAAATTAGTGAAATTTGGGTCCCTCCCTCCATGCAACTGATGTGCTGTAGCGGTGGACGGAGAGCCAAGCCAGACGCCACGACCCAGGGGCAGCACGCAGCTCTGGGAAACACTGCAGCCTGAAAACTTGCACAAGCAATGATAATTTGAAAAAGGAATCTAATTGAACCACATAACCTGTCGTGTAGTTTCAGCGTTGGCAGCTGCCTCTCAGCCAGCCCCTGACGCTCCCTGAGCCCCCGGCGCAAACCCGCAGCGGTGCCAGTGGGAGCAGCCGTGGTGCCAGGGACTGTCCCAGGGAGCAGGAGACTCCACAGCCAACGTGCCACGGCAGGTGGCATGGGGAACACATCCGAGATGTCAAGGAGGGGGAACAAGGCAGAAATGCCATAAGGAGAGGGAGGAAATCCAGGGCTTATGCTGAGGAGGAACAGGCTGCCCAGGGAGGGGGTTGATTCACCCTCCCTGGAGGGGTTTAAGGCACGGGTGGACGAGGTGCTGAGGGACATGGGTTAGTGATTGATGGGAATGGTTGGACTCGATGATCCGGTGGGTCTCTTCCAACCTGGTGATTCTATGATACTATGATTCTATGATAGGAAGCCTCAGTCAGTGTTGTGGCTGAGACAGGGATGCTCCCCTGGACCAAGCTCAGCACCAGACCAAGAATGAGATCTGATGCATGCATTAAAGAAAGCAAACATCTTAAAATACCTGCTGCAGCAGGCAGCTTCCTCCAGCTGGGGCAGCCAGCCCTAGCAGGGAGGCTCTCCCTCCCACACCAGCTTTATTTCCCTCTCGCCTCCTCCACCTGGAGCCATTTTCCTGCTCTTCCGCTTTAATTCTCCCCCAAGTCCCACAGCATATCCCAGCCCCTGGCTGCAAGCTTCAGGCTGAAAAGCCAAGAGGGGGTTTCTCGCCCCAGCTCCTTGGCAAAGCCACCTCTGGAGCTGCTCCTCAGCTTGGCACCAGCACGCACCCAGGGATGCTCCACACCGCCCCGGCCAACTGTGCCACCAACCACTGCAGAAAACAGCTCCAGCACGGAGAGGCAGGCACTGTATCTCCTTCGAGCAATGCCCAGCTTCGGCACGCTCAGCAATTTTCTATTCTCTCAGCAATTTTCTGTTGTACTGAATTAGTAGTTTGTATTGAATTAGTATTCATTTTCCCTAATATGATATATAAGCATAATCACGTTAGTGACTTTGATATCACATTAGGCTCTACCGCCGGCAAGCATCCCGGTCCCAGCAGCCCCGGGTGGGGAGCATCGCGCCTGACAAGGAGCCTCCAGCGGGAATATTCCAGATGTGCCGCTGGATCCTGCTCTCACCAACCATCCCCAGAACTCCCGTATCCCTGCGGTGCCGAGGTCCCCTTCGAGGACACGGCCAGGGCAGGATTTCTCTGCTCAAGACGGCGTGATGCGAACCAAAACAAAGGGCGCCGCATCCTGAATGAATAACCTGTTCATCGAAAAGAAAAGACTCCCAAAGGCGAAAGCTGCAGCTGCACAGCAGCAGCACAACAGCACCCACCCCCCAGGCACACATCCCCAGCACCACCGGGTGCTCCTCTCCTCGCAAAGCCCCAGCAATCATAGAATCATAGAATCACCAGGTTGGAAAAGACCCACCAGATGAGTCCAACATTCCCCTCAGCACCTCGTCCACCCGTCCCTTAAACCCCTTAAGGGAAGGTGACTCAACCCCCTCCCTGGGCAGCCTCTGCCAGGGACCAATGACCCTTTCTGTGAATTTTTTTTTCCTAATGTTCAGCCTAAATCTCGCCTGGTGGAGCTTGAGGGATGTGGGGATTACAAGCCGAGCAGACAGTGGGATGCAGCCACATAGTTGGGGTTCCAGCAGGATGGGCAATGCTCGCTCTGCTGCAGCCAAGAGGCAGCATCGTCCCATGAGAAAACCCCAGTCAGCACTACGCCTGCCTCAGTTTCCCCATCAGGATGATAAAGTGCTCTGCAGAGCCCGGTCCTTAATTAGCTGATGAAGTTGCAATGAGCACAAGCAGTGAGAGGGAGATGGGGGGAAACAGGCTAGACCCCTGCAGAGGGATCGGGGAGCGAGGGAAAGGCACTGGGGTCAGCACAGGGCCACCAGAGAGCACAGGACAGTGGCTCGGGAGCCAATCCTGCATAGCTCAGTGCACTTGGCAGCACGACAGGAACGGGCTTTATGTCAGGATGAGTAGCTCTGGAGCTGCATCACCAGCACGCATCTCCCCGCTGCTGGTGCAGAGTGGCTGGGTAACAGCTAGTGATCTGCCGCATCCCTAATTAGCTCTTTTATGGGCTCAAATAAATTGTCTTCGCGTTAACATGAAAGCGCGTTTCTTTTCATAGGCTGCCCACGAGGCTCTGATAGCACCAGGCTTGCGCCTCCGACCGAGATGCCATCACCCACCGTGGGTGTGAGCAGCACCGGGAAGGGCTGGAGCAGAGCTACCCCTCACACAGCAGTCAAGATCAGAGCAGTCACGTGGTAAGATCAGCACATTGTATATATATTATATCGCAGTATTGTATATGTCTTCTATTTAGAGGGCTAGAGCACCTCCCGTACGAGGACAGGCTGAGAGAGTTGGGGTTCTTCAGCCTGGAGAAGAAAAGGCTGTAGGAAGACCTTAGAGCAGCTTCCAGTGCTGAAAGGGATCAGAGAGCGCAGGGATAGGACGAGGGGGAATGGTTTTAAGCTGAAAGAGGGGAGATCTAGGCTAGATCTCAGGAAGAAATGTTCTCCTGTGAGGGTGAGGAGGCTCTGGCCCAGGTTGCCCAGAGAAGCTGTGGCTGCCCCATCCCTGGAGGGGTTCAAGGCCAGGTTGGATGGGGCTTGGAGCCCCTGATGCAGTGGGAGGTGACTGTGCCCATGGCAGGGGTGGAACTGGATGCTCTTTAAGGTCCCCACCAAGCCAAACTATTCCATGATCATATAGAGATTTATATGTGTGTGTACACATACATATATATAAAATTCCCTACCTGCTGATGCCCATGCAGACACTGCAGAGCTCCCTGCACCGAGCACCCAACCCGCAGCCCAGAGGTTGCTCCAAGAAACCCGCTCTGAGCCACGCACAGATGTGCACACGCACGTGCAAACACACACACAGACACATATTTTAAAATCCTAAGAAAACCCCGAGACTTCACTGTCAGTGCTGTATATCACTTTGAGATATATACCATATTAGCAAAAAGAACTGAATTATATTGCATTCATGATGCAATTAAACACTTCACTAGGAATCAATGTAAAACTGATGAGGCCTGAAAGTAGTGCATATGGCTTAGAACATTATAAAACATTACCTTCACTCAAATCCTTTTCAGTAGCAATTTAAATCTTCTTACAGTTACTGCTGCCAATGGTAAACCATCTCCTGATTCATAACAGTGCATGGGAACGAATGAATTTTTTTAAAAATTTATTCAACTACTAAATTACCCATGAAACCGGAATAGCTGACAGGAGTAATCTGAATTATTATTAGCTCTGCAAGTATTCTGCATTAGCCAATTTAAAACCACGGCTCACAGGCAGAAACCAGTTAGTACAGGCAGGGTGTTAAATGACTGCCATAGTTCTTCATTTTACTGCTGCTTACGTTTAAAGGTCAAGAGATAAAAATTACATATGACTGCAAACACAGAAAGGGTGTTTATCTTTTTTTTTTTTTTTTCCCCCTACGAATCAGGTCAACCAGAAACTTTAAAACCATTTGGAGATACGATGCCTCTGAACTACCCCAAGATTCTGGAGGGCTGCGTGGTCTTTCTTCTCCTCTTCCTCCTCCTCCTCCCTGTTGCATTTTGTGCCAGCAAGATGGGAGAAATCAAGGATGAGATGGTCCCATTGGGGTCCTGCTTTGGACACCTCCTTCAAAACATGAGCACAGCATCGTGACCCCAAAGCCCAGCCAGGCTGCAGGGATGATACAGAGGATCACCTTGAGTTGGCAATAGGTCCCACCAGCGAGGACCACTGGCAGCTGGAGGAGCTCTCTGATGCCTCTCCATGACCTCCAGCACTTGGACCTGCTCCCAGGAGGATGAGCAATCCCCACTGAGCTCCTAAGCCATGGGCTGATTAGGAAAAAAGCAAAACTACCTGGGGATTTGAGCACCTGCTGCTCCCGGCAGCGTCAGTGAGACGAGCAGGGGAGACTGCGGTGCCTCAGAAAACAAGGGTGGGGGGATGTCACCTGGGAGCAGGTGCCCACTACACCATAAATCCCTGTTTATAAAGCACCAGCAAGGTGAAAGCAGCCCCCTGAGATACCAAACGTGCTGCAGCCCTTGTTTCCCTCTTGCAAGGCGATTACAGTCTGTGCAAGGCAGGAGGAGGGATGCGCTCAGCGCCCGGCACAGACACCCTTGGGGTTCACAGCTCCCCACCTGCCCACGTGGAGGGCGAGGAAGGTGTCCAGAACCCCCCAGACAAAGACAAGAGCACCGCAGCCACAGGTAAAACAATACCAAGAGCCACCCCGATGCACACGCATCCCACGAGGGTCTTGCCGCTCGCTTTGCCCGTTTCACATGGCTGGAGAGGGCAGGATGGGGGAGGCTTCCAGTCAGAAGCCCCCGGTGCTGGCGCGGAGCGGAGCCAGTGTCTCTTTAACTGACCATAACACTGCATCATCCTTTCTCTTCCTATTTTCAGTTTTATTAGCAAAGCAGCACAATGTTTATACTAGTGGGTATTACACTTGCCAGAACAATTACGGTATGACAAATGGCACATCAATGTAATCCATCAACTCAGCCAAGACAGGAATCCTTTATCCTGGGCTGCCATTAATTCCCAGCCGGGTCTCTGGGGTCCCATGCGTCAGTAACCATGACAACCTGGGGGACGCCGGCGATGATGGCATCTTGCTGGGAAAGACAGGCACCCCAGCGGGGCACTGGGATTGCACCTTCGGCACCAGCAAAGCAGCCTTGGGATTGAACACAGGAGCAGTCGCATGGTGAGACCCCCCAAGGCAGCATCTGGATCGCACAGGAATCCAAAGTCTGTATGGGCACACCAGGAGAAGCTGTAGAGGATGGTGGTACTGGATGATGGTGGCATGGGAGGATGGTGGTACTGGATGATAGTGGCACGGGAGGATGGTGGCACAGTCCAGGTGATGGCAGACAGCTCCCATGTGGATTCTCCAGGGTCTAATATGATGTTTGCGCTCGCACCCTCTCTCTCTCTCTCTCTCCATGGAAGACAATTGTTTAAGGTGTTCTTCTCTGGCAGCCTAATAGCCGCTTTTCATGCAAGTTTTCATAATATCTCTTAAAATACTTGCAACTCAAGTAACGGGGTTGAAATAAACCAAAGGAATCCAGTATTACTGAGGGGTATGAACCCCAAGGACAAGCCTCAGCCCTGCGGGAAGCCACGCGGAGGGGAACAGGGCTCCCTGCCCACTGGGATACTGTGGGTTGTTGGGGTTGAAGGTCACAGAGCTCAGCGGCTGGATGCACACCAAGCCAGTGGGGTTCTGACAGGTGGGAAGCCAGCAGCACATCCCATTGCACACAAGCACCAGTCAGGAGGAAAGGTTGGAGTTCCATGTCCTGGTCAGCTCTGAAGTCCTCAGAGATGAGGTCTCCCTGGTCCAAGGCTGCGCCTCTCCACGTGGATGAGCTTTCTCCTTCCATCTGCATCCTCCAGGATGGAGCCCTTGCCCAGCACAGCAACCTGGGAGCACCTATCTTTAGGGCAAGGATTCATGTGTGTCCAGAGAAATGCATATTTGACACAAGCTGATGGATTTGAAGCCTTAACAGCCAGTACAGCCCCTTCCTTTACTTCCCACTGCCCTTCTTGGGGGGAGACTGCAACCTCCATGAGTTTCCACAGCCTGTGATAGATGTGAAGCTGAGAGCAGCATCTGCAGCAGGGGCCAGGACCATGTCCGCTCCCTGAGCACTGAGCTTGGAAGCATCCACACATCTCAGGTCCCACCACGCAAAGCCCCACAACTGCACCGAGGTTTATTATGAGACAAGATGCGGCTGCAATGACCCCCAGACAAAACCACCTGCAACGCCCAGGCAGGCACAGTCCCCGCCAGGTTCCGCAAGCCCCAAGCTGGGAGCTGCCCCTAGATGCTCCCTTCCCACCCATGAAGGCACAGCTTGGCCGCTTCTTCCCAAAAAATCCCACCAAGCCAGAATTCCCAGGGGCCAGCACATCCCCAAGATAACAAAAGGAGCCAACCGCTGCTATTCAGAAGCCAAAACCAAGAGGAAAATCAAACCCTCCCCGCGGCTACGCTCTCCAAAGCGCCGAGGGGTTTCTCCCCCTCAGCCAAATCAATCTGGCCCTGGCCCAAAGATGTATGCAGACAGCTTCAACTACCTCCCATGTTTTATTAAGCCATTACCAGAATCATCTTATCCCCATTTATAATGTTCGATACATGGTCTGAAGACTTCTCTAATCCAGTAATTAGATGCAACACTTAGATGGATGAAATTAGGACAGTATTTTATGCAATTATGCTGCATTTTCCGAAGCTCTGCCCCAATTTCAGCCCCTTGAGTGGTCAGCTATCACCTGCATCCCATGCCCAGAAAAGGCTTGGTTCACTTTTTAGGAAGCAGATGGGTTTGTGGGGCAATGCTGCTGCTCCAAATCCCCCTTTGCCTCCACGGAGGTCCCCCCTTGCCCCAGCACAGGGACACGCAGAGCACAAGCATCCAGGAATATAATATTTCGACAGCCTGAGGGAGTTGGGGCTGTTCAGCCTGGAGAAGAGAAGGCTCCGAGGAGCCCTTAGAGCGACCTTCCAGTAACAAAGGGGCTACCAGAAAGCTGGGGAGGGACTGTTTACAAAGGCTTGGAACTAGATGACCTTTAAGGTCCCTTCCAACCCAAACTAATCTACGATTCTGTGATTCTATTATCCCTGGAGCATCCCCACTCGAGCACAGACCCCATCCCTCTCCAATCCCTCCCCACCCAGCACCGAGCCAGGAGGGAAGCAAAGGCTTTTCCCATCTTCCCGTAGGTAACAGCACCGGCCTCTGTGGCTACCACAATAAAACCATTTTCACTCCAGCCTCTCTCACTTGCAGGGCTAGGAGACAGCTTTATCCCCCTGAATCCTGTAAATCATCTCAAAGCCGTCCTCACAATTTATAGGTAGGACATTAAACATTATAGCCACTGACGGCATCAAATTACACTTGAAAAATTGACTTCTGCTGGAAAATGAATTTTAAAACTAAATTAAATTAAAACCTAACTAAATTAAAATTAGGTTTCTAAACTAAAATTACTTTTTAATATTTTCAGGAGGGAGAAAAAAAAAAGAACGCTTCTGTCAACTAATAAAATTTGCCAGTGTCTTTTATAGCTGACAAGTCCTGTCTAAAAGCAATTCTGGTTATGCTGTATAACAAATAATTGGAATAGAAAAGGCAGCAGAGGATGGGACAATCAGCTGTGCTGCCTCGGCTCCTTCGAAGGAGGCTGGGGAAGGACAGAAAGACTCCCAAGCAATTAAAACACAATCATAATTAGCACTATTTTGAGCAAGCAGTTGGATGGGGCAATCCCAGCTGTGACTGCTGTACTGATGGAGCCCTGGCGCGCTGGTGGGATATTTGGGGACCGTCAAAGGCCATCGGTCGTGTGTCTTCCCACAGGGATGCTTGGCCAGGGTGTTGGAGGGAGGTTTGCTGATGTAGAACCCAAGGGATTGGCGAAAAGATATATCTAAGTGCTAGGAACGAGGGCATTTAGATATATCTTTTCCCCAGGACCATTCCCTGCCAGATCTGCAAGGACTCATCACATCCTGCAAATTTCAGTCTATCTTACAACCGCCTGATGAAAGGATGTAGATGGGGACCATGAGACTTTACGCAGAGGACCACAGACCATCCTGGACATGAACTGAAACACCACTGACGAAGCACCCTAAGATACCACCTACTTGGTTTGCCTCACGCTTGAGGCTCCAAACTATCACCTGAAGCCTCCTGAAGTCTCTCCCTAGTCCTTAATGGCAATAATTAATTCGTCCTGCTTTTTAAATAGTGTTCGATGTATAAGGCTGCCTGCTCACATCTCGATCTCGTGTTGTCAGGGCTTTGATAGAAGAGATACATAAACAGCCTGGGTGACCATACATCTATTGATTATTAGTGCAGACACATTTAACAAGAACACCGTAACAGGACATATCCAAACGAGCTTCAGGAGATGAGAGATATCAACCATGCAGCAAGCAGGTCTACACAGCCTCGCCTGACAATTCCCAGCATCCAGGAGGAGTTTGCAGGTATTTGGCCCTGCAAAGCCATCCAGAGGAGTAGCACCAGGGCAGATGCTAGAATAAAACAGCATAGAGTACTTCCAGTTGGAAGGGATCTACAACGGTCACCTGGTCCAGCTGCCTGACCACTTCAGGGCTGACCAAAAGTTAAAGCAAATTATAAAAGGCATTGTCCAAATGTCCACCGTCAAGCTTGAGGCATTGACCACCTCTCTAGGCAGCCTGCTTCAAGATCCCAAACCAGTGCAGTCCTTGTAAACACCCATACACGATGCTGAGCCGGGGAACAGAGGTTCCACCGGCAACAGCAGCACCGCATCCCTTTATAAATGCTCTTTTTATCTCTCAATATTATTTATTGCTCTGCTAAATTGGCAGTTCCCTCGGAGGGGAATTTCCCCCCCTCCTCACTGCTGCTTCACAAGAACCCAGACTCAGGGGCTAGCCTGCTAGACGCCAACCCAACCGTCCTCTTTCAACAACATTAATTATCTTGAGCTTTCCATAACAACAAAAAAATCTTGACCCCACTGCCTGCCAATAGCAGAGAAGCTTGCAGAGGAAAAGGCTTTTATCTTCACATCTCAGAGAAGAGCCTACTGTTTGATCAGTCGGGTTTTTTTTTTCCTTCCCTCTTTGTACATTTTGAACTTTATAGACTGATTAATTCCTCCTATCACGGGAAGCTGCTGCACATACTCTCGAGTGTTGACTTGATTTTTTTTTTCTTTCTATTAAAAAATAAATATCTTCATAAGAAATTAAAAGAGCTTAGCACATCTTTGCTCCGTAAGCAAGTTGGAAAGAACTCCAGCCTGGAATAGTGGGATGGAGGAGGGGAAATAGGCTAGTTGAAAAGATTTCTTTATTTTAAATTAAAGTTCAGGATTAAAAGCATCAGGCTTTCAAGAGTTATTGTGAAAGCCTTTTTAAAAGTCCCAAGTGGATCGTCCATAATCTCCTTTTAAATGGCTAAATTTAGAACAAGAAACCCTCCAGCCCTCCAAACTCCAGCCCTCCACGTCTGGCACACGGCACCAGGAAGGACTTGGGAGTTGGTTTTTTGTATGATCATTGTTTCAAAAATACCGAACAAGATTTAAACTATTTTTGTAAGCCCTGAGCCCGCAAAGCCTGGCTTCCCTCAGCATCAACAGGATAACAAATAAGCACCCGTCCCTGGTGCCCATCAGCACCAAGGATGAAAGTTAGGATAAAAAAAAATGGGAGCTATTGAGTTCAAAAGTTAATTTCTCCAGCAGGGAAGGGAAGACAGAGCCAGACACTACCCCCAGTATCAACAGGCCAGATCAAAGATCCCATTTATTGTAATTTATTCTATATTTTTTCATTTCACTAAATTATCTTAACTCTTACCTCTTACTACAGATCAATGTGCCGGCCAGTAGGAACTCCAAGCCAGTCACAAAAAATACAGTTTAAATTTTACTCTCTACCTTGCAGTTCAAGCTCCTTAAGCGTGCCTAACAAATAAAGGATTTGACTGAGTTCACAGCTATTTCGGATGATAAATGCTTCCAGATTTATGGAAGTTATTCATGCAAGGAGTACATTACATGTAAATCAATACCATAAAGAACAATTTGCTAAAAATATAAATACCATGTTTATGCTTTAACAATATTAGCAGAGTGGGATTCTTCATCGCTGTATGTAAAATAACTGCACCTGTTCCAGCATCCAGGCTGAGATCAGAATAGTGCCTGATACTGGTCCACCCTAAAAATAAGAAATATCTGCCAAGCTTGCTCTTCCAAAACAGCTCCCGAAGCCTCGAGGGTCTGGGGGACTTTGGTCTCCATCTACATGGATGCTTAGTTACAGAAACGAGCAATAATTTGCAAATAAATGGAAAAGCTGCTGCAAATACACTTGCAAGGAGATGCCACCCTTGTGTGGAGACCTCCCCTGCTCCTGCAAACCAAAGCAAACCAGAGCTGGGTGCCGTTGTCACCTTGAGATGTACACCTAGCCTAAGCATCATCACTGCCCTCTTCCTTTGGCTGATTATAGGGGCAGGTAGCAGAGACTTAGGGTTTATTTTTATTGTGGTTTTTGGTTTTCCTGCTCCAGCCAGCATCGGGCACCCCCATCCCACGGCCGGCAGTGATGCAGAACGTGCCACCCACACCCAGGCAGTAAGAAGGACCCTTTCCCATGGGATCAAGGGCTCTGCCGAAGAGAGACATCTCTCCCTGTAACTACATAACTCAGAATAAAAAGCCGAAGCTCGAACACAGCGCAATTAATGCAGGAAGCATCGATTTCTGTACGGCACCAAGCTGGCTCATTAATTCCAGGTGCTTCTACAAGCCAATTCCAGCACTGGCCTCCCTGCTACAGGAGACAAACGGGAAAATATCGAAAGCTGAAATTCCTTCATGCACTGACCTTTTATCACCATGGAGCTTCAAAAACCACGCACCCTCCACCGCTTCCCTCCCCAAAACCTACATTGCGGCTACCGGTGTTGCAAAGCCACGTGAGCCCAGGGAATGCAGGACCACGGTTCCAAGAGCAGCGCTGCCCACAGCCTCCCACCTGCCTCTGCTGGAAGCTCAGATGCAAGGGACAAGCCACCTCCACGTACCTCAGCTCAGTCCCTGCCACCACATCCTCACAAAATGCCCTCGCCCCTCAGTCCACCCAGGCATCCTCTTCCCCTCTGGCAAGGATGCAGGCAGCGGGGCGGGATGATCCCCTGAGCTTTTGGGGAAGCCACTGGAAGTCATTTCACCTCCGAGACTGATGCTGCTGCCCCAGTGCCACCCAGCCAGGGCAGCATCTTCCCACATCAGGATCCTGCTGCCTCCAACAGCCCCACAGGATGCAGGAATGTGGCTCAGGTAACCAAAAAATAACCCTGAAAGCAGTAAAGCTGCCTCTTTACCCCAACACCAGGGGCTGCGGAGGAGCAGATGAGGTAGTAACCCATGTGACAGCTGCAGATATGGGGATGGGAGACAGGGGACCAGCCAGCCTGACACCCCTGGCACCCGAACCCCATGCCCTGCACTGTACCGGACCACATCCCTGCGCAGGGGTCGGATGCTGCAGACGGCAGGGAATGCAGCAGCATCCTCCCTCCTGTAACGAATGCCAAATCTGGTTTGCACTTGACAGAGTCTGACAAGAGCAACAATCACAGATTAGGAAGAAAACTTCTTGCTTTTCAACAAAGGTTAATAAATAGTGACAGCATTAAGTCTCTTCTGATTAACTATGCTGAAAGATATTATTGCCGTTTGTAACATGGAATCATTATTGGATTAAGCACAGTGTATAAAAATGAAATGTGAGTTTTAATCTCAAACGCAGGCTCTCCATGCTCCGATGCAGCCCAGGCAACCCGCAAAAGCATCCTTGTATTAAATTCTATAACTCCATCTGTGTGGAGATACCATCTAAACTGCACGGCTTCTCTGGTTTTGGTGGGTATTTTTTTTTCTTTCCTCAGTTATAACAAAGCCACCACAACTTGACTTGAGAAGCATCTAAAAATGAGCCACATGTTCTGGCTAAAATTAAGCTCCAAATCCCCTGGCGTTTCCAAAGACGGCATCTCCCAGCGAGGATCTCTCCATGCTCCAGCCCCCAGGATGAGGGCAAGGAGCAGAAATTGCAGCGCTAATTAAGGAGATACTAAATTAAGCGCTTCTGCTCATGCATGACCACCTCCACACTTCTTCACCCCGTGGCTCTGAGCAGAGATACCTCAGGGGGGTAATTCCCAAGGGCAGAGCAGGGGGGCCAGCGCCGGGGCCACCAGCACCGAGCATCACACTGGGATACGGCACCAGGATATGGAACGGTCCAGTTGGAAGGGACCTACAGCAGTCGTCCAGTCCAAGATGTTCAAAGGGAAAAGACTCCTAAGAAAAAGGTTAAAAGTAAAATTCCCAAAGCGAGAAGACTGAACGCAACGTCCAGGCTCCGCACAGCGGAGAAGGGAGAGAAAACCTTCACATGAACCTCAGGATTCGCTGTAACCTAATCATTCCAATACATCATGTAATTCTCTTCAGCTGCTCATAGGGCATTTGTGCATAAATCCAACACTCTGGGAAGGAATTTTACCCATTTCTACACAAAATTGTCGATTGAAAAAGAAAAGCTTGTGACAGAGCAGAATTCTGTCAGCCTGGGGGTACGTCTGGGATTCCTCCCTCCAAGCCTCCCACCAGGTCTTAAAACATCTCCAGACTTGGCCAGGAGAAAATCAGCGGGGCAGAGAGATTAAAAAGCAAGCGAATAGTAGTAGAAATGGTTCTTTTTCACAGAAGACGCCACTCTTCTGAAAAACGAGATGCATTTTCTCCAGAAAAGGCATTTCTGAAGGTGTTCCGGCTTGAAATACTGGGGAAAAAGAGATCCGAACACCTCCAAAAAGACAAGATTTCTGTTGTTTTATTTTAGGAGTATTCTCTCATGTTTATCATTCGTTCTGTCAGTATTACGCCTACCTTATTTCACTCCACAGCTCTGGGGCTAATTTATAACATGACATAACAGCTTAACTATTCTATTATTGTATTTTTTTTTTTCTTATTTTGCTTTTTAAAATCATTAAGAGCAGCTGTTAGTTAGCACTGACTGAAACCCCTTATCTTCTTTTCCGGATGAAAGGGGGGGTCTGTTTGTTGTAATGAAACCAGTTTGCACATAGATCAAAGTCTCTGCGTTTGCTTCGTCGGAAAAGTGTTTGACACTCGTGTCAAAGTGTCAAACTATTTCATTACCACGCAAAGCGGAGACACTTTGACTAGAGGAGATAAGATGCTTCCATCAATCAGCGCCCAGAAACAGCCTCCCTACAATTATTAAAAAAAATAAAATAATAAGGTGGTTTCAGCCAGAGCAGCTGTTTCTGGCGCAGAGTATTAGAAATGCAGATGTGTAATGAAGCGACGTAGTAATAAATGTGGCGCAAAACCAAATGCATGAGTATCCCACGATGCTGCTTCTGGGGGTCACTGGCCAAGGGGAAATCTCACCTGATTAAGTGGGAAAACCAGGAAATAAAGAGCTGCTTCCAGCTCACTGCACTGTCAGCCCTGGTGCCCTGGCTTTGAGGCTGGAGTTTGGGGGATATCCCTGGCCTTGCAGGTGGGAAAAGATGAGTCAGCTCTGAGAAACTCCAGAAAGCCTAAATCTCTCTATAAAAGGCATAGGTGAGGGCAGCCACGGCTTTGTCATCTCACAGCCCAGGCACGGCAGAGACGAGGATACACGAAGGATGGGATGAACCAGAGGAACGTTACAACGTCCTTAAACAAATCCCCTGCCCTACAAACTGGTGGGTCTCTTCCAACCTGGCTATTCTATGATTCTATGAAACTACAGTCCAAGCTGACTTCTTCTGTGGGGCACCACCAAAGCCAGGCAGCCCCAAGGAGCAGGCAGGGCTAGTGGACTTCCACGATGACCAAGAGCCACCTATGAAACCAGGACCAGGTCAACAAAGCGCCAGGAGGGAGCTGGGACCCCTTGGATACAGCAAGGGGGATAGCAGCAAGTTGGATCGTGTCTCAACGGGCTCCTCACACGCACCGAGTGGTTTTGCATTTGGAACAGACAGAAACGAGTTGCAAAATATAATTAGAAAGGGAGATCTTAGGTGCCATCAGCTTTGTCTCCTCTGAAAAGATCATATAGTAGCTGTTGGTCGTCAGAACTGCTTTGGTGAAACACCCCTGAGATGTCCTGCTCCCCATTTCTGCTCCATTCCTCCCAAATCTATCTCTTGCAACAACACGTGGCCAGGGTTTACGTAGCATCACAAGCCCAGGGGACACTGGTTCTTGATGCCAGGACGGTCTCCCCGCACGGCACTGCTGAAAGGAGGGATCACACTGCGATCTTCTCAACAGTGGGCACAACAGATTTGTTTGTTCAAGGGAAAATAGAGTTGGAAGCAGCAGCCAGCCGTGGTGGAGATTAGGGAAAAGCCTGCTTAGACATGACTGCGCTGGAGGAACCATACGGGAACACTTCATCCCTATGTAAATACTGCCACCGTAATGCCAACAGAGCCGCCAGCTCCAAGGCTGGTTGGAAGTTATCAGTTGAGCAAATTCTGCTTGTTTAATTTTATATTGCCTTCAGGCACATTCACACCTCTGATTTTCCCCAAATTCCCTCTCTGGGGCACGGAGACTCGCTCCTCAGGCTCACCCTTCTACAGGTTCTTCATGGATTTACAGAAGCAGGAGAAGAGCTGCCGTGACCTGGCACCAAGGATGCTTCCCGGGTTAATTCAGGTCAGAGACAAGCTCCCCGGTCGGAGCGAGCCATTTGGGACATGGATGCAGATCTCTGCTAACCTCTTTGCAAACTCCTCTTGCAAAATTGGTTTTTAGCAAAGCCACTTATCACCTTAACCATCTATCGATTCCCTGACTCCTGGCCAGAGCTCCCAGGATCCAATACAGTGCAGGCAGGAAAAGCAGAAAAACACAACTGCAAATGAGGGCATTAAGGCAGGCGGCTGAGATCGCTCTCCACTGCAAGCAAAGACGATGGTCAGAGGCTCACTGGGGATTTCAGCACCCTTGTTTTGGGGCAAAACCAGAAAACTTCTGCATTTTTTTTTTCTGCGTCCAACAGAGGAGAGATGCAGGCGAGCCAGCTCCACCCCACCAGGGCCAAATCCTGCTCCCCGATGAGGCTGCAGCGCTGAGCTGGGAGCTGGGCACAGCTCCAGCAAATGCTGGGATCTCCAGCTCCCATGTGGCGATTGCAAAGGAGAATAAATCATAGAATTATAGAATCGTTAAGGTTGGAGAACTCTAAAATCATCAAGTCCAACCATTGACACAACATCAACATCCCTACTAAACCACGTCCTCAAGCGCCACATCTACACACTTTCTGAACCCATCTAGGGATGGAGACTCCCCCACTGCCCTGGGCAGCTTCTTCCAGTGCTTCACTACTCTTTCAGTAAAGAAATTTTTCCTAATATCCAATCTAAATCTCCCCTGGCACAACTTGAAGCCATCTTCCCTCATCCTATCACTTGGAAAAAGAGACCAGCACCCTCCTTGCTACAGCCTCCTTATAGGTAGCTGTAGAGAGCAATAAGGTAATAAATAAATAACCCCCCCCAAGAATCCTTCTCCAGGGATCACACGCTGCCTAACCCCAAGCTCCGCAGCCAGGACCGCGTGGGAGCAGCCAACGCCAGGACACGGGCTGCCAGCAGGAGCTCGCTGGCTGCAAGAGGAGCTCGCAGCCCCGTGCGCTTCCCGGCAGTATCGATCTCCCAGCAGTAACAACCAGTATAATTTTGCTTAGCTTCAAATACCTGGCGATCATGAATTCTTTGGCCACAAGGTTATAAAGCATTCTCTAAAACATGAGAAAAAGATAAAGCCTGCTTATAGTTAATAATATACTGTATACTGTCTATCAAGCTGGCTGTTTGCTATTGAGAGCCTACTATTAGACACTTATTTAAAAGGCCTTTCAAGGCTTCCCAAGAAAGTGCAGTTATGCATTTTTTTTTTTTCTGGCAAGAACTACTATAGATAAACATCAATTCGCTCCTACAGATCACAGTCGCAGTAAATAAATTTTTCAGGAAGCTAAGTTCCATACAAAGCCTCCTCAAAGCTCCCATTTCACACAACATCAATGTTTGGCCTCTGAGAAATAAAAAGCTCTAAGGTTGCTTTATCCAGAGCTAAATTATCAATTGTAGCTGCTTCGGAAAGAAATAAAAATAGGGCATTTCAATGAGAAATCAGTGTGGGAGGTAAACATCACTGCTGCTGGATGGCAACGCTGGTCAGAGGTGAAATGGGGAACGATAGGGGCTGTGCCAGTGATTGATCAGGACCCTCTGAATGAGCATCTGCAGCCCCAAGAGCATCGCTGCGGCTCTGCATCGGTGATGGGAAGAAGGGAGCAGCCAGCGTCGGGCAAGCTCAGCAGCCAGTGCTTGTGCTGTTTTCCTTTATAGCTCTTGAAAGTAGCAGACTGGGATTAGCCAACATAAAGTATTTGTCACCCAAAAAAAAACCCCACACTGGTTATAACCGTAAAAGCCAAAGCTCCTTGGATCGCTCACGAGTTCTTGCAGAGGTGGGATGGAGCGAGAGCCGCCCAGCACGCTGGATTCTGCCGACTCAGACAGTGGGAAGGAGTTAGGATCCATCAGAGCCAAAAGTGCTTTTCAAAGCAGTTTGTGGGGATTCAGCCGCGGGATGGGAAGGGAGGACAGGAAAAGCATCTCAGTTCACCTCTGCCTAACGACGTCCCACAGGGTGCTGCCCGCTGCCTGCTCAATAACGTGGCCCTGGGGGGCACATCAAACCCTGAGCTCCAGGACTTGCTGCCGCTGCTGGAGCCAGGATCGTGCTAAAACTCAGGATGCTCCATCTGCTCCTTAAATAAAGAGATGCTGAGTTCTCTTATTTAACTATTAGCCTAATAAAAAAAAAAAAAAGAGACCAAAACACAGAAGCCCTTCCATGCTCAGGTCATGCATCCTGGTAAGAAGGGTGGTTCTTCAATAAAAGAGCCAGGGATGGAGGAGGAGAAGAGGACAACTACCAAAAGGCAACCTGCATGCCCCTGTAGCAAGCCCTAACGAACCCAGATACTCAAAAATCAAGGAGGAAAAAGGACAGGGTTAGTCTCTGGGCTCAGTAACTCCAGATCAAATCAGGGCAGCCTTTGAATGACACGAGGGGTCGTACCGGCCAGCCCCGGCACTGGCACGAGTACAAATTCGTAGACTCAAAAATGAACCCTGAGCTGCAAAGGAGCAACCTCCTCATATGCCCTTAAATCACAGATGAAGCAGCAAAGCGTTGTTTCCAGCCCTGCCAGTAAAATTTGCTTCCAGGATCCAGCACCCGCTCTGGTGCAGTTTCAGGTCAATCCTGTCCAGAGCAAGGACACTAAAACCCAGGGACCCACCAGCGATTCAGTGGCTGAACGCAAGGGCAGCTTTTAGAGTTAATAAGTTACCAGAGGAGCTGCACAAGAACTGGGCAGCTGCCCGCTGCCCAACAACAAACGCTGAAGACCGACCATCTCCATCGATGCTTTCTAAGCACCCGTTATTAAATAAAAACCAGGTCAGCTGTCCCTCTACTCTCTGCAAAACTGTTTTGCTTTCAACTCATCTCAGAAAATAACCAGCAGATGCTCAACAGAGGAGCACGTTTTCCTTCACTAAAATACAGTTAATTTTGAAGGCATGAACTTGAGGCACCCATTGCTCTCCAGAAAATAAAACCGCCAGGGATGATATAATATGCATATTTAACCTTCTGATGTTGCTAATGTTTTCAGCAGAAACTCATCTATCGTCCGTGCCCACTGAGAGGCGCGAGAGCCCATAAGCTACCAGCAAACCCCCATTCCCAGCAGTTATTCCCAGGTTACAGAAATGAGCCCTTTGACTTATGGCACTGTAGCAACACCAGGCCCTGGAAACTCCGAAAGAGACTTTGGAATGTGGCTGGTTGTGGACAAAGGTCAGCAGATACGGGGAATGCACCCAAGCAGGGCTGGAATAGGCTACAGCACCCACTGGGACCAAGGAGCTCATCCCATTGCCAGCATCCCCATCACCAGCAGGATGCTTGAGCGCCCTTTTCCTTCTGCTTATATCACTATCTCATCAAATCAGCAAAAAAATCTATATGTTTATACCAATAAATTAAAAATCAACATGTATTTTTAAGCAAGAGGCAACTCTTTCAGGAAAAAAATGGAGAAAAAAAACCTGCCAGGGGCAAGCCCCCCCACAGTCATGATCTTAATTGATCTGTGGCAAGAGGGAAAATATTTATTTAGGCTAAGGAGACTGCCAGAAGGCACAAGTTTTAAAAGTAAAATCCCAAAGCACCCAGGGCAAAACCATGCAAATTATCATCGTGACCGAGTTCTTATCTCTATCAATATCTGCCAGCACGAGAGCATCCCCAACCAGCACGAGCACTCATCCAGCAACCAGTCATCTTTACACTAGTGACACTCTTTGCAAAGTTTTTAACCTGTTCTATTATTAGAAAAAAAGCTTAATTTTCAGGGATCCCTGCTATCACGGTTGATAACACTTGCTTCAAGCCAAAATTCTGGCCCAGTAGATTCCACTAAGGAAAAAACCCACCTATTTTATGCACATATTTACAAAAAGAAACACACGGTTATCAAGATGCAATGAAATACGTGAGGTTTGAGAAGCCTTTTGTGCCCCTAGTAACCAAAAAAAATAGAACAACAAAAAAACAATAGCATCTGTCCAGGTCCCCACTCAGTATTTAGCTTGTAATGGATTCCTATTTAACTTTTAATGGATTCCCAGCTCTTTTAGCATTAACGATGAAAACCAAGTTACTCCCTCTGAAGCTTTGCTTGCACCCAGGAATTTGGCCAGGACCTCTCTACATCCCTCTGGGGTTTGTCTCCTGCTCTCCCAGAACCCACAACCTCCTCTCGAAGATGCTTCTTGGTGGCCCTTGGGGAGGGGACTCCTTGCAAAGAAGCTCAGCAAGGGGCGAGCCAAGCACCCCCAAGGTCCTTTTATATAGAAGATTTGGTGATGGGTAAGTAAATGTTTTCCCATCGATAACAACAGAGAGCTACATCAAAGCTTCAGCGCGCCCTCGGATCTCTTAAACAGCATCATGGATTTCCTACCGAATCAGTAGATGAATCAAATACCTGGTACGAGGCTGCAGATAATCCCGATGATTTATTTTGGGGGAGCCGGGGCGAGGGAAGGCGGGGGGCAGGCTCTAGCCCCGGCGAGGATTTGCGTATTAGTAAAAACAAACAATCCTGTAAATAACGAGACCCTCGTCCTGTCTCCACCACGCTACTCTTATTGAGTGAGTCAGATGTTCTGCTGATTAAAAATTGATCCATTTCAAAATCTAATCAACAGAATAGGATTCTTTCATATGTTATCAAGGCAGCTGCTGACAACAAAAACCAAACCTGTTATTAACCCATGAACCCCGATGACCTGAACCTGGCTGGGCTCTGCAACTGTAAATTATTCAGTAGTCCAAGAGCAATACCCGTAAGCCTGATGAATTTACGCCCCGACCGGAGCTGGTGGGGGTTAAAGCCAATATCACAGACCCGGGGGTCCCTGGGGACGCGGTTCATGACACGCTGCCACTCTGTGTCATGCCTGGGAATACATTACTGGTGTCTGTTCGGCTTCGCCTTGCAAATACCTAGTCTTTTTCTTTTTTTTCAGTTTTTTTTTGTTGTTTTTTAAATGACTTTCTGAATTCAGCATCACCCCACAGGGAGCAGCCCCACGCCAGCAGTGCAGCAGAGCCCAGGCAGGCACGGCCGGTCTCTGCTCAAGTCATTCAAGAAGCATTTGGACAACACAAACATTTGGGGATGTCCTACGAAGGGACAGGAGTTGGACTCGATGATCCTTATGGGTCCCTTCCAACTCAGGACGTTCTATGATTCAAGACCCTAATTGCCACCGTTGAGCAAAATTCATAGCGCAAATTGTTTGTATCCCTGTTTCAGCTGTAGCCCGTGGATCAGCCGTGCAGGAAGAGGGAAACCAGCAGAGCAATTGGGATTATTTTTTTTTATTTTAATCATTATTTTTATTTTAATCATTATTTTTGCTCGCATTCCTCACCCTCACTGCTTAACATGACCATGGAGACATCATGGAGACATGACCATGGAGACATCATGGAGACATGACCATGGAGACATCAACATGGGTTGATGTCGCTGCTGGGTGTTACCCTGCAGGTTGCTTTATGGGCTGGAGATGTTTCTCCACGGCCACACCGCGCCCAGGGGACACGCAGCTGGTGTGAACTGGGCTTGGTTTTGCAAGGGCCCCTGCTGAGCCTGCTGATTCATTCCTCCCCCAAAAATACTCAAGCAAAAGGACTCAGGACACAGACAAGCCCCAGCCTCAACAGAAGCTGCACCCCTGTGCGGCTGGAATTGCATCACTTGGCTCGCCAAACTTCAAGTCAACATCCTTCTGAAAGGTCTTTTTGGGGAGAGGAGAAGGAATGGCAGTTTTAAGTGCTCTTGGGGGCAAAGAACCCCTGCCCAACACCGATAAACATTTTATTTTCTACCCAGTACAGCCTGGGTGCTGCCACATAAACCAAGCTCAAAGATAATGACGGCTCTTCTCTTATATCATAATACATTTATAAGTTTAATGACTCTCTGACCTCTCCTTAAAGCCCAAACAACCCCTGGGGAGCCCTCTCAGGCTGGCCACAATCAATTCCGGCTGGGTTGCCACCTCCCAGTGAGCAGCAGCCCTTGGAGATGTTCCAAGGGGAGCCAAACCCCATCCTGCAGCCCCCAAAACACATCGAGCATCAGCTCCACGCCACGGCTTTTCGATTCCTTAATGGTGAGCCAATCACCGTTCTTCCCCTCACAATCTCAGGGGGACACAGAGAACCCCAAGTGGTACCGTACAGACAAAAAAAAACAGATATTGACTGGGATTTTCCTATACTAATTCCAGCAGTGCTTTAAAAACAACTCATAGAGCTGTGGCAGTGGCAGCACTTGCAAGGATGCTCCCCAGCTGCCCTGGAAGCCAAGCCCAGGCTCCTCCCCAATGGGGATTTTGGAGAGCTGGAGTCACAGCCCATCCCCACGGCCCCGACGTCATCGCACAGACGTCACCTCCATCGATTCTGGATCCAAATCCCAGTTGAAGGTGTCGGGGCTGGTGGCGTGAGAGCAAGACACAGCCTCCTCTTACACAGGGGTGGGAGAAATAAAAAAGCCTCAGCAATTGGGCAGCAGGTACCACCCTCGCCAGTGAAAAACACAAGCAGAGCATTTTTGTGTTGTTTCCTCCTTTTTTAAAGCCTCCCTCGTCAAAGGCTGTTGGACATCCCCACAGCCGGAGCACGTCGGTTGCCCACGTAACTCGTGAACTGGGGGTCTACAAGCCCCTCCGCTATGTGCAACCTGGATTAAAGCCCAAGGGGATCCATCCTCGCATCCCTCTTGATGCCCATCCTGCCCACCCGGCTCCAGGGCTGCGCGGATGCCCCTGGCGAGACCTCCCCACGCTCTCCTGCATCCTTACGGGGACGCCGCTCAGCGGGATACCAGAATGATTCAGGTGCTGCAAACGCAGCAGGGTTTTGCCTCTTGATAAATCAGATATTCCATGTAATTTCGTTCTATTGCAAGGTAGATATTGGGGGAATAAATCTTGCAAGAGACACTGAGCACAGGATCCAGCCCAGGAGCAGCCCCATTCTGGCACAGCCCACGATCTCTTCTCACCATCTGCAGGGATGCATGTAAACAATTTCTCTCACCATCATCATCCTCATCATCCTCGCTGCTCCTGGGGCTCCGCCAGCTCCCTCGGCACTGGTGGGGCAAGCAGGTTCACCCAGCACCGGCCACCGACCCCTCCGCTCCCTCCTCGCTATCTAATAATCACACTTGTGCGAAGCTGTTGCCGTACAGAAGGAAAAGAGAAAACATCCTTGGAGAGCCTAACAATCAGACAATTTTTAAGATCGTGGAGCATTAAACCATTCCCAATAGGGTTTACTAATCAAACAGCCAAATCCTTCATAACCAACCAATCCCTACAGAGCAATTAAATCCTTCCCCTTTAAAACACTTGGCACGCCGTCTGGGGAGAAAAAGAAAAATTTGCAAAATTCATTTGATAAATTAACCAGGGAAAAGAAAGAAGTGAATCAAGCTTTGTTCTTTTCATTTTTTTTTAATTATGGAATTCACAATGCCTGAATAATGTTTAATAAGAACTATGAAAATTCCTAACAGTATTACAACACAACACAAAAGAATTAACCTGGTTACCGTGAAAAATTGCATATTTAATTAAGAACAGAGAGTTCAAAACTATCCAGAGATTTCAAAAGTACCGTTGCCTAAGGGGCTAAATTACACGCTCGCAGTGCTGCTAACAGGGCTGGAGCGCGCAATCATTACCCAAGTGTCCCCATTAAGTGACAATGGGCAGATGACATCAAATTCATTTCAAAAGCAACAGGAATTGAAGCATTCGCTTGGGTAGTGGAAGGGAAAGCGGCTATCCTGCTGGTCTAAACCAGACCCCTTGTTGATAAAGGCAATAATTAAAGAATAATGTTAATTAGCTGCTTTTATTTGAAAGGAAAGTGCAGTGGCAGGAGACGCTGCTACCTCTGCGGCGTGTGCTGAGCGGAGAATGGAGCAGACGAAGCTGCTGCCGGCCCTGGATGTGGGATACGGCTGGAATCATGCCCTAGGTTGGGTCCCACCAGCCCTCGGCTCCACCACGGATGGGGAGGGGGGGAGCCAGGAGGTGGATGGGATCAGCAGCCCACAGCCCATGGCTGGGGCTGGAGGGAGGGAACCAGAAGAGCATGGACAGAGCATCCTGCTCTGGCTTCGGTACGAGGAATGTGGCATCAGCAAACGCTCGCAGCGTAGAGGCTCCACGGAGGAGCCTTCACCAGCAACTCAGACACCGAATTCAGAGGACCTCACGGGACCCAGCACCGTGCTCTGCTCCACCAGGGAGGGAGGCGAGCTGCCATCTGGGGGGTACAGGGAGTCCCCAAAAGCCTTCCTCCTGCAGGGCACCATCCTCTCCATCACCCTGTCCCAGCAGCCACACGCCGTGGCATCACACACAGGCATCTCCGGGGGCTTTTAGCAACATCGCTCCCCCCAAACCGTGCCCCTGCTGTCCACTCAGCCAAGAAACAGGGGGGGATGAGAGGGGTAATAATTACCCAGCTCCCAGGGATGAAGCAATGTTTGCCAAGCGCTGCAAGAGCCGCAGATGCAGGCAGCTCTCCCCATCGGTGTGATTAATAAAGAATAAATGTCCTCCGCAGCCAGGCTAAGCAATAATACACCAGCTCTGGCGCCGATGAGCGGCTGTGCTTACACCGCACATTACAAGACCTGGTGCCAGCGCCAGGTAGTACTTTATTACGTTATCCCGACGGAAGAAAACAAAGGATGCCCGAGGTCCTGACTTTGGTGTAAAACCGCAGGAGCGTTACCAAAGGCAACGGCAGCGTGCGCCGAGCGGCTGACGCACAGCATCGCTCTCACCAGAGGAATATTTACACGGGGTTCAAATTGGTTATTTACTTTTTCAGAAATCCGCGTTGCAGAAGAACTCGCTAGCACGCACACGTCAAGCAATTAATATTAAAACAGCCACGCGTTAGCGGCAAGTCACTTAAACTGCAGCTAAATCAATACTCTGGGGTCCTGTAGCAGCTTTGGGGAAATCAGTGTTACACTAAAGTAGTCAAAAAAATAATTACACAGCAAGGCCATATTAAAAAAAAAAAAAAAAAAGGCACTGAAACCATTTTGGAAGGAGGTGTCGGCGCGTTCAGCTGCAGAAAATCAGAAAGCTCAACTTAAAAGAAAAGCCACCAATTGTGGCAATCGTAGAATCATAGAATCACCAGGTTGGAAAAGACCCACCGGATCATCAAGTCCAACCATTCCTATCAAACACTAAACCATACTGCAATACTGCAAAGCAGCTCTTTACACGTATAGCAAAATAAATCCTATCAAATCGGCAGATGAAGTTGAAGGAGCCCATCATGCCCTTCTGGTGGGGTTCCTGCCTGCCAGCCTGGGAGCAGTTATTCTCATCTGGGTCTCCCCCAGCACCCCAAACCCAAGCCTGGATCTGCCAGGACTGGTGTGGGAAGGGACGGATGCTGCTGTGCCCCTGCTCATCAACAAGCACTGCGGTAAATAACGAGCACTTCAGCTTTCCAGGCTAGCTAAGCCTTTTGGTTAGATTTTGCTGATGACCCCCTGTGGCTGATGGCTTGCTGGCTTCGAGAGCTAGTTATTCCTTGAGCTGATACAGCCCGGATCTTTTTGCTGAGACGCTCCCCGAGATTCTGCACAGGCAACCGAAGTAGCACACGCAATCCTTCCAAGAGCCTTTTGTGGCTGGAGACGATGGACGAGCACACAGCCATGGACACAGCACACGGGCGCAGCCACCACAGTGCTGTCAGCCCCCTTTTTAGTCACAGAATCATTGAGGTTGGAAAAAAACTCTAAGATCAAGACCAATTGTCAGACCAACAACACCGTGGCTACCAAACCATGTCCTGAAGTGCCACATTTGCATGCTTTCCAAACACCTCCAGGGATGGCAACTCCACCGCTTCCCTGGGCAGCCCGTGCCAGTGCTTCACCGCTCTTTTCAGTAAAGAAATTTTTCCTAGTATCCAGTCTAAACTTCCCCCAGCCCAATGTGAGGCCATTCTCTCTCATCCTGTCACTTGTTACTTGGGAGAAGAGACCAGCATCCACCTCACCACAACCTCCTTTCGGGTAGTTGTAGAGGGCGATGAGGTCTCCCCTCAGCTTCCTCTTCTCCATACTGAAAAGCCCTAGTTCCCTCAGCTGCTCCTCATAAGACTTGTGCTCCAGACCCTCACCAGCTCCACTGCCCTCCTCGGGATGTGCCCTAGCAACACGACGTCTCTGACAGAGCCCATCCTAGTGCAGAACATCATAGTTGTTTCACTCCACGCCAAACCGCAGAGATTTCTCTGCCTGCAATGGCGAGGGGGACACGATCCTGTTATTTTACAACGGGCTGAGAACAGGAATCCTGAGTTTTAATACCAGAACACCCAACACTCCATGCCCAGTCACATCCTCCCCACCCACCACGCCCTGCGATGATGGAGTGATGCACCTGTAGATCACGCTCCCCCCAAGCCTCCCACCCCAGGAGAGGGGGGATCTTAGCAAAGCAGCGATCTTGAGCGAGCTGGACACATCCTGGGGCCAAAGCCTGCTTCCCAGGTTTTGTTGTCTTGGCAAGACACACCAAAAGCTGCAGGAAAGCATGCACCACAAAAAAAAAAAAAAAAAAAGGTAATTAAAGAAAACTCAGTCATAGATCCTAATGCAACACGCACGAGAAAGTGTTATGAAAGGGGAAAACTTTTTAATAAAGTCTGCAAGTATATATTCCTCCTTTATCAACCTCAAGATTTATTGACCCGAGAAGCTATATTGACTGAATAAATCTTGGTAATGACCCCAGCAGAAGTCAATACCTGCTTATTATCTCCCAAGTTGGAGAATTACATCTTTCGGTAATAGGAGCAGGATGGTACAAAATGTTCTGAGAAACTTCACACAGCATTTTTGGGGGGAATGGATGCCTCTAATGTGCCTTTTCCAATCCAAGAGGGAATCTGCTACACCATTAACACACCGAGCGAGCTGCGGTGTGTGGCGTCTGTCTCGAGGTTTGGCAAGGGGAGGAGACATCATTGCTTCTGAACCCTAAATTAATCTCGTTTCAAAGGAAGCTGTTGGAGGAGGAGGAGGATGCAGCTCTCCCTCACCCACCCCCCCTACAAACAACGGCCCCACATTTTCAGTTTGCTGCGTTATGTCAGCAGCTCCCAGGATAATTCCCTGAAATGCAAGACATGGGAATTCCCACAACTGGGGATATACAGCACCGTGATTACACCAGCACCCAAGGGAAGAGGGGAGCAGCATCACCATCATCCCACAGGACACGCAGCCACCCCTGGGAACCCAACTACACCGCTTTTCTCCAGGCAGCAAAGACAGGAGGGGAAAATGGGATGAGAAAACAAGCCACCCCAGCTCCCAAACCTATAGGCAAGCAAAGCCTTCTGCATTTAAAGACGGTGCTTCTTTTGCCAACAGTTAACTTTCCGTTCAGAAAACGGTGGCTCTGGGACTGGTGCGCACAACAATTATGCCTGCATTTTTATTTGAAGTCTCTGCAGACAGCAAGAAAAATTAACTGAAGGGAGCAGCTCCTGTGCCAACATATGGAGGGAGATGAATAGCGAGTTCTGCATGCTCCACTGAGGTTATCTAGTTAAGCAAGTACCTCCTTTAGGACTCGCAGGCTGGGAGTGTACTGTTTGCTTAATCTGGTCATAAATAATAATTTGGATCACCAAACGTTTTAACATTCAGCTCCACCTGCAGCACAAAAGCCCTGCTGAGCCCTGCCAAACTCATGGCTGCGAGGCAGCGGGAGATGATGACGCAAGGCAGGGACCCCAGTGGGACGGCTCCCCTCTCGTCATCGAGCCACACAGGGAATTGATGAGAGAGGCTCCTCCACACCTGGGATGGCCCGAGCTGGGGGTCAGCAAGCAGCTGCCTCCAGCCCACAAACCCCCCATCGATGCTCTCCCCCATTTCAGTGGGCACAGCAACTCCAAGCACTCTGCTCGCTGTCCCCATGGGATAATCCACGAGGAGGTGGCAGGGCTGGTGGCAGCCCCTTCCCTCTGGTCCCACAGAATCAAATTACATTTCCATCTCTGTCCCCTATTTGCCTCTTGGTCACAATCCCTTTTTCCCCCCCCCCACCTCTCCAAGACCACAGAGACAATCCACTAAACTGGATCAGGAGGCCAGCATGTACATCTCTAATGGGCTTCAGCACGCACACAATTAATTAATGGATTTATTAATTAGGGAAGAAGTCACTCTTCAGGCTGGAATTGGGGTCACCAGTTTCTAAAGGGAGAGCTGCAGAGCTAAAGATAAACTCTCATTTTCTGCAGCTCTCTTCTTGTCTGGCAGCATCTCAATTATTCAGCCACAGGAAGAAAAGCACATTTCACTTCAGGAACTTCACAGCCTGACTTTCTGCTGATGCACACCACAGACCGACAGCAGGTGGGACCAGGAACATGGCCCATCTCGCTCTCCCCTTCACACATAAACTGGAAATATTAGAAACATCAAGCATTTGATTCTAACAAAAGATTTGGTGGGAACAGTGGGATGCAGGATGGATGCTGCACCTCAGCCCGTCCCAAGCAGGGAGCTGTGGAGGAAGGAGACACCACAAAGTGGTCAACAACGGTGACATCCAGAGATGCAGGATTCCTCGGTCACCAAGGTATTAACTGGCCGTGCTGGAGCATCAGCTACACTTTGGTGGTCAGTTCAGCTGGACCTCTTTGGGGGCACATGGAAGCGACAAGCATTTCTAGCTGCCACAGCCCTAGATCTCCAAGGGAACAGGGCTCCTGGGTGAAGGAAAGAAATGTCACCAGCGTTCCTACCAACAGATATGTTACAGAGCACAGCCGCAACAGCAGACAGTAGAGAATCCACACAAAGAGCACCATCATGAACGTCCTGGTCACTGGGAACCTCACGAAGAACACACAGAATCACAGAATAACCAGGTTGGAAGAGACCCACCGGATCATCGAGTCCAACCGTTCCCATCAAACACTAAACCATATCCCTCAACAACACACAACTACCACAAAACAGATAACCCAATCATGAGACAGACACCTACAGAGCACCAGGCTTTGTTACAGTTTTAAATTCATCTTAATTGTTTAAACGGGATGTTCCCACAGCCCACGCTCCACCATGTCTCGACACATGGGAGGCAGCTAATGGATAACACAAACCACACTCACAACCCCACAACGCTCCTCAGCCAGTCCTGAGCATGAGAAGCACCTGTATAAACCCTGGGGTTTCAACTTGGAACGATAAAATCCTTCCAAGGTGGGGGCACAAAGAGCCTTCTCTTTCCCCTCGGATACAGCAACCACAGGCACCATCTCATCTTCTACCTCTACAAATCAGGGGTGGGGATGGATAGCACTGGCTGCTGGAGATGCTGTAGGAAACTGGAAGGTCCCACTGGTCTGTCTCCAAGAGCCCTAAAAAACACACGGAACCTGGGGAATTTGCAGAGGTGAAGCCCCCAAAGCCCCCTGGCTGAGGTTATCCTGCCCACGGGCTGCTCCACAGGAGCGGGGTTGAGTTTACCAGTCCAGGCTTCAGGAATTAAGCTTCAGCCAAGAGGACTGATAGCTTATTTACTGCTGTCGTCTATATAAAGAAGAATTTTGACACATTGTTAAATGATAGCACATTTAGATAAGTCAAGCTGTCATATCATTTAATGGATGTCTAAACTCCCTCTGTAGCTGATATGTAAAATTTATGCACTTCAGAATATCATAAGGTTATAATATTTTAATCACATCCACGGTTGTTTTTTTCTTTTTTTTCTTTTCTCCCTTAAACTTTGAACGGCAAAAACATTCCATCAACTCCACCTGCTCCGAGGCTCCCGGCATCCTGCCACCCGGCACAGCCGCCACCACCAAAGTTTCTACCCAACTCTGCTCCAAGCACGCAGGGAGAATTTGCATTACGGGAAATAAAACCAAGTGCATTTTATTTGATGAACCAAACACTGGAGCCGTAGAGCCCCGGCTCATCTGCATAATGAGATGTGAAGACACTTATAAAAGATGGCTATAATCTCTCCCCCCTCACTCGTGGTTGTATTTATTCTCCCAAATCAGCAGCTCACAACTCTTCCTATTTTTTTTTTTGCCATTTTAACACAGAACGGGTTAGATTAAAACAGCATCCGGCACGCGGAGCGTGTAATCCATACAGTGCTAACTGAAACATAATAAACCGAGAGCAAATTAAAACACAAAAAAACCCCATAAAGGTATGAATCCTGCTAGGACTATTATACACAAGAAAGCTGTAAAAAAATACTGCATTAGTAATGTACACAATAAAACAATCTCATAACCCGGTGAAATATGCCTGGTATTATCTTTGATAGAATTTTATCTCTTCTCATTTCCGAGGCTATTTGCTGTAAAAAGGCTCAACGCCATTTCGATCAAAGTGCTGCCGAGTAGCACATTATCTACATGTTTTACATACACCCACCATTCATCAGGGTCCCTCAAACTCCGCCGTTCCCGGCCAGCATTAAAAATGAAGGAAGAAGAAAAAAAAAAATGGGAAAAAAGCTCTTGGAAGAATAATGAATGGTTTGTTCCCCTTCTTTTTTTTTTTTTTTTGGTTTGTTTTCTTTTCGTTGTTTGTTTGTAGGGGTTTTTCGCTTGTTTGGTTTGGGTTTCTGTTTATTTTAAATAGAGGGCAATAGGCCAAGCTGGCACAAGGTCACCTTCCCCACCGTGAACTGGTGTCTGGACAGAAGTCAATCCCACTGCTCCCTCGGCAGCTCCGCACCCAGCCAGAGCCACCCTGGCAAGCAGAACGCGGGGACGGAGCTGCCCATCTCCCAACCCACCTCCCAGTCCATCTCCCAACCCACCTCCCAGTCCATCTCCCAACCCACCTCCCAACCTCTCTCTCCGGCCAAGTCCCCGCTTCTCCCCATCAAACCCATGGGGAAAAAAAAAAGTAGCTGCCAATATTTGCCGTTAAATCAAGGTCTGCGCGCACCCAGGAAAAGTCATTAGCGTGATGTGGCGAGGAAATGCTTTTGTATCCGAAGCGCTTAGACCCGTAATCCCTTTCCGACCACGATGCCATAACGGAGCAGTCACGGCAAGCCGAGCGGCCGCGCTACCTGCGTTACTCTGAGGGTCGCGGAGCGCAGACGTAGCACATAATCTGCTTAAAAGCCAAAATGTACGAAGCGCTGGGACTGTCGATACAGTAGCGGAGCCCCACAAATCGCATCGCAATTTGTTTACCCCCCTACCCCGCGCTGTCCTACGGGGATAAACCCATTTAATATCCATGGAAATGAGCATTTCGGCTTTCGCAGCAGATCCAGGTTGGGTTTCATCCCATTACGATGGGAGAGCTATTGTGTTAATTACCCGCCTCCCCTCTCCGGAGGTGCCTCTTTCAGGTCACCGGCTACCCGCATCCCCCAAAGAACCTTCCCCTCGCCCACGTTAACCACGGAATCGCGGAATAACCGGGTTGGAAGCGACCCACCGGCTCATCAAACACTCAACAAAGGGTTCACCGTCAATCCCCCGGTGGGATCCGGCATCCCGGAGCCACAAAGGATGGAGCTCGCTCTCCCGCCGCATCCATCACCGACCCCGGAATGTGGTACCCAGCCCCAAGCCGCCACGGGGCGAGCAGCCGGCGATGCCGATGGCCAAACCGGGTGGTTTGGGGGGCTGAGCGAGCCCCGGGAGCGGCAATAACACACACATACACACCCACACACCCCCCAAGCCCCGAGCCCCGGTGCTCGCTAACAATAGGAGCGCGGCGGGGCCATCCCGGGGGCTACCGAGCATCCATCACCTCCAGCAGCGCCTCTCAGCCCTCCCAGCGCCCACGGGCGAGCGATTCCCGAGCTGGAAAACGCCGGGGACACTCAGACAGACAGACAGACACACAGACAGCGGGGAGACTTCCACACCTGCGGCTCGGCGAGCGCGGAGAAGCAAGAAACTTAAGCGGAGCGGCGCGGGGTGGGGGGGGTTCAACTTCATCCCGAGGAACTTGGCTCCCTCCCCTCTCTTTCTTTCTCCCCCTCCCTCCCAGCCGCCGGGGCGGAGCGGCAGGCGCCCCCCCCCCCCCCCCCAACCCGGGGTCCCCATCTCTCCCCATCGTGTGTCCCCGTCCCCCCCCCTCCGCGGGCACCTCGGGGGCGGCGGGGCGGCCCGGCTCCATCGCCGCTAGCGCTGCTCCATGCTCCCGAAACAAAGAGCGCCGGGGATCGATTCCTGATACCTATCGATGGGGAAGGGCGGAGGGAGGGAGGGAGGGAAGGAGGGAGGGATGAAGGGGGGGGGGGGGGGGGGGGGGCAGAGGGAGGGATGGGGGCGGCCGCCCCCATCCCTCCCTCTGCCCCCCCCCCCCCCCCCCAGCATCTCCTCCTCCTCCCTCCGCCGCCACCAACCTGGAGCCGGCGGACATCAAACCGTGTCCGGTAGCGAAATCTCCATCCCACGTCGGCCGCCATCTTGGGGGAGACCGGCGGGGAGGGGAGGGGGGGGGCGGGGGGGAGGTTGCGGGGGTTGGGGGGGGAGCGGCGGCCGCGGCACCGACCGCCTCCGCGAGCACCGGACACCGCCCCGCCCCGCCCCCCAGCGCAGGCACCGGGGACCCGGCATCCCACACAGGATGGGGACCCCCAGCCATCCCACATCCACCCAAGAGCATCACCCCGCATGGGATGGGGACCCCCATCCATCCCGCATCCACCCAAGAGCATCACTCTACACAGGACGTGGACCCCCATCCATCCTGCATCCACCCAGGAGCATCACCCCACACAGGACAGGGACCCCCATCCATCCTGCATCCACCCAGGAGCATCATCCCACACAGGATGTGGACCCCCATCCATCCCACATCCACCCACAAGCATCACACCACACGGGACTGGGACCCCCATCCATCCCACATCCACCTGGGAGCATCACCCCACGCAGGATGTGGACCCCCAGCCATCCCACATCCACTCATCATCCCGCATCCACCCGTGAGCATCGCACAGGATGGGGATCCCGCCATCCCGCATCCACCCGTAAGCATTGCACGGGACAGGGAACCCCTCCATCCTGCATCCACTCGTGAGCATCAATCCCACACACGACGGGGACCACTCTCCAACCCACATCCACCCCTCATCCTGCATCCACCCATTAGCATCACCCCATACGGGACGAGGACCACCACCATCCTACATCCACCCGCAAGCATCACCTCACATGGGATGGGGCCCCCATCATCCCGCATCCACCCGTGAGCATCACCCCACACAGGACGGGGACCCCCATCCATCCCACATCCACCCCTCATCCCACATCCACCCATTAACATCACCCCACACAGGATGAGGACTCCCCTCCATCCTGCATCCACCCATGGGCAGGGACCACCACCATCCTACATCTACCCACAACCATCACCCCGCATGGGATGGGGACCCCCATCATCCTGCATCCACCCGCAAGCATCACCCCACACAGGACTAGGACGCCCCTCCATCCTGCACCCACTCATGGGCATCACCCCACATGGGACGGGGACCACCACCATCCCACATCCACCTGTGAGCATCACCCCGCATGGGATGGGGACCCCCATCATCCCACATCCACCTGTGAGCATCACCCCACACAGGATGAGGAAAGCCACTTCCATTCCTCTGTATCCACTCCCACACGGAGCGTGAGAACCCCCCTCCAGCCCACGTATCCACCCATGAGCATCACCCCACACGAGTCGTGGGAAACTCCCCTCCATCCCACACACCCACCCACGGGCATCACACCTACACAGGTCATAGGACCCCCACTCCTTCCCAAACATCCAGCCATGCAGGACATTAGGATCCCCTTCCTGCGTATCCACCCGCAAGCACCACCCCACATGGGTCGTGGGAATCTTCTCCACCCTCACGTGGGATGTGAAACACCCCCCTTTGCAGAGCAGCCCCTCCACCAGGGAAGGAGTGCAGATCCTGGGTGCAACTGGGGTTTAAGGAAATCGGTGTTTTCCTTGCCAGCCACTCTGGGAAGGTAAAAAATCACCACCAATTAAACCTTTCCTGATTTTTTTCCCCTAGACTGACACATCCAGCACCTTTGCCCCTGGTGGGAATTGCCACAGTAAATGTGCTCATAGCACAGCACAGCTGGAAAAATCCCCAAATTCAGACTGTTTGGGGACTGGTATAATTAAATGAGTTTACGCGGTCGATCTCTGAAGAATTCAGCTTCACTACAAAGATGGGGCACTGCCAGTAGCACTTGGGCGGTAGCAAAACCTGCCCAGAAATACCCTCTTTGCTTTCCTACCAGGAAAATAAAGAGCTTGATGGTTTCTACCCCAAGTTGCCACAAATCCTGCCACAAACCAACATCCAAAGGGCTTTGAGCATTAATTTCCTTTTCCCCAGGGGCAGCGATAGCCTCCCAGCAGAGCCACACATGTTCACACTGGAGGGACCCCAGCGCCGCTGGCCGTGATGCAATTTGGAGCGCAGAAAGCCTGAGCTGCTCCTTCGGGTGCTTTTTGCTGGTGGGTATTTGCAGACCAAGCAAGTGCAGCATTTTAATGTTCCTGCTCAGGAGCAGGTACCACCCCGAGCTGTCATGCAGGCACGATCACATCTCTGCGTGTGGAAAAGCTCTTGCCTGGCTACGACACAAACCCTCATCCCAGCAGCCTTGTTCACCAGCAGGTTGGTCCCCAACGTCTTACCTGTCGCTATTTGCCACCGCAGAGACCTCTGTGCTTGGAGGGGCTGGAGGAGCTTGGTCAGCCCCACTGGCTGCCTCCGCTACCTGTGTGTGGACACCAGCAAACACAGGACAAGCGCTTCTGCAGCTCTCAATCATAGTCCTTCACCATGGCAGCCTCAAAGCTCTCATCTCCTCTCGCTGCAGTGGATCTTGCAGCACTGGAGGCTCCTTCAGCACACAGCTCGGGAGGAAGAGGCCCCTCAGCCATCCTGGGGCTTGTGCTCACCTGGCAGGCCAGGTACTGTCCTGCTGCCAACGCCCGCATCTTGAGATGCCACTAAAAAGCAACAATTTGAGCTCAGAAGGCACCAAAGAAAAGGGATAGCCTTCAAAAAGCACGCTGCTCCACGAGCGCTTCCACTTGTCACAGGGATGGGTCTGCTCCTTCCCTTCTCGCTGTCTGAAGTTCACCTGGGCCAGGAAAACTGTCCGAAAGGAGAAGGCAGACACCCAAAGTGACCTTGGCACCACGCTGTAGCACAGCTAGGACATGATCTCATCCTTCTCATCTCTTCCACTCAGAGAAACTCAGAGCTGCTCGCAATCCCACAATTGCAAAACGCCTCAGGCAGAAGAGCAAGCGAAGAGAAAATCAAAGTTCAAAAAAAGGATTTGCAAAAGCTAAGGCAGTTGGTGTTAGAGAGAGCCTGGATGCTCCTGCAAGCCCTATTTCAGCCTCTCCCCCACCTCCAGAGCTGGTTGGAGATGGGGCTCCTACTGCAGTTCCTCCTCGTGGTTCTGCAACAAAAGCATCTCCCTGGAGCCAGTGAACACCAGGTGCAACTGCAAATGCTGAGATGACACCTTGACCACGTTGGAATCAACAGCAAATGCCATGGAGGGTCTGAGACCCCAACCATCGGGTGCCCCTCTGCTGCCCCTGCTCGAGTGCAAAGCAAATCAAGCACCTAAGTTTGTTCTGGGAACTCAGGTGCGGCAAATAAATCCTCTCTTAACCTCACAACCACAAAAATCAGAGAGCACAAACCACTGGGAGGCCCTGAGATTTGTAATGAGATTGGGTCTGCTGGCAGTGCCAGGCAGGTGCTTCACTTTTGGCTTAACGAGGCTGTAATTAGCCAGGGGTAAGAGAACAGGCTGTGTAAGGAGGGATCCATCCATGGGAATTCATTTCCATCCGTCTCTCAGGGCCATGCGCAGGGGAAGGTTTATAGGATGGGTCAATAAACTCAGCTGGGTTGGATGGTCTTTGCTGGGATGAGAGCTGGTTCCTGCTATTTGATGCCGAGGTGTCCTCTCCGTGCCGTCAGTGGGCACGGCTCCGTCTGTTCATGACCAAGATGCTCCAGGCATCTCCTGTTGGACCGTTGGATACCATCAGAGATGGGTCGCAGCCAGGAGACCTTCTCCCTGCACCCACAAAGCTGATCTCACCCCCACACATCACTGCCCCGCTCTGCCGCAGAGGGAACAGATGACCCTGCTCATAAATCAGAAATAAAACTAACTTGGCATCTTTGGTGAGCAAATTAAATTGCGGGCTTTGGAGGAATGTTTCTGTTTGGCCAAATCATTAATAAATCAAGGGGAGCCATAAGAAGAGGAGAGGGGTGGAGGGATGAAGAGCCGCGGGGCGGCACACTTGGTGTCCCCGTGTCCCCGTGTCCCCACAGGCACCGTCCTGCTGGCCCCAGAGCACCCCAGAAAGAGCAGGGGGAGCCCAGTCCTGCGGCCACCCAGGGCTCACCCACCCCGGGGAGCGCTGCGAGGCGCAGGTTAATAAATCAGTTTGTCTCCAGAATGGTTTGCTTTGTGAGCCTGACAATAGCCCGTTGTAAATGGCAGCCCCTTGCCTCCTCTTCTGAAAGGCTTGTAATTAAAATATGGAAGGGGCTTTTCTGTGTACTTGAATAAAAGAAAAATATAATATTGTTAGATTTCAGCACACTCTCATTTCAGGCGTTAATTTATTCTTGTCTTCCTGCCGTTCGTGATCCACACGCTAAGTCCTTTGTGCGGCGATCCGGCCCCACGAGGCGGCCGAGGGACGATGCTGGTGGCGAGAGCCACACGCCAGCGGGGATGGCGGCTTCGCCTCGTCCCAAGGACAGGCTGGGGGTCGCGAGGAGCAAGGGACAGTAACGCCGTGGGATGAGTTTGGGATGAGTCAAGCCTTGGGGCTGGCCGTGAGCCCTGAGCCAGCTTCAGCCCTGGGCGCAGAGCAGAAAGACCCTTCTGGAGAGCCACACGGCCACCCCGTGAGCTCGGTGCCCCAGCAGGGGAAGGCTGCGTGGCTCCTGTCAGCTGTCACCGAGCAGAGCTGCGTCCTGGGGTCCAGGAACTCAGGCAGGGTCCTGCCACCTCTCTGTGCCCCGCTCTGCAGGGTCTCTGCCTCCTCCAGTGGGAGAAGCCAGGGCCACCCCAGCAGTGCCTGGTCCTTCCAGGCCTCCGCCAGCCCAGGGATGCAGGAGCCACCTCACAGTGGGGTGTGGAGCTGTTCCAGCTGCTTTCCCATATTCTCATACCTGGGGGCATGGAAGCCCATTACTGCAGGTGATACAGCTCCCTCCTCCCCGTAGCCTGCCCACACCCCTCCAGCCTCTTTCCCTCCTGGCCCCCACGTTCCCCTGCCCCCCATCCCAGCTCGCTGCCCCTCTCCCTGCCCTCTCAGCTGTCCCCCTTCCTGCCTTCTCCTCCCACCTCTCTCTCCATCCATCTCTTTACCCTCTTGGCTGCTCCTCTCCCTACCCCTCTTCTTGCCCTTTCCCTCCTGTCTCCTTCCCCTCTCCCTCCCCTCTCTCTTCCCTCTTCTTCCCCTCTCCCCCTGCCCCTTCTCTTTCCCTCCCCTCTTCCTCCTCTTTCTCTTCCCTCTTCCTCCCCTCTCCTTCCCCTCTCCCCTCGCTCCCTTCCCTTCCCTACCCTCTCCCTTCCCTCTTCTTCCACTCTTCTTCTTTCTCTTCCCTCTCCATCCTCTCTTCTCTCTCTCCCTCTCCCCTTTTCCCTCTCTCCCTCTCCATCCCCTCTTCTTCTTTCTCTTCCCTTTTTCCCCTCTCCCTTCCCTCTCCCCCTGCCCCTTTCCCTTCCCTCCCCCCTCTCCTCTCTTTTTCCATTCTCCTCCCCTCTCCCTCCCTCTCCCCTTTTTCCCCTCTCCCTCCCATCTCTTTCTGTTCTCCTTCCTCCTCTCCCTCCCCTCTTCCTCTTCTCCCTCACCTCTTCTTCCTCTCCCTCCCCCCTCCCTCCCTTCTCTCTCCCCTTTCCCTTTCCTCTCCCTTCCCTCTCTCCTCTTTTTCCGTTCTCCTTCCCCCTCTTCCTCTTCCTCTTCCTCTTCCTCTTCCTCTCCCCCCTCTCCCCTCTCCCCTCTCCCTCCCAGCCCCGCGGGGGCCCGGGCAGCTCCCGCTGCACTGTCGCCACCTGGCGGCGGCCTCGGGAACCGCAGCTCTGGGGGGCGTTGTTGGGGGTTGCTGGGGGGCAGAGGCCTTCCAGCCCGGGGTGGGGGGGGGGTACCCCGAGGGGACCCCCTAAAGGACGTGGGGGCGAACACGGGGGGCACAGGAGCACAGGGTGAGATCCCCCCCCCGCCACCCCTCCCGCGGCGCGTGCGCTGAGCTGTGCGCGGCCTCAGCTGCACCCACCTTTCTGAGAGGGCTACTTATTTCCAGGCACATTGCCCCTACAATTAGCACGTGCTCTTTAATTAATTTCCCTCTTCTATTGCTTCGCCGAAATTATCTCAACCATGGCGCCACTCGGCACGTGCGTGGCTGATAACGCTGCTATTTATGCCTTTCGGCATCGATGTCGCGGCTCGGGAGGCCGGGGCGGCCGCCTTCTCCTTCTCCCATGGCCCTGGATGCATCCCTGGCTGGGCCAGCAGCTGGGATAGAGGGGATCACACCATCGCTAGGTTGGAAAGGACCCACTGGATCATCGAGTCCAACCATTTCCATCAATCACTAACCCATGTCCCTCAGCACCTCATCCACCCGTCCCTTAAACCCCTCCAGGGAAGGTGACTCAACCACCTCCCTGGGCAGTATCATCCATCTTCAGCCCTGTCACCTGCCCCAACCTCAGCCTGGCCAGCTACCAGCTCTGTTTTGCAGGATGCAACTCTTCCCCAGACCCTCCTGGCCATTCGTAGAATCATAGAATCACCAGGTTGGAAGAGACCGACCGGATCACTGAGTCCAACCACTCCCATCAATCACTAACCCATGTCCCTCAGCACCTCATCCACCCATCCCTTAAACCCCTCCAGGGAAGGTGACCCAACCCCCTCCCTGGGCAGCCTCCCCAAGGCTCCCCTCAGCATGAGCACTGGGAACGGGGCGGCCACCGCCTTCGGCTTCAAACTGCAGCTCTGAGTTGCGCAAGAATCCATCTTTCTACCTTTAATAAGCTTTTCCCCTTTAAAAATAATCATTACCGATAAACAAATATAGCAGGCAGTGTATATAAGCATCAAATTAAGTAGCTACATGCATTTGTTATATTTGATATAGCCTTGTTAACTGGAAATTCCTAGGTTTGGCGTATGTATTGATTTCAGCAAACATATATTATTTTACTGTAAGTACCACCAGCCATTGTAGTTAATATACAACAGTTTAATTTAAAATGCATTAGTTTAATAAAAATGCATAAAATAGAAGGGAATTGCATTAACTTCAATAAAAAATTCAATTTCATAAATATTATCCAGCGTTAAAATGCATTGATTTCCCAGGAAAATGTATTGGTCAAAGGTAATTTACATTGGTTTGAATGGGAATGTCCCGGCGCGTATACATATGTATTAGTTTAGTCAAATGTATCTGATCGCAGGAAAAAAATATCGGTTGGAGCAAAAGATATTCATAAGGAAACCGCAACGGCGTGGAGCGAGCAGCTGCAGCATCCCAGCGCGCTGATGTGTCCGTGCTCGGCCAGCCCCGGGGCCCGGACACCCCCAAATCGGCTCCGTTGGTGTCCAGGTTGGGGGTGACCCACGGGCACAGTACCACCGGGGTCCCTGCGATGAAGGAAGCGCCGTTATCAGCCACGGGCAGGACTTGGCCTGGGCGCGAGCACGTGTCTCGCTCAGAGCACGCGCCTTGAAAAGAGCGGGGGTTAATCAAATCCTTTTGACTCTATTTTTTATCAAGCTCGAGAGGGGCTGTCCTATTAATTAGAAAGGCTTTTTCATGTAAAACACAGGCTCTTTTGCAGATAAGAAGGGACGATGCTTGATTTTGCAGAGCACAGAAACGTGTGTTCTTCCCTGACATCCATTCAGAGGCTGCAGCCACTTCCCAACAGCTCTTTTGTTTACTACGGAGCTCTACGGATATACATGTGCGTACACACGTATTTAAAGCACTCAGTTTTTCCTGGATGCCAATAAACCCCCAACATCCACAGGAAAAGCAGGAAAAGATGTGCCTGGAGCCGCCTCCATCCCCAGGCTAGACCAGGATCTTTAAGAGCGAGCATGATTCGGAGGATTTTGTCTGACAGCAAGAAGTGAGCAGTGCAGCAGATGCACCGTCTTCGAAATCGTGGCAGAAACACAAGCAGCCAACTGCACCCCCACCCCCAGCCAGGATTTCTCTGCCACGCTCAGCCCCACCAGCCCCTTGGAGCCCCCAGTCCCCATCTCACCCCCAACCACAGTGCGAGCAACAACACAGAGAGATCAAGGTCTGAGCTCTTCCAGGATAGGCAGGCAGGAATGGTGCTTTGATCCCCCAAAAAAAGGGTTCTGGGAAATCTCCTTGGCTCCAGGGCTGTCTCCTGCACCGCCAGCCGTGCCCGGACTTGGACACGGAGCCAGGGATGTGCAGCGCCCAGGCGGCGCCAGCAGCTCCACGGCCGACTGGTCCCGTTAAACCGCTACACATCACTTCCCTGATGCTTATGGATTTTTCCTTAATGCCACAAATTAAGGTAATTGGGCTTGGCTGGCCGATGAATCCAGCTGGACTTGGCAGGAGGAGAGAGCGTCCGTGCCAAGATTGATCCCCCTCATTCCCAGCTCTGACCTCGTACCCAGGGCTGGTCCTCACCCCAGCTCTGCCCCTCGGCTCTCTCACCTGCCCTTCTGTTCAGAAGCTAAAATCCATCCCAAAATCCCTTCCCCTCAGCTCCTGCTCCAGCCTGAATCAAGAGCTTTCTGCTCTCCAGGCACTTTTCCCTACATATTCCCCTCCTGTCTGCTTAAATCCTCCACTCAATGCCAGCCTGGCTGGCTGGGCTGCAGCATCTGGGCATCAAGGTGTGACCGAGTGACAAGTGCCCGGGATTAAACACGATATTCGTGTCCTCTAGGGCAACGAGAGCAGCGTCTGGGCAGAGCTTGGGATCCTGTTTGACGCTGGCGGTGTTCCCAGCCCTGTCCCAGCCCTCTCCTCTTGCCCAGCAGCCTCCTCGACACGCAGAGGGGACAGTGCCAAGCAGATGTGAGGGCAGCAAGGCCAGCAGCACCCCCGCGCCCCATCCCGTGTGTCACAGCCACGCGGGGCACGGCAGAGCTTGGGGGGTGGCGGTGCTGGATGCCAGGAACCACCGAGCCCCCATTCCCATCCCAGCACGCCCACGCTGCCAGAGCAAGAGGAGAGCAGGGAGAGATAAGATTATCAGGCTAAAAATACTGAAGACAGAACAGAACCACCCCGATTTTGATAGGAAGGGTTGGACTCGATGATCCGGTGGGTCTCTTCCAACCTGGTTATTCTATGATGCTATGATTCTATGATTCTATGATTCTATGATCGGCAGCGGTTCTGCTCTGCGAGGCTGCCACCACTCCTGGGTGTCGCAGGACGTGACCCTGCACAGGCTGCCAGTGCCCAGGATGGGGAGAGTTAATTGTCTCATCAGGACAGGGGGGAGCAAGTATCTGGTTGAACCGGGTGACAGGTTTGGGGGTGACACACAGGAGAGGAGCCCAGCGTGCCTGCCTGGCTTTGAGGGAGCTCAGCGTCTGCCTCCAGCCTTGTGCTGATGCTCTCTTGGTGCAGAGCTGGGCTCCCTTTCTCCAGGGGTGGGTTGGCCCGTAGCCTCTTCTGCTCTTTGAGCATTACAAGTGATGGGACTCCCTCTGCCTCCAGCCACTGAGCAGCCCCCGGCTTTGCCGTGCCAACCCTGCGATGGGACACGGAGGCTCCCCAAGATGCCTGGCAGCACCATGGCAAATCACTCATGCCCTGAGGCTTGGGAGGTTGTAGCTGGGGGCTTCCCCTGGCCAAGGCCTCCCTGCACGTCTGAGCAGACTGAAAAAACACCCCCACAGTTCAAATGACAAACGCAGGTGGGATTGCTCCTGTGGGTCAGCATCCCCAGCGTGGGAGCTGCGGGGCCGCCTGGTGCTTCATTAACCTTGAAAGCCTCTCTGGCTCACATGTCACATCAGCGGGTGACAAGAAGCTATTCCAGATAGAGAGGCACAGAGAAAGCCAGAGACAAGAGGGTTGGGGGTGGCTAACGTACCTATTACAGCCAAAAGTGGGCATGGGCTATTTTTAACCCGGAGTGGGATGTATTTATTGTTTCTGCCTAGGGGAAGTGAGGGGCTGCCTCCAAGACACCTCTCCCAGGGACATCGGCGGTTGTGTGAAGCCATGGTGAGTACCAAGAGCCCAAAACTTCAGCAGGAAGAGGCAAAATCCGTTAGCTTTTTCACCAGGATAGCTTTAATGGGAAGGGAGCAACAGGGGCAAGAAGGATCTGATGGCCAAGGGTCCCTCCTGAACTGGAAAGTGGGTGGGCAAGTTGGGGAGCATCTGGCTGCATCTGCAGAATCCCATGGGGAACAGAGAGATGTCTCCCGCACTAGCAGAGTTTTCTGGCTGGGGCAGACAGGGTCCAAATGCTGTCTTTCTGCTTTCCCTTCCTCTGTGCTGTGCCCCTCAAAGCCCTCCTGCTGTGCCTCCTCCCGGCGGACACCCACGCCGGTTAGACGGAAAGGCTGGCAGGATGAGCTGGTGAGCAGCTCTGCCCTCTGGTCCTGTTTAAAAGACCTTTCTGGTTGTTTCAAGCCTCAGTATAGGAGGAGGCAGATTTTTTTTAATAAGAAAACATTTTAATAAATGTTATGTTCTTAGCGAGAGACACAGAAAGTTAAGAAAGCACCTAATGACTGCAGCCTTTGTGTGCAATCTCAGCAGCACTCCCAACCCGGGGTTTCCACCGGGAAAGATCTCACCCCAGTGCCAATCCTTTCACCTCCTGTAGCCTTCGGGAAGTGATTTCCCAACTCATCTTTCCTTATTTGCCTAAATTCATTGGGAAAGCAAAGATAGAGCTGTAATTTAAGCAGGAATCTTAATATCCCTCAGTATCTTAGAGGGTTGCACGTACCCAGAACTTCTGAGCAACACACAAGGCCACCAAGCACTGAAGTACAGCAGCAGCACCAGCCTAGGTCTTACCATGAAGGATTTACAACTGAGAATGGGGTGGTTCTATGCGTTTATTCTACCCCATAAAAAGCCAGTGAGTTAGTGATACATACTTGAACCCCTGCAGGCACCCAAGAAAGCCAAGAAGAAGATCGAAGGTGCTAATTCTAACGTCTTCTCCATGTTCGAGCAGGCCCAGATCCAGGAATTCAAAGAGGTAGGTGGCTTTGGTAGAAATGACTAAGAGTCCTTGGTGGGATGTGACCTTCAGCTCTTTGCTCAGTGCTTTCAGATCGGCGACAGCTGGTTCGCAACAAGGGGCAGCATGCCCAGTTTTGAGTCGTTTTATTTTAAAAGTGCGAATAATGACTCAGTGACATTGCTAAAAACGGCATCACCTCAAAGCTCCCTAGGAGCCCCCATCCTGCAGAAGAGCTGGCAGGATCCAGGAGAGCAGGAGCACATCTCCCAGCTAGCTCGGAGCTCTTCACGACTTAGCCCCTGCCTGACTGGCGCACGGTCCTGTGTAGATCCAGGCTACAGGGATAACTGGTCCCAGTTTGGGGAGCTGATGGCTCAGGCTGTCCTCTTCAGCTAGTGTCATCCCTGGACAAGAAGGCTTTGGCCAAGGCATGGGGTTTGCTGCTGGATTAGGGTGATGGTTGTCGCTCCCTTGATGGGTGAGGACCCCCAGGCCCCATCCTGTGTAGGGCTCGAAGTGTCTGGTTCCCACCCAGCTCTATGGGAGGGGGAAGGTGCTAAATCCCTTGCAAAGGCTGACAACTCTCCCTCCCCCTGTGCTCCCTGCCCTCCTCCTGTGCTTCCAGGCATTCACCATCATGGACCAGAACCGTGACGGCTTCATCGACAAGTCGGATCTGAGAGACACATTTGCTGCGATTGGTGAGCCCCCTTTTAGGGCTTCCCCCTCTCCAACAACTTCAACGACATTAGACTTAGTAAGAGAGAAACCACTTGTGAGCCCCAATTCAGCCAAGCCCCAGCAGTTAACTGGATCTCCTGTTTTGCTGGAAACCACTTCTATTAGCTGGTGAGATCCCATGATGTGTGACTCAGAGCGGCTCCCGCAGCAGCGGGTGTTCAATCCCAGAGGTACCAGAGAAGAGCCGGCTCTGGGATCACTCAAAGCCAAATGCTCCCTGCCTTCCCACGTGCTAAGAAGCATCTGGCCATGCCCGTCCCACAGCATCCCTGGGTGTGTGGGCATTAGAGGGATTTATGGAATTTGTGGGAAGTTGTGAGCTTGGCACGAACCAGTGGTGGGTCCAGGGAGTCCCCAAGACAACCCAACCTCTGATAAAAGGATGGAGGTATTCAGTACCGTTCTGTTCTGACACCAGGGTCCAGGGGGAACCATAGCACTGGTGGGTTTTGACCCAAAACATCTTCCAAGGAGGGCTGAAGCAGGCTGATCCATGGGGCTGTGTAGCAAGAGAGGCAAGCAGGACAGCTCAATCCTTTGCAGCTCTCCCTTTGGTGATCTTGGACCCTGAGAAACCAGAGCTGGAGATGTCCAGCCCATACATCCTCTGCTAGAACATGATTCTTCCTTCCTCTCTTCTGCTAGTGCCATTGCTTGTTAAAGGTGGCACCCCACGGTGGTGCCACTTCCCTCAGATAGAGGAAAAACCTCCAGGGGAAAGGTCCTGTGGTGTGTCATTTAGCCCCCAGAGCACAGAGCAGAGCCCAAGGGGCTGCACGTGTTTGCAGCTGGACACAGACACACGATTCACCCTGTGTTGCTCTTCCCTAGGGCGCCTGAATGTGAACAACGAGGAGATCGATGAGATGATAAAGGAGGCACCCGGCCCAATCAACTTCACTGTGTTCCTCACCATGTTTGGGGAGAAACTCAAAGGTGAGAGGGCACCTGGGAAGCTGAGGGGAGAGGGGGGATCAGTGGGCACTCAATCGACCCCCAATATCCTGTCTTATTCGGAGAAGCTAACCAAATCCTGGGGCCTCCGTCACCCTTCCAGGTGAGACCCATTGGAGGCTCCTTGGAGGCGTCAGATGGGAGCTGCTAAAAGAAAAGCAAGTGGCATCAACTGCCATATTGCAGCACAAAGAGCCTGGGAAATGGGTCAGAGCACTCCCACACCACGGCCAGGATGGGACACCTGGAGACAACCATGGGATACTTGTGAAATTACCTCCCTCAGCCATCCCTCCTGCATCTCTTAGTGTAGCCTTCTCCCAGCGGCATCAGCATCAGCAGCAACTCCTCTCCCCAGGAGGTCCAATCTTTGTCCTCCAAATCCTGAACTTAGGTGCCCTCCCTGCCTTGCTGTCCCAAGACACCGCAGATGGGACGAACTCAGCATCATGTGCCCTCATCAAGTGTCTCCAGGGAGGTCCAAGTGCCTTCAAACTAATGTTGACTTGCAATACCAACTGTCTCAGAGGAAGGGCTGGTGCCGCCTCTCCAGAGACCCATATTTTGTCCCATTTCTCCCCAACGTGTTGGGGGGATGAGCAGATCTCTGTGCCTCAGTTTCACCAGCCATTTAATAAACCCCTGCAGGCTGTGATGCTGCTGTCCCCACACAAAGAGTGGACAGGAGATCTGTGTCACCTCTGAGCCTACTGTGCTGGCTCTGATGGCACCAAAAGCCACCCTGGTGAGGGCACTAGCTACAGTGTGACTTGGCCCAAGGGCCCTATCTGGCTGCACCCTGTATCTCTTACACAACCCAGGGCTTGCAGGCTCCCTGCAGATCTCCAGGAGGCTACGTGACCCCAAGGGCCAGTGCCTGGAGCTCTATAAATACGCATGAAAGATTAGATAGGGGCCGGATGTCAGGGCTGTCAACACGGTCTGTTTTTTGTGCACACCACGAGCCTACGTCTGCTCCTCTACATGCCACCACCCGCGCTCGAGGCCCCAGCTGCAGGGCTGGCATTCCTGTAGGGCCCCCACTTCCCAGCCTGCCCCCTCATCATCCTCTCAAAGGCTGGAGAAAGCAAGAGCCTGCACTTGCTTCATCCTCTATCCCCTCCCTGGGGAGGTTTAGATTGGATATTAAGGAAAAATTTCTTCACTGAAAGAGTGGGGAAGCATTGGAAGAGGCTGCCCAGGGCAGCGGTGGAGTCACAGACCCTGGAGATGTTCAAAAAACATGTAGGTGTGGCACTTCATGATATGGTTTAGCAGGCACGGTGGTGTTGGGTTGATGGTTGGACTGGATGATCTTCGAGGTCTTTTCCAGCCTTAATGATTCTATGATTCTGTGTCACTGGCAGGTGCTGATCCAGAGGAAACGATCCTGAATGCATTCAAGGTGTTCGATCCAGAAGGGAAAGGCCTGAAATCCGCCTAGTGAGTGCAGGGGTGCCAAGGGCAGAGGGGTGGGTGTCCCCACTGAGGCTTCCCTGGTGCTCACCATGCATTCTTGCTTGCAGCATCAAAGAAATGCTGATGACACAGGGTGAGAGGTTTTCCCAGGAAGAGGTATGAGCTCCTTCCCACCCTCCATGCCAACATTCTGTGCCCTCCATCCCTGCAGACCCCATCTCTCCTCTCAGCCCCAGCCACAAATCCCTTCTGTACCCCCTTTTCACCCTGGATCTTTCCCTGCAGGTTGATCAGATGTTCGCAGCCTTCCCTCCAGATATGTCTGGCAACTTGGATTACAAGAACCTTGTTCATGTCATTACGCACGGCGAGGAGAAGGACTAGCCCACGCTCAGCGCTGGGGCTGGCACCCCGAGATCACCTCTCTCTAGGTCACACGGGGAGGCCCCTTTTCCTCTCCCCCTGGGGAACACGTGAATGGCATCCACATTAAACTGCCTTTTGGCCAGAGGAAATCCAGCTGCTGGTGTGAGCAGTCCTTGAGGTTGCACGGTGTGTCTGCGCGGTGTGTCTGTGCCCAGCGGGACCCATCCCAGACCCTGCTACCCCCACCCCCCAGCCCATCGCTCTTCCACGCTCTCAGGTCCCTCTGCTCCACCTCTTACCAGCCTGGCCCAGCTCCCAGCCTCAACCAGCCCATTTTACGCTGGGCTGTGGCTACCAGCCATCTGCTCCCACTAGCCCCCGAGCTTGAATGAATCATCATCATAGAATCACCAGGGTGGAGGAGACCACCAGGTCATCGAATCCAACCATTCCCATCAATCACTAACCCATGTCCCTCAGCACCTCGTCCACCCGTCCCTTAAACCCCTCCAGGGAAGGGGACTCAACCCCCTCCCTGGGCAGCCTCTGCCAGGGACCAATGACCCTTTCTGTGAAATATTTTTTCCTAATGTCCAGCCTGACCCTCCCCTGGTGGAGCTTTAGGCCATTCCCTCTCGTCCTGTCCCCTGTCCCTTGGGAGAAGAGCCCAGCTCCCTCCTCTCCACAACCTCCTTTCAGCAGAGGGCTGCCTGATTCTCCCAGCTTAGCAGGGAACACTCAGCAAGCGTATCCATCCCCCTTGCACCCTCAGGCCCTCTGGAGAAGGCTTGGTGCAGGGTTAGGACCGCGGTCCCCCCCTCCTCCCTATCAGTGGCTCAATGTCTGGCTGTGGGAAGCACGGTAGGTCATGCAACAGGGATGGCATCTCGCCAGAGAGCAGCTGTTCCCACCCTCGGCCACGGCTGCTGTCAGCAGTGGGCAAAGCCATGCTAAACTATCACCCAACGAGCTTCTGAAGCCTGCAGAAGGCGTTGGGCTCCTTCCAGAGGGGAAGGAAGCTGGAATGACAGCCAGGGTGAAAAAGCAGAGGAGGAGCTCAAGAATAAAAGTGTTTATTTAACTTCCCACCAGGCTCTCACACCTTGACACTGTTCCTTCCCTTCCTTCCGAGAGTGGTGTTGCTCTGCTCCGTCTTCCAGCTCTGGAGAATCAGCTAGGAAAGCTGGCCATGGTCCAGAGGCACCTCCAGTGCCCAAGGAAACAGTCACCCCATCATGCACAGCCCCGTTGCCCACAGCCCTTCGCTCCCACCTCCCACACTCACAGAATCACCAGGTTGGAAAGGTCCCACTGGATCATCAAGTCCAACCGTTCCCATCAATCACTAACCCATGTCCCTCAGCGCCTCGTCCATCCGTCCTTTAAACCCCTCCAGGGAAGGGGACTCAACCCCCTCCCTGGGCAGCCTCTGCCAGGGACCAATGACCCTTTCTGTGAAGAATTTTTTCCTAATATCCAGCCTAAACCTCCCCTGGAGGAGCTTGAGGCCATTCCCTCTCGTCCTGTCCCCTGTCCCTTGGGAGAAGAGCCCAGCTCCCTCCTCTCCACAACCTCCTTTCAGGTAGTTGTAGAGAGCAATGAGGTCTCCCCTCAGCCTCCTCTTCTCCAGGCTGAACACCCCCAGCTCTCTCAGCCGTTCCTCCTAAGACACGCTCACGGGTCCAGGGCTGGGGGCAGCAGGCAGAGCTGGGTCCGATCCATGGTGTGGAGCAGTTCAGTGATTCCATCAGCAGGAGCTCCTTGGTCTTATTCTCCACGGCACCTGGGCAGGAGGGAGTGCCGTCCCACAGGGTCCCTTCTCCAGGTCCCTGCCTGAACCCACCCTCTGCTCTTTGCTGGGCAGGGAATCCATTGGTTTCCCCGAGCTGGTGCCATTGGGCAGCCCTTCTCCCCATGGACAAGAGTCCAAGGCTGGGTCCCACATCCAGAGCCAAGGTGGGGACTTGGGGGTCCACTAGATTGCTTATACAGCCAGGTGAACTCCCGAATTTCCTGGGAATTTGGCACCTCAGATTCACATTAGGGACACTTATACTTGATGAGGGAGGGAAAATAACCGGCTCGATTAAAATACGGTGCAGGTGGGCGGTGGACATCCAAGGTGTGGGCCATGTGGCGAGGGAAGACAGTCAAATCTGACCCACCAAAAGACTGCACCAGCTTCTCATCCATGACGTGCTCGTCTTCTTCAAGGTGCATCGCTATCATCGTGTGATCATAGTTGATTACTTTGAACAGGTCGTTCATGCCAGATTCGAGGTGGCCCAGGTATGTGCTGGTCTTTTTGCATTCATCTTCATACTGTTTGGCTTCCTCAATGGTTTCCATTAACGTTTTCTATCAGCAAAGTTTTTGGTAGGTGTCATGCTGGCCCTCTGCTCTTCCCCTCAACCCAGTGCTGGCCACTTCCAGTAAGGACACCGGAGACATCCCAGAAGAGGCTGTGGGATCATCCCACCCCTGCAGGGGGTAGGTCTGTGAAGGGGATTCCAAGCTCCCCATGGCACTGATGAGGCCCCACGTGTTGGAGGGTTAGAGCTGGTTAGGAGCCCTGCTAAGACCCTCTCAGGGCCTTTTTAAACCCACACCTCTCCAGCTGCTGCCAGAGCATCAGGACCAGACGCCCTAGGACACGAGCTGGGACAGACCGGGGTTTGCTGCCCTTACAGAGGGAAATCCCACCTGCCGTACCTCCAGCTCTTGCAGGACATGAAGGCTGCTGCTCTTCATGTCCTCGTGCTCCACTGTGAGGGCCACAATTCTCTCCTGTGTAAACACAAGCACATGGAGAGGGTACGGGCTGAATGCCCATCAGAAGCACCTAACGGAGGGTAGGGACCATCCCTGCACCCTGGGAGCAAGAGAGCCCGCTTGACCTCTCTGCACCTCTGTCCCCAGGCCAGGAGGGCAGCTGGTGACCCCACAACAAGCATCACTTCTCACTCCATCACTCACACTCCACAGCAGCGTGTGGAGTACTGGATATTGCAGTATTTTTGCTGGGTACACGGTGGCAGCATTGAGACGCTTATAGCTCCAAGAACCCAGCTTTTGCTTTGTTAGGAGTTCTATCTTTGGCTACCCCTCTGCATTCCCCTGACCCCACCCTGGGGCAGGCTGTGAGCCAGGCTCTGGTGTAAGCAGTGATGCTGGGGATCTGAGAAAGGAAAAACCCACCCCAGCCCAAAAGTCTCCACTGAGAAAGCAGAGACACAAAGAGTCCAAGAACAGACCTGGAGGTCCTGGGTTCTCCGCTGTATCTTCTCCATCTCGATGTTCAGCTCGGTGGTGTAGCTGAAGCCGGAGAAGTTCTTCTTCTCCTTTTCAACAAAGCTATTCAGCAGTTGGTTGATGTCCCCGTCTTCTGCCAGCTCCTGCAGGCGCCTGTAAGCCACCTCCTGGCTCTCGATGCTCTCCCCTTGGTTCCATTTGGCCCGTTGAGCTGCCTTCAAGGCTGGGGGAGAGACGGGGAGCCTGGGCTGTGCATGTCCCCACAGGCAGAGCCTTCTCCTGCAGGTGCTGTGGGGTTTGGTGGGGCGCTCAGGGCAGGGGAGAGAGAAGGTGCTTTTATTTTACTCAGAAACGAAGCAAGGAGCTCACAGTCTGCATGGCAAACACAGTGGGATCCCTCTCTAGGTGGATAAAAGGAGCCATGGCTGCACATGAACCTTCCTGCTTCCCATCCCTCTCTGTTTTCCCCAGGTGCACCCTGACACATCTTTTTGGGTGGCCTCACTTGCTAATCACCATTTATTGTTTTCTTCTGTGGGGCAAAGGCTGGGTGAAGGCGCCTGCAGGCAGGGGAAAGGTCCTATCTTTGGGGTGCAGGGCTATAAGCAGCCCTCTCACCAACCCTGCAGACTCCTGTTTGTGGCCCCAGTCATACATGATTTCTCTCATTCGATACTTTTTTTCTATTTGGCCCGTTCCTCCAGTTCAGAGCGATCTGCAGATTTGATGACCATGAAGGTTCTCAGTTTGGTCTCCTGCTCCAAGGCACGATTTGTCTCCTGCTCAAAGGCACGATTCTGCTCCTGCATCTTCATATTGTACTGGAGAATTTCTTTGTTGCATCTTTCTCTCCTGGCTGAGATCCTTGCCAGAGTGTCAGTCCTGCACAAAGACAGCAGCAGGTTGCATCATGCACAGGTATAAAGATTTGGATTCCATGATGCTGTGCATGTTGCCCGGGTCTCATCCAGATGCTGCTGCGGCAGCAACAAGCTAATGTGGCTCTTGGTGGGGTTTTGTACCTGGAAGCAGCACCCAGCTGTGGTAACCAAGCTCATTTTAACTGGAGCTGGCCTCTGCTCCAGGTCTGCTACATCCCCCCATGCAGTTTCAGGTGGGACTCAGAGGAAAGACTGCTCCATGGGGCAGTTCACCCCATCCCGAGGAACATCTGGGAAAGGTGGAATAAATCACCCTGGAGGTACCAGTCTCCCTGCACTGAGCAGGCTCCTAACCCTTCATACCCAGCCCTAGGCAAGAGAGGTGAATCCTCTCCCTGAAGTCGCAATCAGTCTCTCTTTACACCAATACTCATCACCAGCATTGCCCATCGGTGCCAAGTTGGACACGTAGGGTTTGCAAGGCCACGTACCAGTGCTTGTAGGCTCGTGCAGACTGCTCAACATCAGCGTTCATCCTTCTGTACTGCTGATCCAGCTTCTCTTGGAGCTTCAGGTACAAGTGGTCCAGAACAGCTTTCTGGATGTGTGGGCATCTAATTTGTTCTCGAAGCTCATTATTTCTGGTCAGGATGGTATCTAAATGGACAGTGACCTGGGAGAGAGATTTTAAGCTGGCCCTGCACAATCCTCCTTCGCAAGACAAGGGAGGCAACAGCAGGCCAGGCAGATCGCAGCAGAGACCTGGAGCTGGCGTTGTCCAAGGCAAGGTGGCTTCAGGCAGTTTATCACTACACAGGTGCAGACCTTCTGGCTTCTTGGCATGGCACGAGTGCTGCATTTGGGTCACCAAGCTTGAAGGAGCCTTTGAGATATCCTGGGAGCAATGAGGCCAGGGGAACAAGCCAGGTCCTTTATGCAGCTTGTGTCAACCAAATGCATTTGCAGCATTTCCCTCTGTCCTAACCGTTGCACACGGACCTCAGTGTGGCCCAGCACAAGGTCTGCAAAAGTTTGCTTATGTTGTTCAGACGCAACTCCAGTGTCTCAATCCGCTTTTGGAGCTGTTTGCTGCTGTTCCCTTGCTTCACCTTCGCTGCTATCTGGTTTTGCTTCACAACCTTCCTTTCCATCTCTAGTAACTGCACACACAGACAAAATAAGAGAAAGTACATCCCCCACCCCTACGTTCTGGACTCTTGTCAGGATGCTTAGCCAAAGAAAATACCCTCTGCTGACCTGCACTGCAGCAATCATGTCATTAATGAGCTCAGAGTTCTTGAAGCAGCTTTAATCCTAAAGGATCCCATCCTGCACACGCAGAAACATAAACTGTAACTAGGAACGGGTTTATTTTCGTGTCACAGAGGAAATGCAGCTGCCTCTGGAGGGAAAATCAGCAGGTGTTGAACAAGGCACAGCAGCACATTTCGTAGAGTGAGTGATTTTTGGTAGGGGTACTGTACTGTCCAGACAAGAATCCATGCAATCCTCCCTGGGAATGAGCAGAGGAAAACTTTTATTCACGAGAAGAATGAAGTAGTTGGAGATTGATGGCATCACCACCTCCAGCTGTTTGTCACCAGCTTCATGAGCACTTCTGAGCCACTTCAGAGCTTTGCTCTTGGGTAACCCTGCTCGCATCCTCAGCTGTGGGAAGGCGTCTTCTAGCTGAGAAACTACCTAACAGGTAAGCATTGAAGCTCCGGCACTTAGATCCACCTCTACCTCTGTCCTCAGCTAACCCATATTCCCCAGTCCTGCAAGCCCTAACACCCAAATCTCAGGACACAGCGTCATCTGTGGCACAGGAGGGCAGGAAGAATCAGCTCCGTCACCCAACACCTTGTTGGTAAAAGAAAGCCTCGCTCCCCACCGCCTGTCCAGCTCATTGCACTGTGGCATTTATTTCTGCAGGTGAGGTCCCCACTGCACATCTGCCATAGCACCTGTGGAGAAGTTTAACTTTAGATTTTGCTTCAGTTTTTATCTTTGCTCTCCTCATTTCTTCCAGCTAACTCCGCTGGTTGCTCTGCAGACACCTTGGGCAGGGGACAAAGAAGCCTCCGTGGGACCAGGCCTGCTTTCTGAGGGGAGAAATAAAACCCTGTAGGGGGGTGGTTGTGTCCTCCTGCCCATCTCTCAGCACCCGCTCGCGTGTTTGGCACATGAGGAAACCATCACAGATGGCTGCGTGATGAATAAAAGGAGAGCATTTGTAGTGATGTCATTGCGAAACACGCTCCTCTCATTGAGTTTAAAAGTAGGGGGAGAACAGATGGTTTGAGCTATCCCACTCTGTTTAGTACTTGGGTTTCCATAGAAATCCCGGCGAGGCCAGGCCCCCCCCATGCCAGAGACCCTGGGGCACACGAGAGGGAGACATCGCCTGGACCCAACCTCGTCCCACAGCAGCCAGAGAGGACCCTGGGCTCACCCCGCAGCCCCCAACCCCAAAGCTTGACCCCCTCGACACTGCTCACCCCACCACAGGGTGCTGGGGTTTCTCTCCAGCCAGGGAATGGGACAGCGGTGGCAGTCAGATATCCCCACGGAGCAGCCTCTGTTTCCAGCACAGGAGATGTGAAAGCTCAGCAGGGACGAGCTCCATCCATCCCGCGCCCCGCGTTGCCCCACGCTCTGTGGAACAAGCACCAGCCTTGTTGCCATGACATCGCGACACCAAAGAATGGGCAGGTTCTCCATGGGGACCATTACCAAGGAGGATGGAGTGAGGGGGCTGCTGGGGCACCCCCACCTGTCCCATGCTACGTGGACCAAAGCGGTTTCCATGTCCCAAACCCAGCCCTGAAGTGTGTGCTCTGATGTCTCCCTGGCTGTTTGTCTACAGCAGGCAGACACCCTCATTTCAGTTTAGGCTGAACATTAGGAAAGGATTTTTCACAGAAAGGGTCATTGGTCCCTGGCAGAGGCTGCCCAGGGAGGGGGTTGAGTCCCCTTCCCTGGAGGGGTTTAAGGGACGGGTGGACGAGGTGCTGAGGGACATGGGTTAGTGATTGATGGGAATGGTTGGACTCGATGATCTGGTGCGTCTCTTCCAACCTGGTGATTCTACGATTCTATGATTCATTTTTTCTGGTTCTTTCTTCCATTCACAGTGTTTAAATCACCCCTTTGGCTTCGGAGGACTTTGGAACCTTTCACTCTGACCTGAAAGCAGCACCTGGGGCTTTGCTGTCCCCAGCAGTGCTTCAGGGCCACCGAGCTGCCATTGCCTCCCCCACCTTGCCAGCCTCGCAGTCAGCTTCCTGGGCTTCCTACCCAGTTTCTCTGTTTTTCGCTCATGGAGAGGCAATTACCACATCACTGCCACTGCCCTCTGCACCCAGACACCCTCGAGACACCCACCGCTGGGAGAGCATCAATAGTTGGCACTGCCAGCTTGGGGAAGGTCCCTGAGGCCAGAGACTGTTCAGGCAGCCGGTATAAGGACCAAATTGAGGATTCATGCCTGCTTCTCTCCTTTCCATGCAGGGAAGCACATGGGAGCCGTCGGCTGAGTCACAAGAGCCAAGGATAATCCCTTCCCCATAAGCTGGAGCGCGTGGCCGGCTCCTTCCCAGGGACTCAGCAAACCCTGCGGTCCCTGGAGGGCAGAAGCACAAGACAGCGCTGGAGGCTGTAGCAGGGCTGTGTTTTGTTGCTTACTCAGCTCAGGGATGAAGGGAAATAGAGAAGTGCTGAAGGTGAGCAAAGGGCATCCAAGTCCCAGCTTGCAGGGCTGCGGCAAGTTCAAGGCAATGAGCAAACTCCCCAGCCCGCGCATCTCTCTTGAGGCTGTGCTTCCCCGTTATCCTGGAGGCTTTGATGAGTTAACAAGCCAGCCATCTAGTTCCAGGCTAATTCACAGCCAGATAGGCTCTGAGGATGCATTTAATTGGAAATGATTTTCATGGCAGAAAGCAGAATGTAGCGTCAGATAAGAAAAATCACAACCAAGGGCAGAGCGATGCTGGGGAGGCACCAGAGCCTGAGGGTCCCACCGGGGCTGGGGGAAGTTCCCGGAGCTTTTCATGCAGTTCCTGCATGATCGACAGCTCCGTGGGATAATAACGACAACCTCTCCAGGGATGAGGTTGTCACTCTGTCTCGGTGGTGCTGGCTGTGTCATCCTGCAGATCCTTTCTCTCCCGTTTGCTTCTCTTCACCCTCAGCAGAAATAGGGCCAAACCTCCAGTTCAGGATAAAGGTAGAGCTGCAGGGGAGGACATTATTTTTGAGAAACAATGACACTGCATGGCTCAAAAGCCTGCTTTCCCTTAGCCTGGACTAGTCCAGCCTTAAAATGCAGCCCACATTGTTTGTACTTTTTGTGTTCCTTCTCCACGGACCATTCTCAATTGTTTTGCATGGAACAAGTTAGTAAATTAAACTGTTGAGAAGGGATCTGATTTGATAGAGTCTGTGTTTGTCACACTCATTGCAGAAGCACTTATTTCACTAAAGAATACTGTTTTCACCCGAACAATGCTCAGCTGTCAGATTTGCTCTAAGTGAGGGTGACTTCATTGTCTGGATGGACTTTTAATCTGTGGCTGAGCAGAACCGTAATCAGAGCAGGATGAGATCGTCTGTAACATCAGAATCCAACAAATCTCCACCTTCTGGGAGAAAGAGAAGAAAAGTGACTTTCTTTGCAATTTTCATCTTAACCCATCTTCAGATATAATAGGTACATTTAGCACTGATTGACATGAAGAAATTATTCCTTCAGCTGCAGATCCAGGGTCTAATTAAAAGTACTTGAACTATTATAAGGGCCAAATTCTGATCTGTGCAAGCAGCACAAATTCTTCTTGATTTCAGCACTGATTTCATGGTTTCACGAGGTCCAGTTAAGTGGTGGTTGCAGGGGATGGTCGGAGCTGGCCTGGCTCTGATCTGAGCTTGCCTACCTGGGAGCATCCCATTGACATCAAAGAAAATCTCTGGGGTAAGATGAAGAATCAGGCCCATATTTTCATGCAAATGTAAAACGTTCATGTTATTTAATGCCTATTTATAACAAATCCAGAACTTAATCCTACTTAACCGGTCTTCGGTGTTTGACACATGAAATCTGTGAGTCAGAGGACTATATATGGAACTGTCAAAACTTTCTTTCTTCCCCCCCCCTCTAAAAGCCTGGATTAAATCATAATCAAACTCCCAGCAGCTCCAGCAGCAGCACTGGGAGGAGCAGGAAGATGTTGACAACTGCTAAGGCAGAAGGTGATGGGGAAAGGTCTTCTCAGCCAGCAGTCCGATGGCAACACCTCACAGGGAGGTCCTGAATTCAAACACACACTAGGTCCATCTTTGCTGAAGTGTTGTCCCACGTACCTGGAGCGGTACCTTGGCCTCATAGTGTTTTGCTCAGTGTGTCTCCTACAAAA